>NW_009270001.1:1494150-1509553 GCF_000687185.1 Egretta garzetta | reverse complement strand
CATAACATAATATAATAGAACAGCATATAAAATAACAGAATATAATATATATTTTATTCTGTTCTATTATATCATAAATATTAATCATCTGCCTCAACAGAGCCCTTCTGCCTACCCAGCAGGAGATGTTAACAGATGTGTTTTTGCACCGATATTTCCTATCTAAAACAAACAAACAAGTCACTAAGCCGGACTTACAACAAAAAATAAGCCCACAAATTGAGAGGTTGTATCGTACAGGTGTTGATGCATAGCCAAAATCTCCGGGCTTGATAAAGATTCAAGATACCAAGCAAGGAAATCAGAAAGCGAATCACAGGTTCGAGCTCAAACAGCAATTAAAAACGCATGTAAATGGCGATACGTTAATACAGGGGATCGCTACGACGCGCCGAAGGTTTCTAACACGAACACGATTAGCCTCCCAGCACGAAATTCAAGTGCTTTCCCCTCCCCTCAGTAAACCGCAAGTGCCCTAAAAGGGAGGGGAAAAAAAAATAATTTTTTTAAAAAAAAATCACAGATTTCGAAAGCTGAAAGCACAGCATCCGACCCACCTTCCCGCTCCGGGCGCCGACCCTCGTCCAAACCTCGGCTGCACGGGGAATCCAGCAGCGTCGCTACCCGGGTGCCTGCAGCCGAGCGGAGATTGTCATTGATTTGTGCGCGGAAAGTTAAGCCTTTCTAGGAGCGGTTAGGAGAATTCACTCCCACCACTCCCTCTGAACCAAAAGTATTTGGCACGCAGCCCTCCTCGTCCACCTGTACTCTTAAGGTCTAAACAACACGCGGGACACGGATGATTTTACCGGGATCTTTTCATGTTTCCTTTTTAAACAAGCAGACAAAGTTCTTCGGAAAGAAAAAAGCTTGGGGTTTTGTCGTGGCTTTTTTTTTTTTTTAAAAAAAAAAAATCTCATTTTTCTTAAAGCAGATTTATCGCATCCTTTTTGTTTTCTACTCCGTGGCCAAGCCTTTCCCTGGTGTAACCGGTGACCCCTGACCATGTGCAGATTTGCCCCCACCTCCGTGGGTGACCTCCCTACCCATCTGCTCTGCTTCCCCTGCAAACCGTGCACCCGTTTGGCTGACACAAGGTAAATCTGGGGGAGATTAAAATCTCTTTTAGAAAAGAACTGGATATAATTTAACTAAAAAAATCAGGTTTTGCACATGAATGACCCAAGAGAGCAAGAAGACGGAAGCAAGGCATCTTCAAAGGGGGGTTTGCTTACCCAAGTCCCCAGTCGTTGTTGTCGTCCAGGTGACAAGACCCCAAATTGGGTGCCCAATCCAAGGAGTGAGTGACTGAAAACCTGTCTCAAGTGCCCAGCGTGGAGCTTCAAAGACCCCTGGCACCCAGATTTGGAAACCGCCTCCTGGCCACCTCAGCTGCGCCCATGCGGCCAACAACCCCATCCCACACCCACCTCCTGCGGTCCCCGTCCATGAGGACGTCCCCAGCAGAGGAGTCACCCCGCCAGAGCCCAGCTCAGCAGAGCGTGCCGCCTCCGCTGCCGTGAGTAGCCTAACCGGGCTAAGCCCGGCTTGCTGGCATGCGCACAACCCCAAAGGGTTGGCCATCGTGTTGAGTGATAAATAGCAGGTCCCTCCTCTTCTCCTCGTTGGGTACCCTAGGGACCAGCCCATTCTTGAGATTCTGCCCCAAATTAAGCACCAACATCTCTGAGCATTAAGTTAAACCCTGCATTTAATAAAATACTAGTTCCCTTCTGGCACAGGTATTACAACAACAAGGAAATACAGATTTTTTTGTTAATACAATAAATCCGATGAGAGCAGCTGGACACCGAGTCCCAGTCTTTCTGCTGGGTTTCCTTTAAAGAAGCACATTAAAAAGCCCCCAAATCACAACCAAAATTGTTTATACAAGGGAAATCTTTCTGAAGCACAAGGCAAAATCAAGTGTAAGATAGCCTGGGGCAACCTGGCACTCCCAGACATGGCTTGGAAGAGCTCTGTGCTCAGAGCACGATTACTTTTGAAACTTTTATTACACGCTTTCTTGGTCTGTAGGAAAAAAAAATATACTGCTTCCATCCCCACACCCAAATCACTATCTGCAGTTCCTCTGACTACTGGGTTTCTAAGGAGTGTCTGGGTAAATCAGTAAATGAAGTCGGTGCGAACAATATGTCTGGCCCCAGATAAGGGTAAAGCAAAACTTGGGCAGCATCCAGCGACTGCCAAGCCAGCACAGAGAGGAACACCAATTGCCACCCACTGCTCTTCCTGGTATTCCCACAGCCTGCATCCCCCATGGGATGGGAGCACCCATCCACCCACCCACCCGCACCCTGGCCAAGTTCCCCAAGCACAAAAACCAAGCGACTCTTCAGTTCCCACAAAAGCCACTTTTTTTTCCCCTATCAAAATGGCTTGCTTCCATCGATCCACCAAAGCCAACGTGTTGAAGAAACAATTACATCTATCCCATGCTCCTAAAGCACATGGTGCTGCTTCCCAAGATGGTTTTATGGAAATGTCCCCAGCAGCACTGAGGTGCTGCAGCGTGTCCGAAGAAGGGCAACAAAGCTGGTGAAGGGTCTAGAGAACAAGTCTTATGAGGAGTGGCTGAGGGAACTGGGGTGGTTTCACCTGCAGAAAGGGAGGCTGAGGGGAGACCCTCCTGACAGGAGGGTGTAGCGAGGGGGGGATCGGTCTCTGCTCCCAGGGAACGGGTGATGGGACGAGGGGAAACGGCCTCAAGTTGTGCCAGGGCAGGGTTAGGTTGGACATTGGGAACAATTCCTTCCCCTTGGGGCTGTCAGGGGCTGGAAGGGGCTGGCCCGGGGAGGGGGGCGGGGCCCACCCCCGGGGGGGGTTTATAGCCGGGCAGACGAGGTGCTGAGGGCCAGGGTTTAGTGGTGGGATGGCAGGGGTAGGGGAATGGTTGGACTTGATGATCTTAAAGGTCTTTTCCAGCCTAAATGATTCTATGATTAAGAAAGGTCCCCAAATTCCTGCAAGTCAAACCCAACATTTTCATACAGAAGAATACCTGGGGGCGGGAGGGGATGGGACGACGACACACACGACAGTGACAACTGAAACATCTCAGTGATGACTTGAGTCCAAAACCCTGCAGACCAATAGGTCCCCACTGAACCCTGGAAATTATTTCCCATTTTCCATGTGAAATTGGTTCCCAGTTTTTGATCACCATTAATGGAGGGATGAACTGGTGTCCTAGGCTCTAAAGGAAGAGAGACTAAACAACTTCTAGCAGGGTGTGAAATCAGAATAGCATGAGAAAGAAGAGAAGAAAGGGTTGTGCCAGACCCCACCTCAGTTCACAACCACAACAGGAAACACCTAGTAAAAAAAAATAATAGAAAAGGTTGTAATGATTGCTTATCTCAGGTCAGAAAAGCTCTAATTCCAAGTATATTGGATTGAAAGCTTTCCAGAAGAATACTTGAAGGATGCCTGTCCAGTCAGAAAAATAAATGATCATCAAATTTAAAGATTTTCACAGGCAAAATAAATTTTGATACAGTTTTGCCTTGTACAGTTTTGGTCGGTTTCGGGTTTTTATTTATTTTTTTTTTAAGAATAAACTGCTTTGTGGATTTTTGCAATTTTTTCTTTTGAACCTGGTTTTAAACCTTTGCTAGTTGGAGCCCCATAATCAACTTCAGTTAATCCAGCTCTCCGAGAGCCCGAGGAAGACATTTTCCGCAACAAGTTTTGCTGCCCCCGTCACATTTTTCAAAGGAAAATAATTTTCTTCCTCAAACATCCCTATTTCATTGCCAAAATCTGTTGGTTAAAAAAAAAAAAAGAAAAAAGAAAAAAGATTATTTTTTTTACAGGTTAATTTTGGTGAGAAATAAAACCCAGCAACATATTTCTCCCCAAATCTCACAAGAAACTGCTTGCAAATGGGAAACTTGGAAAAGCCCGGTGAGGTTTTCTCCGAGGTGTCTATCCCACACACCCACATGTGTTTCCGTACGTATCCCCATTAACTTCAGCACTGCTCTCCAGGCAATAAAGTTAAGCCTTGCCTAAGTGCTTCCAAATGTTGGCCTTATTTTAAAGGTGATGGAGTAAATGGAAGGAAGAGATGTGAGCCCACAACCTTGACGCACACCCTCATCGCTGGGGTACCACCAGGTCAGGAGAAAGGAGGGTGGGGAAATGACCCATGCGGTTTAAGAAGGTCTCTGTGCTCATGGCTCGGCTAAGAGCTGCTGGTTTTTCATCTTTAAAAGGTAATTGTGGACGCTGGGAAAGGGCAAATGGCTGACTGGTGAAAGGGTTTTCCTTGCTCGTAGCCCCATGAGGAGCAGTTTCCAGTAAGAGGCTGAATTACCAGTTACCCTGTGACACGGACTGGGCAGATTCGCTGGTCCAGGCAGCAAAGCTGCTGTCAGAATATTCCTAGCCAAAAAAAAACCCCAAAAAGCTGTAAAGCAAATCAGTGAAAACCAATGTCATTGAAGTGCTTTGCTAAACCAACCTAGCCAGAGTCTCAGTGATTTCATATTTGAAACCTTAATGGCCATAATCCAGATCGATCCTGAGGGATCTCCAGCCTAACATGGACGATGGAACTCAATGAGGCTCCAGTGTCTTCAATGGAAATAGGGTCATTTAGGCTACCCAGAGATTTCCTTGAGAAATGAAGACACAGTTTGATTTCTATGGAGGAACAGGGCTGGAGGTAGCCAAGATGACACTGTATAGGTGTCCAGGGTGCATGTCTACATACATACACCGTACGCGTAGCTATACGATGGACTTTTGATACGTCATATAGCTTCATTGGGAAGCTCTCAGAGGAAGACCTGCACCCTGACCTCCCCTCTTCCCCTGGTATATCTGCTCCAGCAGGGACTGGTGCCAGCTCTGGAAATGAAGCCACCTCTGGCCTCCCACAGCTCCCAGTCCTTCTTGCTCCCCTGCAGCTCTGCTGAGAGGGAGCTGGGAGTCCTGGTGGATAACAAGCTGACCATGAGCCAGCAGGGTGCCCTTGGTGCCAAGAAGGCCAATGGCATCCTGGGGTGCATTAGGAGGAGTGGGGCCAGCAAGGCGAGGGAGGTTCTCCTCTCCCTCTGCTCTGCCCTGGTGAGACCCCACCTGGGGCACTGTGTCCAGTTCTGGGCTCCCCAGTTCAAGAAGGATGAGGAACTCCAAGAGAGAGTCCAGAGGAGGGCAACAAGGATGATTAAGGGACTGGAGCACCTCCCCTACAAGGAAAGGCGGAGAGAGTTGGGCTTGTTCAGCCTGGAGAAGAGAAGACTGAGAGGGGACCTCATCAACATGTACAAATATCTTAAGGGTGGATGTCACGAGGACGGAGTCAGACTCTTCTCAGTGGTGCCCAGCGACAGGACAAGGGGCAATGAGTACAAACTGAAGCAGAAGAGGTTCCAGTTGAATGTGAGGAAGAACTTCTTTACTTTGAGGGTGCCCGAGCCCTGGCCCAGGCTGCCCAGGGGGGCTGTGGAGTCTCCTTCTCTGGAGATATTCAAAGCCCACCTGGATGAAGTCCTGTGTAACATGCTCTAGGAGAACCTGCTTTAGCAGGGGGGTTGGACTGGGTGATCTCCTGAGGTTCCTTCCAACCCTTGCGATTCTGTGATTCATGGTGCCAGACAGGAACAAGAACAAACCCATGTTAGCAAGAACATGACAAAACTTCTACACAAACTTTGAATTAAACCTGTATTTTGCTTGGGAAACATTTACCTTTCCCCACTGGGTCTTATTCTCAGTCTAATGAAAGAAGATGAAGCCAGGCAGAGCCGCTGCCTGTGCAATCTCTTGCTCGGTGGGAGAGAAAGATCATCTCCGAGGGCGACAGATTAGGATGTGGAAGGCTTGGTGGCATGGCATCGGAGAGGTGCTGCAAGGCTAAATGCATTAAAGCCTCCTCCGTCTCCTGAAACAAAGCTGTAGCCAGCTCATCTGAGAGGTAATGGCCATTCCCAGCGCTGCAGATCAGGGGCCAGTAACCTCATCTCGCCCCTGAAGCCACTGGCGAGGAGGGAATGACACCAGCTCCTGCTCCCCAGGGCACGCGCTGGAAATGGAGTGCACGCACGTCTTCCTCCTTGAACCCGCGCCTACATAAACACTTGATGTACTGCTTGATTACGTGGTTAGATGACACATGCCTGAAGGCAGTAGCCAGGTCACTTTGCTTGGTTTTAACGCTTCAGTCCTCCCTTTGTCTTTATCGGGAAAGATTTTCAAGTCCCCTTCAGCTTGTGTTTGTGCAGGGCTGGGACTGGGCAAGGGCTACTAAAAATAAATGATCATAGGATGAAACCTCAACACAAAGAGATGTTAATAATAAAAGGCACAATGTAGATCAAAGAGTCACTTTGCACAGCTTGGTGGGTTGGTGCAGAGTTTTACTGGAGCCACCTCTCCCACCTCAGAGCAGCTGAAGCTGGGTGAGATGAAGACCTCCAGGGAGGTCCACATGGGGTTTCTGAACATCTACTTTGCATGTGTTGCCACCCCAATGCCAAAAAACCTTCCCAGCGCCCCAAAACAAGCTTGAGATGGGTGCTAAAAACCTAAGTGACACAAACCCAATCTGCTGGGGGATGAAAGGGAGGAGCTGGAGAGCATCCACAAAGACCCAGACCCTAGCGATGGTGGCAGACTTCAGCCTGACTTCCACTGCAGTCACTTTTGCTCAGTTCACAGCCCCCGTGCAATTGCTACACGCAGCTTTTGAAACACTTCCCCTGCCCTGTAATTTCTCAACAGGTTATTTTTTGCTTTCTTCTCGCACGAAATGAGCCACGACTCCTTGCTGGGTCTGCTCGCACCATCCCACCCATGGATGGGCTAAGGAGAACCAAGCACATTGCCCACCGTAACCAGTGTGCCAGCCTCCAGGCATTGGTAATGTTCTGCCCAGACCACTTGCTTTCATTTCCACAATCCAGAAAGTTATGGGGGAATAAGAAATTTAGCAGAAGCTTCCTGGCGTAGGTGGAAACAATCTCATTTGCTTTCAAAAGCTGTGGATCGGGCCACAGCTCCTTGCAGAATATCACATTAATAGTAAGAGGCAAATGAACCATTTTACTTTTCCTAGCTGAAAAAAAAAAAAAAAAAAAAAAAATGCGTCTGACCTGATTTACCTTCCTGATAACGACTTTAAAAAATGCTCCCAGGCTGAGGACTTCGCCAGCTGAGATTTCATACGAAATGAGACTGTTTATGTCATGACCGCAACCTTCTGAAAAATGCCCCTTTAGATGGGAAAGCTCACAAGACCCTTCGGTATAATGATCTCAGCTATATCAATAACCACATTTCAGCAGATTCATTATCTGCTCGCCGGCCGGCCCAGCCACACAGCGAAGCGTTGCGGCAGGATGGAGCGAGAAAGGAAAACACTGAATTCAGCTGTTCTGCACGCAGAAAAATGGACATTGTGGGTCATTCTTTTCCTTAGCAAAAGCCAAGCTTTTATTTCCTCTGCTTTCACGCCGTGCTCGGGAGGGAGGACCTGAACTACACACAATATTGAACACCACTGATCAATCTCCCTTTAGTGGGTGCAAGAGTATTTTCCTTCACAGCTTGCATCTTTGCTCCCCAAGCATCCCCACCCCTTGCTGTCCCGAACTTTACGGGAGAACATTTTTCCTCCTTTGCCTATTTCTCCTAATATTCACTCCATCTCCCAAGATGTCCCGAACTTGGGAGAACTCCTGAAATGGGAGAACATTTTTCCTCCTTTGCCTATTTCTCCTAATATTCACTCCATTATCCAAGATTTTAACGGCCGTGTTAACTCTACGCATGGATTTCAGACCACACTTCATGAGAAATTGAGGCTACAAAACAAAGGTTTATTTCGTACCGGTATTTTCAAGCAACAGGGACTGTTACGATCACGTATTATGCTCTCCAGCTTCATACAAAACAAAATAGCTCACCCAGTAATTTCTGCAGCAGGGCCCTCGTTCCCGCCTGCCCTCCAGCATTTAGAAGCAGAGGCAAACTTGGCTGAAAGATTTCAAATCAAGGGAGTCTTGCTCTGAACCTTGTCAAATGTTTCTAGCATTTTATTAGTCTCGGTATTAAAAAAATTTGCATCTTTTTTTTTTTTTTTTTCCCTTTGCCTGAAGGTGCTTAGCTCTAGTTCCTGAGCATCTCATGACACCAAGTCCTCAGCCCAAGAAGGACATGGACCTGTTGGAGGAGATACAGAGGAGGCCACAACCATGGTCAGAGGGCTGGAACAGCTCTGCTGGGAGGACAGGCTGGGAGAGTTGGGGGTGTTCAGCCTGGAGAAGAGAAGGCTCCAGGCAGACCTGAGTGCGGCCGTTCAGTGCTTAAAGGGGGCTTAGAAGAAAGATGGGGATGGACTTTTTAGCAGGGCCTTTAGTGATAGGACAAGGGGTGATGGTTTGAAACTAAAGGAGGGGAGATTCAGACTGGATAGAAGGAAGAAATTGTTTACAGCGAGGGTGGTGAGGCACTGGGAGAGGTTGCCCAGAGAGGTGGTGGAGGCCCCATCCCTGGGGACATTCCAGGTCAGGTTGGACGGGGCTGTGAGCAACCTGATGGGGTTGAAGATGTCATTGCAGGGCGGTTGGCCTAAATGGCCTTTAAAGATCCCTTCCAACTCAAACCATTCGATGATTTTATGATAAGCCTTTTTCTGCTAGACTAAAGAAACCAGTTTGGCTCTCTACCCAAAATGGGGACTTGGAGGCTACAATTCCACGAGCAAGGATGAGAGCTGTGAGTATCACCCTTCCATAGCATCCCACTGCTGGGCTACACAGAGCTGGCAACGGCTGTGGCTGCGGAGAGCTGGACCAGGGATGGAGATTCCTCAGGACAAAAGCCTGTGGGTTGAGGCTTGAGGTGAGTTGAGGCTTGCACTGGCTAAAAGCTGGACCCTGTGGTCTCTCTGCACTGCCAGGTCCCCTCAGCCCCGAGTTTCCCCTCTCCCCACGCTGGGGAAAGCCAGAGGGAGAAATGTCGGCAGCAAGTGGTGCCCAGGAGGAGCTGGTGCAGCCCCATCTTCACCTAAGGAGGAGCGTGCCATGAGGACAATGTGGGGCAAGAAAACACACCTGTTATCTATGTCCACCCCTTGTACCCCCAGACTTCACCACCAGACCCCACTTTTCTACACTCAACCAAGAAAAAAGCAAAATACAGGCAGAGCCAGGAAAAAAAAGCCACAAACACCAACCCCAAAACCATGTTCCTCCCATCTGGAGCCCACCCTGTGTAACTGGCTTGCCCTTTGAAGAGCATCAGACTGGACTCATAGTGGGAGAAAAGAGATTTATATGAAAACCTCTTCAGTGCAGATTAAATGACAACAGATACACGTGGTCCTGCAACACGGGCGCTAAGGGGAGCAGCGTGAACAAGGACAACAGAAGAAGAAATTTGTATCAGCCCAAAATATTCACAGCCCCAAGCGATGTTGCCACGTTGTGGATGGGATGTCCCATCAGCCGGGCATCCTCGGGCGCTGCCCCACAGCATGGGCAGTAATTGCAGGTCAGAGCCCCCTCACCACCTCCCACCTTGCTGAATCAGCGGCGGTGAAGGGGATAAAAGCATTGCAGCAGAAAAAAAATAAATTATTTCTGTGCATGGGGAACTCCTGTTGTCCTCATCTCTCCGAGCTGCTCGAAGGTGCGACCGAAACAGCAAATGGAGGGGCATCGGCGAACGTGGGTGGAAATAAGGCTGCTCTTTCTATAGGGCACCCACCCCCCCATCTCACCCACACTGGTAGCACCAGTCCCGGGGCTTTGCTGCCTGCAGGAGGAGCCCCTGGAAGAGCTCTGCCCCAGCAGCGGGTGCATTTGCTCGCCCTGCCCCAAGCCCTGGGATTTATTATTTCAGCAACCCTGAGCAGGAAGGGAGCTGGGGAAAAGGGAGGAAAGGAAAGGGGCAAAGCTAAGATGGAAGAAGGGAACAGCAGCTCTCTTCTAGGTCGGGGGAGAGAGCAAGCAGCCACAAACTGCTAAGGAGAGATGAGGACCTGTCCATCCTAAAATGAGCATGGCATCATGGAGGCGGGGGGGGTTAACAGATAGATTAAGATGTTGAATGTCATGACATAAAAACACAGCAAATGAATAAATCCTCCTTAATAAATGCAAAGCGATGCAGGGCAGGGAGAGGAATTTCTGCTCCTCAGGCACCTTCCAGGGCCCTGAACCGCGTGAAACCAAGGCAGGGACCTCCCAGCAACGGAGACGGCACGGCGGAGACCTCTGCTCTGTGCACAGCCGCAGCCGCAAAGCTGACGAGATGTTCGGCTGCCGATGGAAAGGGCCGGTGAATAATCCTGGAAATATTATAATGCCTTTGTATAAATCAGTGGCGCAGCCTCAGATGGGGAGAAAAGTAATGATGCAGAAAAGGCAGAAGTGTTCAATCAATATTTCTGCTCTGCATTTGGAAAGAAGCGGGATGAGATGCTTGTATCATACGAGGAGGATGAAGTACTTTCCAGTCCATTAGTAACCAAGGAGGTTGTTAAACAGCATCTACTAGCGATAAACAATTTTAAATCAGCAGGCCTGGATAACTTGCTCCCAAGAGCCCTCCAACAGCTGGCTGAGAAGCTCTCTGGCCCGGCGCTGTTAATTTTTAATAAATCTTGGAATACCGGGGAAGATCCAGACGGCTGGAAGCATGCAAATGCTGCGCTGATCTGCGAAAGGGGCGAGCGGGATGGCCTGATGAACAGGTTGGCTTGTCTGCCATCAATCATGGGGAAAATAATAGGAACACACACACCCCCCCCCCAAGAGTCAACCAGTGGAGGAATTAAAGGCCAGGAATACAGTTAATGCTCGTCGGAGAGGTTCTGCGGCGAGCACGTCACGTCAGACAAAGCTGATTTTGTTCTTTTGAGGAGATTACAAGTTTGGTTAATAAAGATAATTGCCTAGAGAGAATACACACACCGGCTTTTTGTGCGGCGTTTGATTTGCTATGACAGGAGGCGCTGATTAAAAACTGAGCGCTGTCCTGTAGGAATAAAGGACATGTGCAGGGGATTCAGAGCCGATCTCGACAAATAACCGTCAGGGGGGAATCGGGCTGTTTCCAGGGGGATTTGACAAGGCTCAATCCCAGCCCCAATATTCAGCGTTTTCTTATCTGGAAGCAAATATAACAGCGCTGCTGATAAATCAGCTACGTGCTACACAAATAGGAGAGGCCAAGCCACCTGAGCTGAGCGGAGGTAATGGCAACCAAGCATCTGGCCGGGGTCATCTCTCTGCCTCAGAGGATGAGAAGAAGAGGGCAGGCAGTGAATAAACAGAGATGGGATGCTCAGAATCGAGGTAGAAACCAGGAGGTGACACCGTGGTGGGTGGTGGTGGGCGCCACGTCCCCAGGGAGAGATGCGGACGCCTGGCCTGGGTTGGATGTGATGCACACCCCAACATCTCTGAGGAAGAATCCTTGGAATGGGCATCAGGAGGTAAATCAGAGCCTGGGATGAGAGGGGTCACGATCAGAGGACTCCATACCCCAGGATTCTGCGGCACCTGGGGTTGGCCATTGCCTAGGAGAAGATGCATGACCCAGACCAACCCTTTCTGTGCTCCTCACAGGGCTTAATTCTGACGCTGACCTTTGTGACCCCGAGGAAATCAATCAGAGCTTGATCCAGCTTTTTTGTTAACAGGAATCCTTCCATCTGGCCTTTCCTACCCCCGAGCCTTAGCTGCCCCTTGAGAAAACGCAACACTTCATGCATGGGTGAACCCCTCAGTGACACCTCGGAGGCAAGCACAGGGGTGCCAGGCACAGAAGCGAGCGTCCCTGCCGGCAGCCCTGCAGATTTGGACATCTAGGTCTTCTTCGCTGCTCCAAAACCAGAAACCTAGCAGCTGAAAGACAAGGTTTTTAGAAACCTTTAGCAAGAGAAAATGGAAATGCTTAAA
Organism: Egretta garzetta; assembly: GCF_000687185.1. NCBI lineage: Eukaryota > Metazoa > Chordata > Aves > Pelecaniformes > Ardeidae > Egretta > Egretta garzetta. The sequence continues at coordinate 1,497,617 of NW_009270001.1, read as the reverse complement.
CAACCCTACATGAAGCAGCTACTCTGCATCCCAGTTACACCAGTAACACTTACACTACCCCTAGCATCCTATTAGCATCACCGCTTCGCCCTCAACAGCTACGAGCTTTCTTCTGAGGCATCATCCAGCTCCCCCTGAAGTAATGTGCTACTGCATCTTCAGTTTTATTCTGTTTTACTTCTACTCTCCCATCTTAGAAAAACCAGAAGTTATTCAGCAAAGGCATAGGCTGATATGTGCTGCTTATTCTCCAATCGTGAGGGCAGGTAGGTCCATGACTTTGGTCTTCAGGGCACTGAAGGGGCAAGGAACTTCACCCTTAGTGATTTGGACACACCAAACCAGGTGACAGGAGCAGGGCTCCCTGCTCAACCTTCATTTGTGTCTTCTCCTGGATCTGGAAGGACAGTTTGCTATTTGCCCCTCTTTCTGCTGCTTCTGCAGTTGCCTTGGAAGGGACCAAACCTGCTCAAATCATGCAAAAGATGAGGGGAAACCTCTCTATCTCAAGAGCTGAGAAAGCCTTGAGCAATCTCATGACCAGACCAGGCACATGAAGGTTAGGCAACCCCCACAGGACCTCGAGGAGGTCCCTGGGGCTGCTGCTCCCTGCCTGCTCTCCCAGCCCTTGGCACGGGGGGAGCGCCCAGGTCCCTGGGGCAGCAAGGATGGGGAGGAGGGTCTCACGCAGGACTGACTCGGTGGCATCTCCCAGGGACCTGGAGAGTGACCTGGGAGGTTTGCTCCCTAATTCCAGCCTGAGCCAAGCCCAAAAGCTTACTCAGCTCCAGATGCACCAACCTAGCAGAGGTGGACAACAGTCTCTGGGAAAAAGCCTTACAGAAAAGCAAGAATTTTTTTGTCCCCATGTCTTTTTGTCCCACTCAAGGAAGTGGCTTTAGCCTCCAACCTATTTTTTTTCCATCTGCCAGGATCTGCAGAGGGCTTCTTACCACTGCATGTGTCCTAAACTTTCAGAGATGGACTCTGGCTAAGGGCACCCCACTCCCCTGGCTTCACATTTCCATTTGACTTTGCCACTAACCAGAGATGGAGAACTTGCTGCTTCACAACGTTTCTCAAGGGCTCCTTTGACTGCTCTTGCTTCAGGGACAGAAAGGGGTCAACAATTCAAATCCCAGATGTTTAACCCAAACAGGCCCCATCCATCAACACCTGAGCGGAGGATTAGAATACATTGTTATTGCTGAAGGTGAATTCAAGAGATAAGGCATTAAATCAAAGTCTTATCTAGCGCTAGCCATTACAAAATGGTCCCTGCTGGGGCAAAAAAAAAAAAAAAAAAAAGCCAGTTGGGCTTAAAATCGCTGGATCCCACCACACGCAGTTTTGGTGAGGTGATCCATACCAATGGTGGAACCTCTTCAAGGAAGCTGCAGCCACCTCATTGGGCTGCCTAGATGCAAGGTGAAAATTCGGTGGTGCTCATCCAAAAAAGATAATCTGGGGTCTCAGCTGTGAGACTGGGAGGAGACGGCAGGTACCAGCCACAGTCCTTGAATCCAGGATTGTCTTCCCCATTGCTGCTCCCATCACCCAAGCTGCCAGCAGCTCCCAGAAAACCCCCATCTCCCCAAAAGAGCTACTAATTTTGATTGCCTCTTCTGTCTCGCCTGGGTTTATTAGAAAGGATGCACCCCAACTGGCAGCACCCGAATCGCCGTGGCTGCCCTTGAGGGCTTTGCTGCTGTGCTCCCGCACTACAAAAAAGAGGCAGGATCGCGGCGTCATCGCTCCCCAGCGTGCCTTTAAATAGCCGTGCTTTGCACAAAGTCCTCGGCGGGTGAGAGCCCTGCCAGGGAACGCCCCGCGCTGCCCGCTGCATTGCCTGCCTCCCACCTCCTCCTCCTCCTCTTCCTCCCTGGCTCCGCACCCCGGAGCAGCCAGGGCGAGGAGTGTAACGCGACCGCAAGCACTCCATCCTTCCAAAAAAAAAGATTTTACCTCCACTCCCACCTTCCTCCTCGCCCCCCACCCCAGCTCCCTCCTTGGCTAGCGGGTTTTTGCTCCGCTGCAATTAACGCTTGACGAGGCAGAACATCCCCCCTCTGCAGCCAAGCCCAAGCCAGAGGAAATCATTTAGAAGAAAAGGGAGGGGGGGGAGAAAAAAAAAAAAAAAATTAAATAACCACAGCAGACAAAGCCTTCTTGTCTTAAAACCCTTACTCAGCGGGCGCATGGGTCAGGTTGGCACCGCGATGGGGTGTTGCTGCCCAAGTAGGGGCTGTGGCAAGGTCGGTCCAGCACCCTCCCGAATTCAGTGACAGGGGCCCCCGAGGGCTCACCCAGGCGCCCAGTTTTAAGTAGACGGGTGGAGCCCAGGATTTAGGGAGACACGTTAAGACCCAGGTACTGCTGCGGAGTCCGATCCCTCACCCGAGCGGGACAGGATTTGGTCTCATGAGGTTCCAGCTCACTACAGCTGCACCCCAAATCCCAGCAGTGCCCATGGCCCCCCAGGCACTCCCAAAAGGTCTGGCTCTGACCTCTCCAGCAGGACCTGAATTTTTCAGCAGGTTGATATTGCAATTGCATATTTCCCCTCCCCCTGCCCCCCTTTAAAAAATAAAAAAAGGAGAAGGCGGAGGAGGACGGACTCATTTATCATATGCAGCCAAACCCAGGCTGGACTCAGTGAAATGAAAACGAGTCGGTGACACTTCGTATAATGGCATTCCAGTTTGTTCTCCTAAATAATTTGTATTTTAATGAGTCCTTTTTGGTCCGGCAATAGTTTGTAGCCCCCACACTTTCTCAAGTCCTTCTGTGCTTTAATTTGATTTTTTAAAAAAAAAAAAAAAATTCCCGGTGTCATGGTTTTTTTATTAACAAAAACGAAAAGAAAAGCAGGCTCGCTTCTCTCCTGGCTTAGACGGGAGCAGGTAATGAATCTCCGCGCACAAGAGACGGCTCTTATCTCCGTGGCCTTGCTGTTCCCAAACCTACTTATTTAAAAAACTCCCCCATCATGAGATAATGGGAACAGAGAAAGTCAGCAAAGAAACAAAAAGGCAATCAGGAGCTTTACAGAAGCAGGGGAGCACCATGATTTCCAACCTGATCTTCTCCTGCCAGGACAGGTCTTTAGGTCAAGATCCTGTAAATGGAAAGAAGTTGCCTTGGGGAGCAGAATCAGGAGAGACGCGTTCTACAGCGAAAAGCTGTTGTGCAGCGCTTGGACTTGCTGAGGGCTTCTCCACTTGGGCGATGCTCAGCTCGCCGTGGAAGAGACAGCAGCGCAGCCCTTGCACCCACCGCGCTGCTGGCGGGGTGGCTTGGCCTGGTAGTCCTGGCCGTGGTGGGTCCCCAGGGAAGGGTACAGCATCATAGAATCGTTTAGGTTGGAAAAGCCCTTTCAGACCATCAAGTCCAACCATTCCCCTACCCCTGCCAGCCCACCCCCAAACCCCGGCCCTCAGCACCTCGGCTGACCGGCCGTTAAAACC
>NW_009270001.1:1491418-1494088 GCF_000687185.1 Egretta garzetta | reverse complement strand
CAGCCTCCTCTGCTCCAGGCTGAACCCCCCCAGCTCCCCCAGCCGCTCCCCAGCAGCCTGGGGCTCCAGACCCCTCCCCAGCTCCGCTGCCCTTCTCTGGACACGCTCCAGCCCCCCCAGGTCCTTCGGGGAGGGAGGGGCCCAACCCTGACCCCAGCAGTCGAGGGGCGGCCCCCCCAGTGCCCAGCACAGGGGCACGGTCCCTGCCCTGCTCCTGCTGGCCACACCACTCCTGATACAAGCCAGGATGCCCCTGGCCCTCTTGGCCACCTGGGCACCCTGCTGGCTCATATTCAGCCCCCTGTCGACCAGTAGCAGGGCTCCAATCCTGTAGCCAACCTGTGTGGACCAGAGCTGCCCCTCATCAGCCCCAACCACAGCTGGGCATGAGGGCACGTAGAAGCCATTTCAACACAAAGTCTGATGCGTTCAGACACCAAGTCACACCTACACAACCTGCTCCTGGAAGTTGCTCGAGCTAGAATCATAGAATCGTCTAGGTTGGAAATGAGCTTTAAGATCATTAAGTCCAACCGTTAACCTAACCCTGCCATCCCAAAGGTGATGGTTTGTGGGTGCGGTGAAAACCCGCTAGAAAGCTCTGTGGAGGAGTGGGGACTGTAAGCCGGGGCAGCATCTTCCCCCACCGGCCTCCAAACCCCATCGGGTGGTGATGAGAGCACGTATTCCTCCTCCGCCCCGCAGATGGGACGTGGTCCTGCTCATGGTGGGGACAGCGTGGTGGCCTGCGGGGTGGCACCTCGCTGTGACACCCCCTCATCCGACTGCTGGAGCCAGCCTTGTCCCAGCTGGAGGATGCAGCAGCGATGGCTACAATGGTTGGGCGGAGGGAAGGAGGGATGTAGGGGGGCCCTGCATGCCCACCCCCCCAATGTTAGCCTAACGAGCCTCATTAATGGGGAGGACTTTATTCTGCAGCTGGGTAGGATGCAGGCAGGGGAGAGACAAGGAGTCCTTGACCCCCTCTGGGAAAGGAGGCACTTGGGAAGAGCCCAGGGAGGACAACGGGCTCTGGCGGGGGGGGCCTTGCAGCCTAAAACAGGTCAGGGTTGGGGTGACACTGATGAACTGGAGATACCTGGGATAAGGTGACCCAGTCAGTCCATCTCTGCTGTGCTATCTAATCCCTTCGGACACCCTCTCCCTCCCCAGCACTCCCGGGCTGTAGGAGAAAAGAGGCACCAAACGACGAAGTGAGAGGTCAGAAAAGCAGTGTCTGCTCCACCTCCGGTCCACCTTTCCTTTCACCGGGAGACATTACAGAGAAGGGGAGTCTATAAGCAGGGCGATCCAAAAGGAAGGCTGGCTTTAAAAATCTGCAAAACCTCAGCAAACCTTGTTAACAACAGCCTAACAAGGCTCAACCACAGCTCTTGCCCTTCGAGTGGGGAAACAAATGTCACAGGTTGATACACCAGTTTACTTCTACCCACTTAACAAATCAGTGTTTCCCTCTCATCCTCCTCCCCTGGAGCAGCAGCCAGAGTTAGAGTTACTCCTAGTTCCCAAAGCTTTGGAGATACGCTTGACCTTCGTTATTGCCCTGGTTTAATTTCCAGCCTCCCTTTGCTTACCCTCCCCTATGGAGCCCTGCCAGACCTTCTCCCTCCCTTCAGACCATCCTTGCTGCTATTTTACTTGGGTTTTAATCACCTTCTGCTTTGATTACTTTGATTTCCCTCCTTTACAGCCTTCCTCGGTGCTGTGCCATCTCACCGGCCTTTTTGGGAGTACCAAATGGACCTACCAGACGACTCTTAGGAAATATCTGCTCTTTTCTTGGTTTCTTCCCTACCCTGGGAAAAGCTTCAAAGCCACTCTCCCCGCTGGCAGGAGTCCCGGGAGCAAAGCTTCGTGGACAAGGCCAGCAATGATCTGAAGGGCCCAAGCAAGCTGGCATTACAGGTTTAGGTCAAATCCAGGGTCCACCAATTGCCCAAAACACCAACAGGCTGATGCACCAAACCCCAGCTATGCCTCCAGGAAGGTGCTCTCTCAACCCCAACCATCTCAAGGTTGTTTTAAACCCTGAATAAGGAGGTCTAAACCCCCCTTCCAAATCTCATGTCTTCCTGCTAATTTATAGCTCTCATTTTCTTTGCCATTCCCAAACAACGTCCAAGCCTTATTCAAGTATTAAGTTCCCAGTTTTGGAGGCATCCTGCAAGTTTCGCAGACCCAACCCGATGGGAGAGCATTTTCTCCATGGACACAGCTGCTTCCTTAAACAGAAATGGTGTTACGAAGTAGGGAGATCAGAAACATCCGACGTACATTCTCTGGCCGCTCAGTAGGTTGGAAATGCTACTGTCCCCTTTTCTCTGCCTCTGCTTGGCTCGATGCCTCCTGCCCAGCTTTTTCCAGCCTCTCTCGCTCGCTCTCTGTCATTTTTTTCCTCTGGCTGGTAATTGTTCTCATTGCCCTTCACTCACAGATGGTCCGTGGAGAGCTCACTATTGACGGGGTGCCAGCTCTCCTCAATCCCAGCTGCTAAACTGCGTTAGGAGACCAGCTACCGCTCAGCAGAGACCGCTCCTCCACTCCATCTGCCCTTTCATACCCGGGCCATCGCTGGAAGAGGGTTTGCTCACCGGAGCTGCGAGGGTGACCTCTTGGTCCCATCACAGCAGCTGGGTCACCCTCCAGCCC
>NW_009270001.1:1488003-1490842 GCF_000687185.1 Egretta garzetta | reverse complement strand
GCGGGGGAGGGGGGTTTGCTCACCGGAGCTGCGAGGGTGCCCTCTTGGTCCCATCACAGCAGCCGGGTCACCCTCCAGCCCCACCGCCCCCCACCCAAAGCCTCCCAGGTCCATCTGGATCTCCCCACTCACCCTTCCCCCTTGACATCCCTCCTGCCATGTAGCTGAGTCACTTCTCCGTCTCCAAACTTCTCCTTCAAGCTTTCTCATCCCCTTTGGCTTGGGAGAGCCTCTGTGGTCCCAGCCCAGCAAACCTTACCCACGGAGGGGTCCTCTGTGCTCACAGAACAGCCCATGGGCTGAAATTGTTTACGATGAGGGTGGTGAGGCACTGGGACAGGTTGCCCAGAGAGGGGGTGGATGCCCCATCCCTGGGAACATTCCCGGTCAGGTTGGATGGGGCTCTGAGCAACCTGATGGAGTTGAAGATGTCCCTGCTCATTGCAGGGGGGTTGGGCTAGATGAGCTTTAAAGATCCCTTCCAACCCAAAGCATTCTACAGTTTTATGATTCCAGCCCCCAGGCTCCAGCCCCGCTCCACAGGGACAACCCAAACTGCCACCCAGGCAGGAGGGATACGAGCGGAAGAAAACAAGGGGGGGGGAAAAAGCACAGCAACCAGACAGGAGGTGAAAGCAGCTCTTATTTTGCACCAGACCAAGTTGTTTTTGGAGGCACAAACACTAGGTCCATTCATGAAGCAGCTAAGTGTTGGTTTTTCAACGGAAACAATGAATTAGCAAGGATGAGCAGCGACAGGGTAAACGACCTTTTTCCTGCCGCCCAAAGTGTCCCGTTTCTTTCCTAACCCGGTGGCCAACTGCTCGCTCAGCTTCACGGCACTCTGCCCCAGCAACCTGGAGCCTCCAGGGAAGCCCAAGGGCTTGGAGAGGAGCTTCCTGCAGAGCCACCTCCTTCCCTATAGCTCCAAGCCCTTCCCACCCAAACCCATGAGAGCCGGGGGCTGGAGGAGACCGCACACGGTGCTGGAGATGTGAAGCAGGAGCATTGCCACCCAGCAAGGTGACAGCCCCATGGCTCCACACCCTTCCCCCCCAAACTCATGGGAGACAGGGGCTGGAGGAGACCCCACATGGTGCTGGGGATGTGAAGCAGGAGCATTGCCACCCAGCAAGATGACAGCCCCATGGCCAAAGTCAAGGCATCATGGAATGAAGCTGCATCAGGGGAAGTTCAGACTGGACATCAGGAAAAGGTTCTTCGTTGAAAGGGTGGTCAGTCACTGGAAGAAGCTCCTCAGGGAAATGGTCATGGCACCAAGCCCATCAAGAGTTCAAGGAGCGTCTGGATGATGCTCTTAGTCATATGGTTTAGTTTTAGGTCATCCTGCGAGGAGCAGGGCGTTGACTCGATGATCCTTATGGGTCCCTTCCAACTTGAGATATTCCATGATTCTATGATCAGTGTCCTGCACACCAGCCCGGTGGGACCCGACTAAACCCATCCATCATTGCTCAACGGCCAAAAAAAAATGAAAATCCCAGTTCGCAAGTGCTGCGAACCCAGTGCCTTTCACCAGCGTGCGATTTGGCTTCAGAGACACACAAAGCGAGCGGTTTGACTTTCGGTTTCTGCTATCTCAAAACCGATCAGAGGGATACGCTACCTTACGCTAACATGACGGATTAAAGCAGAAGATAAAATGCCGTTCCATTATCTATTTATTAAAAGCACCACTTGAACTGCTTTTATTCAGCATACATCTCCTGCTAAAGAGGCACTCCTTGACTGTGTAAATCAGCGAGCAATTGTGTTTTAACAGCCTTCCGAATGGCATTTCCCCACAGTTTTAGATGGACTATCAGACAGAAAACCTCTTCCAAAACTCACTTATCATAACAGGCGCGAGCACAGAGCTCTTTACCGCTCCTCTACCACCGAGACAAACACAAAATGGGCTTGTAAAACTCGCAAAGCACAGATCATTCCCACCTTTCACCCTGCTGCATGAATATCCTTAATGACAGGTCAAAATAAATAATTTTGTTAGCAGAGGAGAACTATTCAGCTCCCACTGATGGATGGGACTTCTGGTAGGCGATGAAAAGCCGGCTGCAGTTCCCAACCCACCGACGCTACCTGTTCTGCGGTAATCACTTCTGGTAGAACTGGAAAGGATGAAGCCGCTTCAAATCTACCAGTTGCCTGGGCCAAAGGGGGGGAAATGATGCTGAGTTTTCAGATAAAGATGTGGGAATACACCAATATCTGTGAACTGCAAAACAAAAGGCAGGTTGACGGATTGTCTCTGCTCCACCAGAATAAATTGGCTTTTGGTGGGCTGGGGATATTTTTCCATACCAAGACACATTCCCTTTTTTTTTCTTTTTTTGCCAGGCTCTGCTGCTTCTGGTGAAAAGCGATTCTAAATATTTTTACAAGGTGTTTTGATGAAGAAAACTGAAGTAACAGTATTTATGAGCTGGCTATCTTTTAAATGAAATCCTGATGGAAGACACGCACGGCAAGCTTCCACCCTGCACCATGGAAGTCAAGGGAGGCTCTTCTGTTGACATGAGCAAATGTCAGATCTGTTGAGAAGAGGGGAAAGGGATGTACCCACACCCACAGGGAAGGGTGTCCATGGTCTGGAAACTCTCTGAGGAGATAGACAGACACAGGGATGGATGGATGGATGGATGGATGGATGGATGGATCTCTACTGTTCTGCTGCCATCAGAAGGGCCTCAGCACACACCACCGCAAACCCAATGCTGAGGCTGACATCCTTAGAGAAGACCTTTCAGACCATCAAGCCCAACCATTCCCCTAACCCTGCAAACCCACCACTAAACCCTGGCCCTAAGCACCTCGGCTG
>NW_009270001.1:1480405-1487834 GCF_000687185.1 Egretta garzetta | reverse complement strand
CTCCGCTGCTCTTCTCTGGACACGCTCCAGCCCCCCCAGGTCCTTCGGGGAGGGAGGGGCCCAACCCTGACCCCAGCATTCAAGGGGCAGCCTCCCCAGTGCCCAGGACAGGGGCACCATCACTGCCCTGCTCCTTCCTTGTTCCTTCCTTTCCCGTGCCCACCCGTGCTTTCTCCCTTGCTGCAGACAAACTGGAGCATCACTGTGTTGGGGAGAGCACGGGGCCCGGCTGTGTCACCTGCGAGGACGCCCAATCCTTGCCTGGCTGGTTGCCCAACCCGATACAACCCAGGCTCCTGGCCACCCTTAGGTGAGTTAAATTCTGATGGGGCTGACAAACCTGAAAGATCATTTCAAACCACAGTCACTTCAGACTCAGCCTGCTTCTGCCTGTGACCTTCTTGGCAGGATCTCCCTTCAGCGCAGCAGCCCCAAACAGGAGCTGACAGTGCTTTGAAACCTTTTGAACCAGCACTCGGGTCCCCTGGGTACCGAGGGGACGATTTCTCTTAACAGTGTGCAAGCTCCCCAGCTCTGACAGCCCTGCTCTCGGGCTGCCTGGGAGGGGACCAGCATCCCGTTCCCTCCGTTCGGCAGCGTGAAAGGGCACCAGGGAAGGTACACTTGTCACCAGGAATAAAGCGTCACACGGAGGTCACGTCACATCTTCTTTCTGGGAGGACAGAGCCGGATGAAGTTGGTGACAAAGCTCTCCTGACGCCGGGGGGGTTTGGATCTGTCCCAGAGCACCGGGCAGAAAGGCAGAGCTGCAAGGAGCAAAACCTCTCCTAAATGACACGGGTTATCAGGCGGTGTGGGGTGAGCCCCAGGAGACACCCAAGGCAGGTGTCCCTTCACACCGACCTGCCAGCCAGCCCAGTCCAACCGTTGCCTTAACAGAAGCCACCTCATGACCGTACAGCTTGGGAAGTGCCGGCTTCCCAGTCAAGCTAAATAAATCCCTTCCCTTTGCTTCCCCTGACAGCACATCTTACCCGGAGCTATTCTGAGACAAGAGCCACCAGCGGTCCTGTGGGGACTGGGCTTTTGGGCTCCAGCTCAGGAGAGGGTGGATGACCCCCTGTGCTTCTGCGTTGTCAACGTCTCCCAGAGGAACCTCATTGTTTTCTACATTTTACTGCCTTTATATATCAGGGAGACATTAGAGGAGATTTTATTTTTCTCCGCAAGGGGAAGCAAACCAGAAACAGGACTACAGCAAGGATGACATGCACAGAAGAGAAGCAAACATCATCTGATCTTCTGGGAGGAAAAAACCAGGGCCAGCCAGCAGAAATCCCTGCCTGCTGACCTGGCTCAGCAATGTCATAGAATCATAGAATCACTTTGGTTGGAAAAGACCTTTAAGATCATCGAGTCCAACCTTTAACCTACCCCTGCCATCCCACCACTAAACCATGTCCCTAAGCACCTCATCTATCCTTCTTTTAAATACCTCCAGGGATGAGGACTCGACCACCTCCCTGGGCAGCCCATTCCAGAGCCTGACAACCCTTTATGTGAAGAAATTTTTCCTAATGTCCAACCTAAACCTGCCCTGGCACAGCTTCAGACCATTTCCCCTTGTTATCAGGGCAAAGAGGCCGACCCCCACCTCGCTACAGCCTCCTGTCAGGCAGTTGTAGAGGGTGATAAGCACACCCTGCTCATGAAGGATGCAGTGGAGATATGCTAAATAGAATCACCAAATGGTTTGGGGGGGAAGGGACCTTTGAAGGCCATCTAACCCAACCCCCCTGCAGTGAGCAGGGACATCTTCAACTCCATCAGGTTGCTCAGAGCCCTGTCCAACCTGACCTGGAATGTCCCCAGGGATGAGGCATCTACCACCTCTCTGATAGCTACTAAATAACTAGGCCCAGCCTAACAAAGTTGCTGGGCTGAGCTCTGATGAGGGAAAACACCATTTTTTAAAAGCTCGCCATCCCCTAGCCTTGCAGAGACCAGTAACTCGAAGGCGTCCTCCCCCATCCCAATACCCTGCCACCTTCCCAGCCCAGAAGGTCCCGGTGAAACAGCAGCCCCACCACCAGGAGTTTAATGGGGGGGGGGGAGGGATGTTGGTTTTGACTCATTCTGATGGAAAGCTGAGGTTTTAATCACCCCCCCCACTGCCCATCATCCCTATCCCCATCCCTGTCCAGCTCTGGTGACCCATTAACATCCCCTTTTTCTTGTAGATATCGCCTGAGCACTCCTGCCTGACCTCCTGGCCTCAATTAATTGTGGCCTGGGGGAGCAGCAGGTAGGAGAGCCCTCAGATTTAACCGATCTCCACGGATGGTAAAAATGGAGCTTGATGTGACAAGTGCGGGCAGGGGGACGGGCAGGGGCAGGGCAGGGAGGACAGCCAGCCTCGCTGCCTGCTCAGGTCACGGCCGTGGGTTGCAGGCGATTTTGCTGATGGTTAAGATATAATTATCTCTCAAGCGTTGCTTGGTGTCTCGGATCCTCTTTCCTTGACACCTTTCAGAGCCAATTCCCCGAACCGCGGCTCGAATCGCCCTCCCCACTTCGGGCAGCCCCTCGACCATGTTGGCAGAGCCCTTCTTCACAGAATCACAGAATCACAAGGGTTGGATGGGACCTCAGGAGATCACCCAGTCCAACCCCCCTGCCCAAGCAGGCTCACCCAGAGCATGTTACACAGGACTTCGTCCAGGCGGGCTTTGAATATCTCCAGAGAAGGAGACTCCACAACCCCCCTGGGCAGCCTGTTCCAGTGCTCCATCACCCTCAAAGTAAAGAAGTTTTTCCACATATTCAACTGAAACCTCTTATGTCTCAATTTGTGCCCATTGCCCCTTGTCCTGGTGCTGGACACCACTGCAAAGAGTCTGGCTCCATCCTCTTGACTTCCACCCCTAAGATATTTGCATGTATTGATGAGGTCCCCTCTCAGTCTTCTCTTCTTCAGGCTGAAAATTCTTGCCCAAATATCCTTGTGGATGTCCAGCTGTTCCCATCTCCCATCACTTCATCAGTTTCCGAGAAATTTTGCACGTCATTGGGCTTGACTCTCAGGGGAAAACCTTACTCTGGAGCAGGTTATCCTGGTGAGCAAAGCCTCCCCTCCGCCGAATCCCACTCTCCCAGAGCCATCAGCCCAATCTCCCCAGTCCCAATGGGGTGGACGTCCACTCAGACCTGGCTCTGCGCCTCACGATACAAGGCAGGAGTTGAGCCTACACAATCTCCGCAGCTTCCAAGTCCCACGGGAGCCTTGTTAGCTGTGGAGACCACGGCATGAAGAACTGCTTGCATCTAACAAACCAGGCAATGGCAAGAAGCCTTTCAGGCTCCAGACAGCACCTTCAGCAACCTTGGGTGCCACCAGAAACATAACTGATACCTTCAGCAGGGTACCAGGCTCCCAGTTCCCACCACAAGGTCATCAACAGAGCGGTCCTGACTCTGCCCAAAGCTGGAACAAAAGCAAATTCCACACAAATAGGTTGGGTTTTTTGTGGGTTTTGGTTTTTTTTTTTTTTTTTTTCCTAAGCTGTCACTAAACTCCACGAGCAGGTAGTGCTTCAGCATCCTGCAAGCGTCCTGCAAGCAACGCTTTCAATGCGAAGGAACAAAAGGCTGCGGTGGGGAGGGGAGCGGTGGGAAACCTCACAGGCTCCCAAGCTTCATTTGACACCTGGTGTTTGCAGCATGGGCTGCATTTCATCTTTTCATAAGTAACTCTTAACAGGAAACATTACAAAAAAGGGGGCATTTCAAGGCAGAAAAGTTGGTCTCCAAATGTAATTTTTTTTTTTTTTTTCCCCTCAATCTTTTGTTAGCAACTCTTCCGGGGAGCAAATCCAGCAGAGGCGATACAGTGCAATGTGCACTCCTAAATTAGTTTCCCGGCACTTGGGATGCTTTATTATTCATTTCCTCCAAATATTAGGTAATGCCTTTCGCCCCTTTCAAAGTCTGTACGAGGGGTCTTTGATGCATTGTGGGACTTGAAAGTTGCAGGTCTAAAGCAGCATTTCTTTTAAGTCCTCTCTTTTATCAAGCATATTCTGTTCTGTTCGCTATAATGCACACAATGGCATGAGAGTCTTGACCTGCTTCATGTCTGATGGGTTGAAATCTCAGATGCATAGGATAAAACAGCCATTCCTAGCAATACAGCTTAAACACTTATGGCTCTATTCAGGCAAATATTACCCAGGGGTCTGCCACGCCACTGAAAAGCTGCAGAAATTGGCTCCGTAGATGGCTGACCAATTCAGCAGTGAGAAACGACCCCGCTACATTAACTCCCCTTTTCATTTCACCCTGGGCGAGCCAGGGTCTGGAGGTAACCGCAGCAGGAGGCGAGAGCCGGTTGAAGCCAGATTCGTTTTCTTTATCGAAAGTATTTTTGTGTGTGTGTGTGACCATGAATGTCATTATGCGGATCTGCAAAAGAGGGAAAGTAATGACATTAGGGCACAGGCACAGAAATCAGTGAGGTTTTTGTCTTACGGTTACACGGGAGCGCTGTCACGTCTTCCGGCGAAGTAAAATTTGTAGCCTTTAAGACGCTGCAAACGTCTCAGATAAACCAGGTCTCTGCCTCTGCTGAAGGTCTGTGGGCTTTGGTGGGTCACTTTACACCATCCAGCGTCGGTCTCCATGCCTTAACCAGAATTAATAGCTCTTGTCCCATAATAATTCACCTTTTTTTTTTCTGTTTACGCTGCAAGCTTGCTCGTTTTGAGGTGGCTTCTGCCCGGTTAACATCCAGGACGCAGAGCAAGGATGTAAAGTGAAACGTATCCTTGCAAAAGCAAACACATCTCAGTACAAAATTAAATGTTTTTGTCCTTTAGGCATTCGCACGGACATGTTTTTACAAAAGTACCAGGCTGCTATTTTAGGATATCAATCTTCTCTTATCAATCTCCTCTTGACAGCTTAGAACTAGGGAAGATTTTTTAAAGGGCGATCTTGAAATGCAGGGGTAAAATTCGACGTAAGGGCTGAAGAGCTTCTCAGTGGGTTGAAGCTGCTTGAATTTGCCTTGCACGTCTTATACCCAAGGAGCAAAAGATGTCCCTAGGACGAGCTAGAAAAGTTCAGACTATATGGGGAGATGTTTCTAAGAGAGAAGGGTCCTTTTTTTTATGACTTTCTTTGCTTGTCCCAGTGCTACGCCCTGGTATGCCTGCAATCCCAGCCTGTCAGCCTAAAACATACATCGGGATAACCCCAACATTTCACTGGGATGATCATTTCTTAAGCTATATAAAAAGGAAAAAGCTGATTTTTCATGAGCAAAACGTCGATTTTTGCACACGCAAAACATCCAGCAGCAGCTCCGGAGCCTGTAAAGAGGGGGATATGTGCAACCGCACCCCCCTGGGCTCTGGTGTGAGTGAATCCAGCAGGATTAGCTCTAAAAGCAAATCTGATCCACAGGGATACGCTTTCCCATCCCTCCCACCTCCTCCAGGGATGCTGCAGACCTGGGGAGGCAAGCACGAGCCTGATTTCCAGAGGCACTGAGCATCTCTCCCATCGCTGGTACGGAGGTGGCAGCACCAGATACCAAAAATAATATGGGAAAGTCTCAGCTCACACGTTACCCACCTGGTTAGGAGGCTTTTTAGAAGCCCTCTTAAATATCCTTATTAAAATATCGTCAAGACAGCCGGGGGTTTTTGCCCTGCGTCTGAGTGGTGCGGTGCTGGTCTGCCGGAGGGGAGCTGACAGGTCATTACTGTGTGTCCTACAAATTCCCTGAGCCGATAAGGAAACTCCAACAATGTGATGGTTTATCAGTTTGTAGGTTGGAAAAGGAAATTTTTTCAATGGAGATAACGATTCTATTCCTTTGCGGCAAACGAGAGTTGTTGCTTGGGAATTGGGAACTCTGGCAGAAGCGGAGCCAGGACAAGGATGGGACCCATCGCTCACGCGGCAGCATCCGCACAAATTGTAAGGAGCCCAAAACTGCTCCTTTGAGAGGAAAAAAAAAAAAGCAGCAAAACGGCAGGAGAAACTAAATCTATTTGTAAACCCCAGGCAGAGTGGACACGAGGCAGCCGGCGCAGGAGTGCCGAGATGATAATGGAGCCTGATGGATAGTTCACAGGATTATTAGATACCCTCCAACTCAAATATGCTGAGGAGCCAATTATTTAACGCTAAGGACAGTGCAAACGGATGTTTAATAAGCTGAATCACTCCAGGACTGTAGGAACTCAAGGGACCAAACCCTCACCGGTCTAAATCAGAAAAGCCAGCGTTATAAAATACCCAGTGCTTCAGATACCCGCCGGTCCCCACGGTTATCGTTGTCTCTGCCAGGCTTGCAAGGGCTGGGGTGCACGGAGGGGGAAACCCAGCTGGATTTTGGAAGCAGACGGGCACAAGGGGGATGCACGGTCCAACACATCCAGGCTGGAGATTGCACTCAGCTCTGCGGCTGGTGGCCTTCCAGGCTGCCTTGTTTACAGGCGAGGGGGTTGCTGCTCCTAGGAAGATAGGCTGAGCTTATTTTCTAGCTGATTGCAGCGAGGCAGCAGGGAGGGAGTGGGAGGTGTGGGAGCCAGAGAAGAGTTTGGTCTCTGCTCCGGGGCCCTGATTAGTGCCTGGGTTGGAGTCAGCAGTGATCCCTGGGAACAAAGCATCGTTTCTCAGGATCTTCTGCTGGGAGGGGTGATGGGGAGAAGTGGGGTCTCAGCACACCATCCTCCCAGCTGGGCTGCTCTTGCAGCCAGAGGAGAGGGACAAGCTTCTGGTTCATCCTAGGGTGGGTGCCCAAACTAGATCAGATGGGCTAAAAGCATCCCCACTGAGGATAAAGGGCCTCTACGCTGTTAAATGTCTGAAGAAGAGTCCTTCCTGAAGCCCCTTCTCATTTCTGCCTGTGTCACCTTCGCCCTTCATTTAAGCTCATACCTATACTATAAGGAGCTGAGGTGAGTCTTAAAATCCACATCTCCCCATGATCCACCCACCACCAGCACCGTTCCTGCACATCCACGTAGTCCAGGCTACAGCACAGACCCAAGAACAGATATAAGGAAGGAATTTTTTTTTGATGTCATGGTGAAACACTGGGACCAGTTGCCCAGAGAGGTGGTGGATGCCCCATCCCTGGAAACATTCCAGGTCAGGTTGGATGGGGCTCTGAGCAACCTGGTGGGGTTGAAGATGTCCCTGCTCATTGCAGGGGGGATGGCCTAGATGACCTTGAAAGGTCCCTTCCAAACCCAAACCATTTGATGACTCTTTGATAACCCAGCACCAAGGTGCTCCTCAGCATCCACAACGCATGTGCAGCATGGGGCCCAGGGCAGATGTGGGGATTTGGTCCCTGACAGATAGCGACCCATGGGGACTCACAGCACAGCTCTGCTAAGGGCTTGGCCAATGCAAACCAGGCAGTTGCTCATGAGAAGACGGTGTAAAAAGACCG
>NW_009270001.1:1478611-1480351 GCF_000687185.1 Egretta garzetta | reverse complement strand
TCTGGCATATCCGAACCAGCTTAGATGATAAAAAAGGGACGCTCCTTTCTTCCTATTCAAGACCTCTAGGCAAACCTCCAAGCCACAGCCTCCTGTGTGACAGCTGCAGAAAACAGGTCTGGAGAGGACCTTGAAATGTCACCCAGATCGCAGCCCCGTGACTGGGTCTGCAACGGGGCCAAGCACAACAAAAGCCAAAATCACTCCAAGCATTAACAAATATTGTTGCTCAGCGCACTCCCGCGCAGCTGCCAGCGTATCTGCCGCCTGCGCCTTCCAGCACCGCAGCGCAGAGAACACACATATTTATGAGAGCATCTTCTACGGATTTAGAGAAAGAGCAATTAGCAGTTCAGTCGTTGACAAAATCATGGTGGTGGTAAAGCTGATTTGTGCTGATCCGTCAGCACGACAAACTACCTCCTCTCCTGCAGGTGTCCCCAGTAACTGAAGGGCAGGATCAGACCCCCCAGGCCCCAGAAAGACATCGGGACAGCCACTTCGTACTCCCCAACTCGCGTCCTGCTTGCGAGGAGCTACCAGCTCTCCCCACAAGGTCACCAGCTCAGCACACCCAAATGTGTACTCACCGGTACCCTTGGGTTTGTTTCAAATCTCCGGCAATGCTCCCTTTACTCCTCTGACCATTTCCTAAGGAACAACAGAGAGAAAAAAAAATAAAAATACAAAAACCTTCATCAGACCCAGAACGGAGCTTCTGGTTAAGAAGGGCTGGCTCTGGAGAAACCTTCCTGCCAGGACGATGAGGAACCACTGAACCAGGCCTGCTCCTGCTCTCCTAGCACCTGTGTTTCCACGGTCAGTTCAGCTCTTTCTCTGCTCATCACCCTTCCCTCATGCCTGTAGCACAAAATCACCTAGCAACACCGTGCCATGGAGGTGCAAACCCAACCCATCCTCCCGCTGTATCACATCTCCTGTGACAGCTGGGAGATGAACAGTCTGGAAAGGGATCCCATCAAAGCAGCGTTGGCTGCTTCACCCATCCCACCCCCCAGCTAAACGTTATGCCTTGGTCCCTTTGGAATTATCAACTTCCTGGGTCTTCCGACACCCATAGCTCGGTTGTCAGTGGTAGCTCAGTGGTACCTGCAGTGGTACCCACAACAAACCCATGTCCTGCAGGTGATGGGGTGCAGAGGGGGAAGGCTTACAACCAGCATCCCCTCACCTCTGCCCATACAAGTCCTCCGCCCCTCTTAGCTTGGGAAAAACTTTGGAAAAATGAAGCTCTACAGAATTTCCTGGCCATCGCATAGCACCTGCAAATGATGGAGATGGCAGGCTGGCATTCTCGAGCACAAAGCTGACACCTCCATGCAGGAGGAGTTAGGCGAGTAGGACCATCACCAGCTTGTGCCAGGGGAGATAACGAAACACACTGATGGCTGCTGACACGGGCTATGGGGTGGCTGGCAAGGGACAAGGTGGCCAGCAGCTGGGCTGAAGGCAGGCAGGACTCAGAGGGCTGCTGAAGGAGATGGGCATGAGCATGCTTTGGGGGATCTGACTCTGCTCCAGCACAACCTCAAGGTGTGAGACTCCCACCAGCATGCAGCCATCATATTAACGGGATCCAGAACCCTCCCAAGTACATCTGGGGGGGGTGACCCAGCTCTCCTCCTCGGTAAGGACAGAGAGGAAGACCACCGTGGCTGTTACAAGACCAGGGCAGCTGAGCACACAGTATGGGAGTGCATAGCCAGAAATTGCTCCTGT
>NW_009270001.1:1457814-1478597 GCF_000687185.1 Egretta garzetta | reverse complement strand
GAAGTGGTATTTGCATGCAAAAGAAGCAATGAACTCATGATCTGGGGTATTTCCCCCCAAATTGGCACCACCAGCTCACACCAGTCCCTAAACTGGGTTTGTACCTGAGATTTGGCCAGGGTAAAGGGGTTCCCCATCAACTAGCGGGAAAAGGGATCTCTCTGCCAAGACACAGAATCACAGAATCATAGAATGCTTTGGGTTGGAAGGGACCCCCAGAGGTCACCCAGCCCAACCCCCCTGCACAGAGCAGGGACACCTTTAACCAGATCAGGTTGCTCACAGCCCCGTCCAACCTAGCCTGGAATGTTCCCAGGGATGGGGCCTCCACCCCCTCTCTGGGCAACCCCTGCCAGTGTTTCACCACCCTCACTGGAAAGAATTTCTTCCTTAGATCCAGTCTAAACCTCCCCTGGTTTAGTTTAAAACCATCCCCCCTTGTCCTGTCCCAGCTGGCCCTGCTAAAAAGATTGTTCCCACCTTTCCTATGGGCCCCCTTTAGGTACTCAGTGGTGTGCAGTCAACTGGGAGTCACTCAAAGAGAGGGAATGGCTGTTTATTGTGTGCAGTCTCTGAATTTGCCGCATTTGACACGGGCAGAGCCAATGCAGTGCATTCCCATTCCATAAATTTTGCATGAGAAGGTTGAAATCAAGGCAAGCTATCACTGAGCAGCTGGTGATGGAGACGTTGCCTCCTCTTCCCAGCATCCCTGAGCGGATCCCAACTGAATCAATCACCCCAGCATCTCCTCACCCCAGCATCTCCTCCTTTCCCAGCATCTGCTCCCTTCCTTCTCCAGGCAGCCCTTGGCATGGGTTTACTGGGGCAGGGTCCACCAACGCTAGTTCCCACTACCCATGACACAGGCAAGCAACTGGGAACTCTCTCCCACCCTATCCCTCCTTTTATAAGGTGACTGTATCCACCTGGGTCTTGTGACAGCTTTTATGGGATTCTCCCCCATGGGAAAGTGCCAACAACATTTTTTCAAGTCAGCTTGACAGCTGGATGGCTGTCCTGGGACCGAGGAACCAAGAGGCTCTGACCAGCCTACCCATTTTATTAAAGTGGTAAGAAAATCGCTATGCGTGCACACTCAAGGACCAGAGAAAACCCACAGAGGATAACCTTCGTGATGGCCCGTGTTTTTCTTTTTCATGCTTCTACGACCATCAGGAGGAAATTTAGCCAGTAAGCAATGCATGGAGCACAGGTAGAGCACACAGTGGTTGCAGACCAGCCCGGTACTGCAGCCGTGCAGCTGGCCAAGCTCTGGGGCCATGATCAGCCCCAAGAAGGGGACTTCTCTGCAGCTAATGAGTCCATCTGCTTTCAAGAGCATCCAGCTGCTCTGACCTTGTGCACTTAAGCACGACCTCCTTCCTTAGCCCCGGCCCCAGTTCAGATCATTAACTGATGAGCCACGGCCACCGCCGATGACTAATGGCTCGTTTGCTGCTCAACAGCCAAAAGTGGGGGGCAAAGAGCTTAATGCAGGCCACTGTCAACACGCCCACGTGGGTGAGCGTCGTCGTCTTTATTTTAAGCAAAATTCCCAGGGAAGGCTGCAAAAATCCCGCAACGACCTGGCATTGTGCCGGAGCTCATCCGCTCTGCTAAGGTCGATGCACAACCTCCTCCCGGCCTCAGGGCAGGGGGGGGGCACCACGTTTCCCCTTGAGCGATGCTGGGCTTCAGCTTTAGCTTCTACTTAAGGTTGTCTCCTCTCTCTACAAGCAGAGTCCTGCATTGCGGGTTCTCCCCGTGCCAAGGGGAACTCAGGGACACAACAGCTTGCAATGCAACATCTAAAAAAAAAAAAAAATCAGTGTTTGAGGCTCAGGAGAATCCTCATGGGATGAGGCTATAAATGGGAGTTTCTGGGCTAAGCAAAGGTTGCACCTGAGTTACGCTTTCATTAACCCATTGCCATGAAGAAGGTCCTGAAGAACAGTGCCTGTGAACAACCACGCTCGTGGCCCACCCTCCGAGCCAGCACACAGGGAGCCGGAGAGGATGCCCTGGTGCCCTTGTAGCATTTTCCAAAATAGTATGGGCAATGCTGAGAGCAGCCCAGGCTTCGTTCTCCCATTCCCAAAACAGATGCAGGATGAAAAGCTCTAAAGCAAACAGGCTTGCCTGTGGCTTCCCCCTCAGCCACAAGGTGCCTTTTAGCTTTTTGGGGTGGTTTCTAGATGAATCGAACACACCCTCCCGGATACGACGTCAAGGTTTCTAATTACCCTCCTTGAATACATCACCAACATTGCCACATCAGCTCACTTGTGGGTCTGTTCCTCTCACCATGTGACTCCAGAAGGGGAGCTTCTGCCTCTCTTTAGCACACTGACCTCTCCATCCCTTGGCTGGGGTGAGCTGCAGAGCTGGGAAGGATGGGCCCCAAGCAGCTTGGTGATGGAGCATGCTTGTCCTGCTCTTGAGGTCAACCCCGCATGAAGAAACAGCCCTTCTCCAGGGTGTCTACACCGGGGACAGCCCTATCCCCAACAGAACAAGCACTCAGATACTCCCCATGGACCATCCTCCAAAGAGTCCATCCATGCGCTAGCCCTGACCAGCCAGCAGTCAGAATTTAGCTCACCTAAAGCATGGTGTAGCCCTGATCTGACACCCAGGGACAGCCTGATGAATCTGCACCAGTCCCCAGCAATGCCAGGTAGGATTCAGCTCCAGATTAAGGCATCTCAGTTGGGGTGCCCACATGTAAATCCTGGATTTAGTTGCCTATTTGGACTCCCTAAGCTACCCAAGACCCATGCTTGGCGTTGCCAGATATGTCCCTGGACCTGCAGCCCTCTTGATTGACAGCTGGAGGCTAAATAATGCGTCTTAAGACGCTTCTGTCTAGCAGCTGAATCATGACCTCCATGGGTGCTGGTTTTCCCAGCTCTTATTGCGGTCCATGGGGATGCAGTCAGCACAACCTGAGGTCTCCACAAGAGGTATTCAGTTCCTCAAACATCACTTATCTGCTCTGGGGTGTGAAACATCCTCCAAACTCCACTGACTGCACTGACCGATATCCACCAGCTACACCAGCAGATCAGTTCATATTTTTATTTTCCACTGCAGCCCACCTCCAGCTCCCGGTCCAAGATTCAACAGCTCCAAAATAAGCCCCATTTGCATTAGAAGCGGATGCCCTCCAGCTCTGCACCCTCAGGCCCCTGCTGTGATGAGTGGCATGGTCCTGGCACATAAACACGTCCAGGATGGTTACGGTGCTTGTGTGCCTCCTGCATAATATCACTGAAGAGAATAAATCCGCCACAGAAAGGAGAAAGAACAACTTGATAGGCAAAGCCATGTCATGAATCATTCACCAAATGGAATTTGCTCTCTAGTTTTCAAATAATCTTGGAGGTTGCTTCCGAAGTGCCGTTTGCAAGCCCTCCGTTAATCTGGAAAGCAGATGCTGCTACAGGCTGTATTACAGCATCTTCAATAAATCCCCATCAAATATTACTTTAAAATGCCCAGGACTTCTGCAATCAGATTTTTTCATCTCCTTGGCACGTCTGAAAACCAAACATCATAAAACACCTCTGCTGTGATTCAGCCTTAATGAATGAGCCGAAGCCGGGGGAAGAGCTCATCTCCCATCTCCCCTCATGCCTGGGTGACCCCAGGCTCCTCCCAGAGGACTCTGCCCGTTTCCTTCATACGCTCTCAAGAGTCTTTGACCTCACCAGACTCATTAGTGAATTAGGAAGGTGCCAGAACCATTTTCTAGCAGGCTTAGAAACCGCAAGCAAAATAGGGAGCTGCAGGCAAACACTGCCGTGCTGTCAGAGAGAAACGTGGGCGAACCCCAGCTTCAGTGGAGATGAGGAGAAAACTATGAAGTGCTGCCTTCCCGTGCCAGCCTGAGCATCTGAGGTGCCCTGGTAGCGATGAAATGACAGACTGGCCCCTTCATCATCCACAAAAATAAAGCTCTAGCTCCCTTCCGCCATGCTCACCAGTCAGGTGGGAGGACTGGGGTGGCCCCATCACTTCTGGAGGTGCAAAGAGGTAGGTAAGAAGACATCTGACCATGGTGTGTCAGCACCAGCAGTGCAACTGCAGAGCTCAGCCATGGTAGAACACCACAGCACACGCCATCGGGTGTGCAAATCCCATGCCATGCTGCCTTTTAGGGATAATTCTCCTTCCAGCCATTCAGTTTTATGTCGAGACACTGAAATGTGTGGTGGGAAGGAGGCACCCAGGGTCACAGACCCCTCGTGCACCTGCAGAAAAATGCTAGTTAGCTAGACTAGGCTAGTTAGCTAGAGTCCATCAGCAAAGGAGAGAAGCTACAGCAGGAGAAGGGAAGGGAAACCACACCACTGAAATTGTGCTTACTGCTCTCCATCGATGGTGAAGGCAGCCTGAGCACCTAGGGAAGAGGTGGCTACCATCCAGGTATCTAAATGCCAACATATGAATCCCACCTCACCAGAAAATATTCTGCTCAGCTAAAAACCTTGTTTCTGTCAATGAACAGAGCAACTTTCCCTGAAAGTCTGTGCGGCCTCAAATAGGGCAGTGTCCTGGAGAAGCCCACTGGCGCCAAGGGAACCAGGTCCCTGCAGAAAAACCCACTCGATAAATGTAATTTGAAAAGGCACATCTATCCTGCACTGCCACACGCAGATGTCTCATCGCCTAGGAGAGCGTTTGTGAGGATTATTGCCGTTTTTAATGGCTACTCGTTTTTGTGTTAGGTTACTGGTTGGGCTTGATGATCTTAAAGGTCTTTTCCAACCTAAACGATTCTATGATAAAGGGTGCTTTGGCTTGTAGGGTCCCGATGGTGCCAGCGTGGGTAGACGGTGGCACGGTAGATGCCAGGGCACCACACGGGCAGAGTGGTGGCACAGGGTTCTCCTTGCTGGACCAGGGTTTGCCAGGGACCGTGTCTTCCAGCCAAAAATGCCCTGAGACAGCTCATCCCTCCCAACCCGGGGAGAAATGAGTGCGTGGATCATGCTCAGGAGAAGGAGTGGCCTGGCTGTGTCTTCGGGCTGGCATCCTTTCCCATCTCCAGCCCTCAATTTTCCCTGTCCTGTGTGAAAATGGAAACAATGATGTCGGCCGTGGTTGGAACGGGCTTTGAAATCCACAGATTAAAAGTGGTAGATAAGATGGTGCTGCATTATTCTAGTAATGGAGGGAGAGGGAAAGGCAGTAAAGGGGGAAAAACCCCACGTAATAAATAATAGTCTATAAATTACATAAATCGAATGCATTAAAAAACCAATCCTCCGAGAAGCAGCTGCTTCATTCTTTACTGTTGATAGCATCAATATAAGAGGGGAAATTACCACCTTGTGTTCTGCAACACATCACACCGACTTTCTTTTACAAACTCTAATGTCCCCTGATTGCAAAGTCAATTTAAAATTTACCATAAAACACAGAATCTCATAAACTTTTACAACCCCAATCACACTCACTCAGTGCTTTCGCCCAGATCAAACGTACAGGCACCCGCTTTGCTTTTCCGACACGGATATACGACGACACGCTGCAGGCAGCAGATGGGAGAGCAGACCAGGGCATCACAGCGGAGATCTGCCTGTCCTGGCCAGCCCGGTGGAAGGGAAAAGAAGCCAGGTTGGAAATCAAGCTGGCCAACGGCTCTGTTGAAGTACCCTCAGATCGCGAGGAGATGGCTCATCCCATGTACCAGCGGGATGAAGGGTAGCCAGAACCATGATTTACGATGAGGGTGGTGAGGCACTGGGACAGGTTGCCCAGAGAGGTGGTGGATGCCCCGTCCCTGGGAACATTCCAGGTCAGGTTGGACGGGGCTCTGAGCAACCTGATGGAGTTGAAGATGTCATTGCAGGGGGGTTGGCCTAGATGGCCTTCAAAGGTCCCTTCCCACCCAAACCATTCAGTGATTCTATGATTCTCTAACCAAACATGATGTGCCCTTGAGCACAGTTGGGGAGCTGTAGTTCTGGTGCCCTCAAGGCAGACCAGCATCCCGTGGTGCTGAGTCAGCCTCCCTCCTTGCACTGGGACATGTTTAAAATTCAGCTGGTTTTTGAGCCCTTTTGCAAGCTTTGATGCAAAACCCTAAGTCATTTCCTTGAGCCTGGGTTTCCTCCAGAAACTTAAGCCCGTGCAGACCATGCAGTGAAGATGGTGTGAGTTTTTAATGAAGGGACGGAGCATGCAGCTACGCCCGTGCTGCAAGTTGATCGTTCGCTCTTGCAGGCATGGGTTCCACCCATGGGTTGACGAGGGAAAATTAATTAGGCTCCTAGTTTTGCTTCCTACAAAAAACCTAACCCCTTTTGCTTCTGATTAAAGTGTTGTACTGTGAGAAAAAACCCATCTCTCTGAAGGGGTACAAAGGGTTTCGGTTGAAGCAACAGAAAAAAAGCTGCATGTTTCAAGATGCACTTCCCCAGCATCCCTAAAACACTTCTCTCTTAACGCCTGTGGTATTCACTCGCCCCATAAGCTCTGCCTTAAAATTTTTCTCCCCAGATTCGCCCTCAGCTCAAAATTGTAGGATGCATTCAGGGAAGAGTGTTGTTTTTGCAATCAGCCGCTTGCATTTGCGACTGACATAAATTGCCATGAGATGGATGCTTGAAGAAGAAGCAAGGGTTAAACCCAGAAGAAGGAAGAGGACAGGCAGAACTTGGGGATGAAGCAGTTGATCAAAGGGTAGCTCAGAAGTTATTTAAAAATAAACCAGAAAGTAGAACTTCCAGGCAGTTCCCGCTGTAATTACAATGCAGACAACGGAGCCATGGTGCTGTTAAGGTTACTGGATTTTCCTAGCAGCTGTGTTTAATTTACTTAAAACATGCAAAGCCATCAGGTCAGATCCCATTAGCAGAATCACTCCAGAGCACTGCAAGAGCCCAGCCAGCCCAGCACTGCAGAAATGCTGAGGGCAAAACACAAGTGTAAAAAATGCCCCTGAAGAAGTGAGGGAGATTCATGCGATGGCCAACATCAACATGTGTTGTTTTCCCCCGAGGCCACAGCAGACGCCGGGTGGTCGGGCCCTCCTGCTCATCAACAGACCTGTCCTTCTCCCCTCACCAGAAGTCATCTACTGAAATCAGTGCAAACACCTCTACTGGCTGTGATGGAGAAGGCACCTGAAGAAATCTGGGATCAAGCATTTAGGAAAGTCCTTTGAATGTGCTTTTCCATAACCCAGTTCTCTGTGTGTCCTACAACCTGCTTATGAACATGTACAATTGTCCCACCTGGATCCCTAGAATAGAATAATAGAATCAGAATTGTTTAGGTTGGAAAAGACCTTTCAGATCATTGAGTCCAACCGTTCCCCTACCCCTGCCATCCCACCCCCAAACCCTGGCCCTAAGCACCTCGGCTGCCCGGCTGTTAAATCCCCCCAGGGCTGGGGACTCGACCCCTTCCCTGGGCAGCCCCTTCCAGTGCCTGACAGCCCCAAGGGGAAGGAATTGTTCCCCATGGCCAACCTCACCCTGCCCTGGCACAACTTGAGGCCATTTCCCCTCATCCCATCGCCCGTTCCCTGGGAGCAGAGACCAACACCCACCTCACTACAACCTCCTGTCAGGCAGTTGTAGAGGGCGATAAGGTCTCCTCTCAGCCTCCATTTCTCCAGGCTTTTTTCCCTCTACTCTCCAAGCATCCCCCTGACTTCCATGTTGCCTTAGAGAGGAGACCCACTTGTCCCAAATCATGCTCAGAGTCTGCCTTGGAGATGGGAGCTTGGTGGGTTTGTGGGGTCAGGTTTCCACCTCTAGAGCTTTGTTCACACGTACTAAATCCTTGTCAAGAAAACCCTTCTACGGATCTTTTTCTGTTTGGGGTTTGGGTTTTGGTTTTTTCATTCATTTAACGTTGGCTCAACACTCTCTCCACCAAAGGGAACACCAAGGTTTCATCCACTATTTGTGGCTCCTACCAGCTCAATTCTATTTCTAAAATTAGCATCCTGAGATACCTAATTGCTAGAACAAAAGGTGTTAGATCACATTTCGGTCCCTGTACACCACGCTAAGTGCTTCTGCAGCCACCTGCAACCACCTCAGAGTCTACCACGGACTGAAGCTCAAATGCATCCCGTTCCACTAAGCCCTACCCAGCAGAGCGATGCAGCTTTAACCAGCGCTGATACCAAAAGGAAGAGAGCTGAAGACAAGGACAGAGCAGAAAACGCCACGGGCTCCCTTCTGCACATGACCCAGGTACAAAGTCATCCCTACAGAGAACAGGCAAATACAATAAAATAAAATATAATATCATGAATTATACAAAATAACATGAAGCACTGGGCTTGTTTATGAGAACTCTAAAAACGTCCGACCAAATTGCATTACCCTCGTTGATGAGAACTGGCACTTCTCGCCACCAGAAGCCCTCCTGAAATCAGTAGCTCCTGGCCCTGGAGTTGCTGGAACAGCTTAAGATCACTCTTCCAACACAAACTCATCCTTCATGGTTTAGAGAGGTCTAAGACTTATTTGCATAATAAATGACAAGGCAGGGATACAGATTTCTGACAGATTCCCCCACCTCTTCCCTTTGAAATAAATCTATTTATTCTGAGTGAATCGGCTCTTCTCCAGATAAATGGTGTTTGTAGGCAAGATATGCATTCTTTTGCATGCTCGTAATGAATTTTCTCAGCTAGAGCCCTAATCCAGTCTAGTCATGGAGGGTTTATCAGGACCCCTTATTTTATTTCTACTGGTAAATGGGAATTGCTTTCCTTATCACTATCTAGAAGCACTTGAGTGATTTTCCCTTCATATTTCCCATCACACTGGAATTCAGGATGCAGTATTATCTGATACTGTATAATTGTCACTCCCGTTAGTTGCCTTTTTATTTTAATTTGTTGGATTTATTGCTTTTTTTTTTTTTTAAAAAATAAATTTTACTTTAAGATCTGAGGCCCTCTTTGCTCCCTGCCATTCTCCGACTCATATTTCTCAGGGTGATCCTCTGGAAGGCAGGATCAGGATTCATCTCGCCTTCATCTGCCTGATGCCTTCCCTTGGGAGGCGACTCCAATGTTGGGCTTGCCCCCCCCCATCCCACCTTCCTCCACTGGGAAAGTGCAAAACTACCCAATAACAAGCAGAAACTATTCCTAACGTTGGGCTTAAAAGCAAACGGACCCGGGAAAGCCGGTGCTTGCTGATGTGACCACTATGGCTGCTGCAGCCAGGGAGCAGGTACATAGCTCTGAGCTCCGGAAAAGTGAACCCGCTCTTGCTGGGAAGGCACAAGAAGACCTATAAATCCTGTAGATAACACCGTGATGGATCAGTAGTGGCAAGACATTAACCTTCACTCTTGAGGAGACACCCAAATGATAACACCTGTAGCCACGCCACTCCAGAGTTATCTGTCTTGTCACTCGTGAAGATAAATCTATCTGACCTAAACCATCATCCTACACCCCTCTGGCTTCCTTGCTCAAAATCCTCACAGATACCGGCCGGGATCAGGAAAAATCACACCTAATAATCAATTGAGTGTGTGTAACAAGGCTCAGATGGAAACCATTTCCTTCCAGTATGTTAAAATAATTCCGCGGAGCAGGGAAAAAAACCCATGGTAGGCTTGAAGGCCAGTCTGCAGGGAAAGTGCTACATGTCAGTGACAACTGTGGATGGACAGAAAACAGCTACCAAAACCTCAAGGAGCTGTCACGCACAGGAAAATGTAAGTTAATTAAAGCCACTTAAACAAATACATCTGGGACAGGGGCGTGGGATGTAGGGAGGGAGAATGAAGTGATATTAAAGCTCAGACAGATGGAGAATCCCAGACAGGAGGCAAGGAAATCCATTCCGCTAAATCCAGATGAGCCCCTCACCCCAGAGCTGTGCCGGAGAGGGCAGCAAGAGCCCCCTCCACCCCAGGGCTATGCCTCGCTGTCAGGCACCGCATCCTCCCGCAGCCCCCACAGGGATGGCCAGGCTCAGCAGGTCTGCCCCTCCACTGGAAAACACCAGTGAGGCTCCACCGATGCTCTCCTAGACCAAGCAGTGCTGGCTTAGGATTATAAATCCATTTCTTGCCTTCCTAACATCTTTCCCCACCCCGTCTCTACCGCACCGTTCAGCTGAAACAAGAACCACGGGCAAAGCATCCGTCTGGCTAAGAGCGTGAGGATGTAAATCCACCTCAAACACACCACCAGGATCAACACCACCTCCACCTTCAGTCCCAGTTCTCCTCCGAGCAGTGTCCCCCAAGCCTCCAGACTTGACTTGCCTCCTGCTACACTCAAAAGATGAGTACAGGTTACTCACATCAGCCCTGACATGAAGGCAAAATGGGAATGAGTTGGACAGGCTTTGTGCAAACAGCACACCCTGTGTGATCTATGGGTGACGGCTTTGAATTTAGACGCCTTGAAGCTCAACAAGACGAGAAGCTTGAAAGTTGCTTTGAGTTGTTTCAAGACATAACCCTGCTACTTCTCCTTTCTGCAACTGCTTGAAAGCAGGTTGTAGCGAGGTGGGGGTCGGTCTCTTTTCATTTTTTTTCCCAGGTAACAAGTGACAGGATGAGAGAAAATGTCCACAAGTTGCACCAGGGGAGGTTTAGGTTGGACATCAGGAAAAATTTCTTCCCCAAAAGGGCTGTCAAGCACTGGAAGGGGCTGCCCAGGGAAGGGGTTGAGTCCCCATCCCTGGGGGGATTTAAAAGCCGGGCAGCCGAGGTGCTGAGGGCCGGGGTTTGGGGGTGGGATGGCAGGGTTAGGGGAACGGTTGGGCTTGGGGATCTTAAAGGTTTTTTTCCAGCCTCAATGATTCTATGCTTCTACTTCACTTTGATCTTATGGCTTCACCACAGGAGACTTTATTTTTGCTGTAATCATCTCCCAAAGAAACTTAACATGTTGAGTCTTTACATATACCTTTGAG
The DNA here is from genome assembly GCF_000687185.1 of Egretta garzetta. Lineage (NCBI taxonomy): Eukaryota > Metazoa > Chordata > Aves > Pelecaniformes > Ardeidae > Egretta > Egretta garzetta. The sequence continues at coordinate 1,467,681 of NW_009270001.1, read as the reverse complement.
CATTAACTCAAATGCGGTAGCAAAATACCCACATGAGGTTGGATCACCATGGAGAACCTGCATCTGCTATCGCTGCCACTCAACTGGCCCTTGGAGACACCCCTGCTTGGAAAGCAGCGCCGGCCAGCCTCGGCGCAAGGCAGACAGGAAGGGAAACAGAAAGGCCACCTGCACACCATCACATCCCTGATGAGGGATGACAGCATGCAAGGCCGCTGCCTGCGAGAGGAAGTCTTGCCATGACATCAGCCCAACCCAGTTGGAGCGCAGGCAGCACGGAAACACAGATGGAGGAGTGAGGAGACTCCAGGCTTCCAACATGTCTCAGTCTGCTTCCCATCCTCCTTTCTCTGCTGGGATGGGGGAGATGCAACGAACCCAACGCCAACCCAGTGTGGTCCTCCAGAGAAGCCAGGAGGCTGCTGGAATTTGGTTTTCTTGGTTAGCGGGGAGCCGGTGTAGTGAAGAACCCAGGTCACACGGGAGAAGGTCTGAGATCTCCTTCCTTGCCCCCAAGCTCATTTGCTGTCCCCAAGCTCATTCTCTAACCCCAAGCCAGGCTTTGCTGCAAATTTTTATTTCCAACCCCGGGTAAGATTAACTCATCACAAGCGGCCATGGCTCTGCAGAGAACGTTACAGCCTGGGCTCTCCAAATATAGCCCAGTGCAGCATCCCCCTCCCTGCCAGCAGCTCCGGGCAGGCAGAGAAGCCCCCCCACCCATGCCCCCAACCCCTTCCCTCCCAAGGGCTACTTCCTTAACACAGCCCAGCTGCCGCCCCCACCCACCAAGGGCTGACAGATTTGTGCAGTCCCCTTAGGGTGGGGTAGGTACATTTATTTCCTCTTTTCCAAAAGAAATAAAAAAAGAAAAAAGGGGAAAAAAAAAAAAGGAAAAAAAAAATGTAATTAACCTTTTCCTCTCCTTGCAAGGGGCACGAAACATCCCTGCCACAGAAATGGTTTCAGGGCTAAAGAAATCTGCTCACGCAGCTGTGCCAGGGCTATTCTGGCTTAGCTAAAATTAAAGAGCTGAAGTCGTATGTGGGCCTTCACGAAACTGTCATCGAGACCGCAAGATTAGAGGACCAGACGGTGACCTGGGAGGCCAAGGGCTATTCCCAGCTGTGCCGAGGGATTCTCATGTGAGTCACAACATGCTTCTCAGCCTCTGTTTCCCCAAAGATAAAAGAAGGGCAGAGAAACCTAGCCCATCAAGAGTGCAGACCTACACGTGAAGGACCTGCAGGTCCATGGGACCAGGTAAATCCATGGGCAGGACCAAACACCGATATTGCTGCATTCCTGTGACGGGGAAATAGCTCGGTTGCTTTTGGAAGCTAGAGCATGGAGAGGCTTTCCCAGCCCTTCAGGCCAAGCTCACTCTCCCTCTAAGCGATGCCGAGAGGAGCAGATCCATAGGTAAACTTCGGGACTTCTGCTGATGGACTGCTGCTAGACAGACACACAGCGGGCACATCTAAGCTACGGACACAGAAGCATCAGGACAACAGAGGAATGACAGCCAGGTCTTCAAAGAATCACAGAATGGTTTGGGCGGGAAGGGACCTTTAAAGCTCATCTAGTGCAGCCCCCCTGCAGTGAGCAGGGACATCTTCAACCCCATCAGGTTGCTCAGAGCCCTGTCCAACCTGACCTGGAATGTTCCCAGGGATGGGGCATCCACCACCTCTCTGGGCAACCTGTCCCAGTGCCTCAACACCCCCAGCGTAAAACATTTCCTCCTTCTCTCCAGTCTGAATCTCCCGTTTTAGTTTCAAACCATCACCCCTTGTCCTATGGCTACAGGTCCTGCTAAAAAGACTGCCCCCACCTTTCTTCTAAGCCCCCTTTAAGCACAGAAAGGCCAATAGGTCTTGCCTGATCACCTCCAGTGCCCGTCCAAACGCTCGCTAGAGATCTAACAGCACTGAAAAACCAGGAAAGCACAGGAGAAGCGCAGCATCCTGGCCACCATCCCCTCTCCCACCATGAGCAGGTCCTCCTCCACCAGCTGTGCCAGCTATTGTTGGGCACATAAAGACCACTCCACCGCCCCACCTTCAGCATGCAGCTCATTACTCTGCAAAGCCCTTTGAAATGCTCTGAATATGAAAGGTGCTCCATCAGACCAAATTCAGCTCTGTTTGCTATTACAATACAGTGCATTTCTTTTGTCCGAGCCTTTTGATGGTGCCCAATTGTTCCCCTCAGTCGGAATTTCGGAGTCATTAGTTGGAATTAGTAAAGTTCCCGCTGCCGGACTTTTCCAAGGCTCTGTTCTTGGGCTACAAAGAGAGGATGAGGAGTTGTCCTGCTTTCACGGAGCTGGAGGCGTGGTGGGGAGCGTTTGGGGGGAGCAGGCAGTCTGCTCGACTGCACTCTCCTGTTGCAGGCATCGGGAAATGCACGTGCCCACAAGATGCTGTGGGTGGTCACAGAGGGACCGGCCAGGAGGGAACCTATAGATCCTTTGATTTGGTACCTCTGGTGGGACCAGGTGAAAGGCTTTGGCCACTCATGTCCATTTTTAAGCAGCACATCCCACAAAGTTCAGGTTTCTCTCCCAGAAATCCCCTGCTCCCCATTTCAAGGCACCACTCCTGAAGAATTCACCTTTCTCTGGGCGACAGGACCTTCAGTTGGCCGCCTCTGTGGTGAAAATGCCCCGATATGCCTAACCCTGTCCTCCAACCCCTTGCTCATGTTATGCCTTTCCAACTATATCAGAAAACCTCTTAGTATCAAGACACATTTTCTCCAAAGGTGTTTATACATGGAGCATGCCAGTCCCTCCCTACCCCGTACCCTCTTGGGATGCTCACTTGGACTTAGGAGGAATGAGGTGATAGGACATTTTCACTGGAGGATCTTAACCCATCTGGACCTGTACTCCTGCCTTGGCCAGGCATGCTGGAGTAAGCCAACCCACAGGGGAAGGCTTGCTGATATATCAGGGAATATCACACCCCACGATATCCAGCTGGCCCAGTTTGGTGTTGTCCAATCTAAAGGCATGGGTGTGCATTTGCCATGGGAAGCCCAGCAGAGAGGGACAGCAGAGGTGGCTTTCTCTGTCTTTCACCAGCAAGAATTGTGTTCAACACCAGAGCAGGTGCTTGAGGTCCTGAGGTCCTGCAGCCTAAGATCCCAGCTCTGAGAGGTGTCAAGGGGTGTACAAAAACGGGCACGCGTGGAGTTCTTCTTTGGGTATATGCTCCTGATGGCCAGCAAGCAGCCAAGATGCTTCCCAATCCAGTGGCTGCACCTGCAGCACTGTGCTAACAGCCCTTGATGGACCTTTCGTCCACAGATTTCTCTAATCGGTTTTTGAAGCCATTTATATTTTTGGCATCCGCAACATCCTGTGGCAAGGAGGTCTGCAGTTTAATTACATGTTTTATAAAAAAGCACGTCCTCCTGTTTAAGGCCTCTGCCCAATCATTTCATCGTCCTTCTCTAGCTTTTGTTCTGCGAGACACAACAAATAACTCTTCCCTATCCACTTCCAAACCATGTAGGGCTTATATACGCCACTTAGATACCTCCTCACAGCTCCTTCTCCTCCAGGACAAAGGGCTTAGTCTGTTCAGCCACTTTCAAGTTGAAGCTGTCCCCTATCACTCCTGCTTGTCCCTCTCTCTATCCTACTCCAGCCACACTACAAGTCCTTGCACACCAAACGGGACACACTTTTCCCTCCTTCTTTCCCAAAAAAACATCCGCCGCCCAGCGTGGTAAGCAGATCCTTGCATCCCAATCCACCACAGCAAGGAGATGCTCCCAGCACCTCCACACTGGGAGAAGCGAATCCCCAGCCATGCTGTGTCCCTGCCACATGAACCAAGGCACATCAGGTATGTCCCCGTCCCAAACCCTTGGTCCCTTCCAACCCAAGGCATTCTATGATTCTGTGATTCTAAAACACAACACACCCTGCAACAGGATAAATTGGCACGGGTGTTAATCAAAAGAGGCCCCTTGGAAACTAATGATGCAGTGGGGCTGAAGACCAGTGCTAGAGATGTGCACCCCTATGAGCTGACACCAGTTGAGAGTAAAGGCAGATCCCACTGCGTTACACACGTCCCAGATATAATACAGCCTCCAGGACAGATCATGGAATCATCGAATGGCTTGGGTTGGAAGGGATCTTTGAAGGTCATCTAGGCCAACCCCCCTGCAGTGAGCAGGGACATCTTCAACTCCATCAGGTTGCTCACAGCCCCATCCAACCTGACCTGGAACATCCCCAGGGATGGGGCATCCACCACCTCTCTGGGCAACCTCTCCCAGTGTCTCACCACCCTCAGCATAAAACATTTCTTCCTTCTACCCAGTCTGAATCTCCCCTCTTTTAATTTCAAACCACCACCCCTTGTCCTGTCGCTACAGGCCCTACCAAAAAGTCCGCCCCCACCTTTCTTCTAAGCCCCCTTTAAACATACAAAGGCCGCAATCAGGTCTGCCCAGAGCCTTCTCTTCTCCAGGCTAAACAACCCCAACTCTCTCAGCCTGTCCTCTGATCAGTCTCGTTGCCCTCCTCTGATAGAGGATCCATTCCTGTTGACACATAAGGAGCTCCAGCAGATACATGAAGTGTTGGAGTTGCACAAACTATGCCCCATCTAACGTTGCTATCTGACCCCAAAGAGCCATCTCAGGTCCTGGGACCACAGCAGCTCCAACCCACACCCACACTGCCTGCGGGTGCAGACCCCTCCGCACCCAGCCATCCCACCACGGTTTCTGGATGCAACGTGGGCATTTGGCCACTACAACCCTGAAACAAAACTAGGAGCAGCTCAACCCTACAGGACACCCATGTCCATGGGGCGTGGGAAGAAGAGTCCAGCACTGAACCCAGCCCCTTTAGCAGCTCGTCATCTTTCGTGGTGGACTATACTTCCACTCCCTAAGGTTTTCCCTGAAAATTATCCCATAGATCAACCCACCTAACATTAGCGATAGCATTTCCTTTGCAAGACAACCAAATGCAGGCAATTCACACCTCTCACCTTGCATTTTCTTAAGTAACGTGGTACAATAAAACAGCCTGCCCGGATTCCAGTCTAATCTAAAAACAACTTTATGGCTTCTAATTTTAGCACTAATCTTCCTTTGCTATGGTTGCGTGATTTCTAATTATTTTATCCCCAAGCCTTGCTTTGACGGATAGTTGTACCTTTTCCAATGCCGAGTGACTTGTGAAGTGCCTCTAAAAAATACGCTGATCGTTTCAGGTTCATTTCCAGTTCGTACGCAAATAATATTCTCATCTATGGCTTCACCGAGGAAATATTGTTATTATTAAAATAATAATAATAAAAGCAATACAATTTAAAAGGGAGAGCTCTATTTCTTAGGACGAGCCCAGTCTGATCCTGCAAACACCACATTTTCTCTTAAAAGTTGTTAAAGAGCATAAATCCATTATCCAGATTCGGATCTCTTAATAATTCAGTGCCTTTGGCTTGGCATCGCTCCCAGAACATTTTGCCTTTATCTATCCTTATTTTCAGGTTACAACACATCGAAGAGCAACCGGCCACGCTGAAACCTCGGGGGGACTTTGCGAGGGATGGCACAAAGTGGTGATGGAGACGCGCTTGCCTTGATGCTCCCTGGGAGCGTAGCCTATCCAAATCCTCCGAATTTACAGCAGCAAGGATCAGCCCTCAGCTGAAGAGGTGTTGTAAGGGCTTAGGATGAGCCTCCAGCCCAGGCTCCCTCAACAGGCAGATGTCTTCTCGCCTACCATGCTCACCTGAAGCAACCTCTCGATCCTCCTAATCGCTGACCTAGATCAAATCTGGATCTGATACTGTTAAATTTGCACAAAAATTTCTTGGGAAGAGGATGTTGCTTGCAGAAAGTTTCGGGTTGCTGAGGCAGGCTCTGTCCGGCACTGCCACCAAGTTGTGGGTCCCAGTAGGACCTGCCATCAGCAGCCGGCACCGGGACGGGGGATGCAGACACAGGGCTGGTAAAGGTTTGGTGGGTTATTTCCTTCCCCAGGATTTACACTGCACTCCGGTCAACTGGAAAACATCCATTTGACCTGTGACATTTTTGGTTTAGTTACTCTCCAAGCTTTGACAGCGGTGGTTTAAACACAGAGCATATGAGCTTCAGCAGCGAGAAAGCACCTCATCCCCACAAATTCAGAGTGGATTGGGAAAAAATACCACACCGCAGCCCTGATGGTGAACGTATTTCTTCTTTCTCATTCTTCATTTTCCTCTCTTTCACCTTCTGAGCCTGCTTCACCATCCGTGTCTTCTCCCTCCCCATTGGAAACGTGAGCTTAGCTCCCCACCGCCCACCACAATATTCAGGAGAGAAGGATATGGGGTGGGTTTGGTTTTTTTTTCTTTTAATTCCCTGCACAATGCTGCGTATAGAGTATTTCAAATGGAGATTGTCAAAACAGGAAACAACCCAGTCAAAGTCCTCAGGCCTGGGTCCTGAAAATGTCACCGTACAGAGCTGGAAGGGCTGGAGAATAGCCCTCTGTTCCCGCACGGAGAGAGGATGCTCCGGGAGAGCAGCCAGCGACAGGCAATCTGCCCTCGCGCCACCCTGATCTCGAGAGCTGGGCTTTCACCTCTGCCAAAATCAGTGGGAAATGGGGTTTTATTAACTGATTTATTAGGAGGAAAATCCGACAGAGGGGCTTAAAAATTATAACCCTCTGTTGGCCGATATTTTTATCAGCATAGAGAATTTTGTAAGGAACACAATCCCCCTCCGGAAGCCAACCCTACAGGAAATCCTTCATCCTTAGTGTTTCAGAGTAACATCCACAGCATCCTGCTGGCTTCCCTCTTACACCTCTTAAAACTCACTCCTGAGATCCTCACTTCTCAAGCTCATGTGCTGAGTTTGAGCTGGCCTTGCTGGGCTGGAAGAACAAAGCTTGGGTCAAATCCTGCCCATAGCCCACCCGGGCAAAGCACCAGGCTGACACCGCATCTCCACAAGGATGCAGAGCAGGGCACTGCTTGGCCCTAGGCTCTTTGATTTCCATCTATCCACCTTGGAGCAAAGATTTTAAGTTTCTCAAAGGCACAACAAACAAGGCCAGGTTTGGAGGAGAGAATGCAGCTGCTGTGAACCCGGGTAAATAAGGTTTTCTGCAGAAAACAGTTGCTAGATTTATTTTAAAAAGCAGGCTCCTGCAGCTGTAGGTGTTGAGCCCCTCTTAAAAGTCTGACCTGAACAAGCATCCTTGCCAACAAATATTGATATTTTAAGCCTTTGATTGCTTCTGATGGGAGTGAAAACCTTTTTTTTTTTTTTTTGGTTTGTTCTTACAGCTTTCTGCAAGTTAACTTCAGGAGAACTTCTCAAGCAGAAGAGCTGGTGACCATTGCCAGAATGGGGATCCAGCAATTCAGGTTGCCCAGAGATGTGGTGGATACCCCATCCCTGGGAACATTCCAGGTCAGGTTGGATGGGGCTCTGAGCAACCTGATGGAGTTGGAGATGTCCCTGCTCATTGTAGGGGGGTTGGCCTGGACGGCCTTCAAAGGTCCCTTCCCACCCAAAAAAATCCACGGATTCATGGGATGGACAACTACGAATGTAATTTCAGATGGTTTGCATAGCCCAGAACATCAAATTTCACTCGTCATCCAGGCAGAAAATTAGGATAATTACCTACGGCCTGATCCTGAAAGGTGCTGAGTGCAGTCAAGTAGTCTCCGCTCCCATAGAGTTCAGTATCTCAGGGCCTCTCAGCAGGGTCAGCCTTGGAGCCTGAGCAAAACAAGACAGGTTGGTCTTAGTCCAGTCTTTTGTAAAAAAAACCTATACAACCTATAATTAAAAAAAAAAAAAACCAACCCAAAACATCGCAGCTCCATATGCCAGCCCCATAGTCCTGTATGGGGAGTTAATGCAAAGGTCCCACAGAGCGTGGCCAAGGAGATGCGCTCCAACCCACAGGCGTTCTCTGCAGATCAGGGATGGATGCCTGCAGAATACGGGAGAGAACCTGCACCGGGCTGGATGCATTCACAGAGCTTTGGTCCACATCCAGGAACATCAAAATCGCGTTCCTCAGGAGTACTGCTTTACCCAAGCTATCACACGTGGACACGTACACCATCAGCACACCTCCCTGGCAGAAGACAAATTCCAGGGTTGCCTTGCCAAGTCTACGGGAAGTGATAAACCTGGAGATAAGAGAAGTTTGCTGGGTTTCGAGGTAGGAAGCCTAGAAACACCCCTCCGTGCTCTGGCTGGCAGTGACGTGTGGTGCGCCCGCCCCGGGCAAGCATAGCCGTGCCAAGAGCAGAGTGAAGGGAGGGAAGAGGATGACAGGGACAGGATGACGGCACTTTACTCCACACGGCCCTTTGTTTTGGGAGGTCCCTTGAGATGCTCGGCTCGGGGTGGCCAAGTCCTCCTTCTTCTTCCCCTATAAGGGGAACGGATGAGGGGAGGAAAACAATGTTCTCTCCTCACTTGCTTAATGGAAGAACAAAAGCACAGTGAGCCCTTCCAAAAATGTCTTTTGAGGAACAGACGACCGAGCCCAAAGGCCCAGTATTTCTGCTTTATTTATTTTTGGATGAAATCCAGCCTGGCAGCGTCTTTCTGTCCTTCTTCCAGGCTCTTGTAGGACTTGCCCAGAGCTGCATGGATCATGCAGGGCTTGCACAGACCCCAAGCCCAGTTGGGGATTTAACATCCAGCACCTTGTAGAGGTGATGAAACCAAAGGTGACGTTCCTCCACCAGACCCCATCACAAGCCTCAGCCATGGGGTGGAAGGGACAAGGGGGCATCCCCCACCCATAGCTCTGGTCCAGCGAGATGCATTCATCTGGAAGGGTCTGCCCCAGCCTGATCCCACTGGAAACTGGGACCAAAACCTACTAAAGCCAAACCCAGCATCAGGCCTTTCATTGCTCAGCGGCGGTGGTTGCTACAAAGCAGAAGGGGATTTATGCCATGCTGATTGCTCATGGAAAGTCCCTGACTGGCCCACAACCGTGGAAAAAACGGAAAATATAACTTTAATACCAAGTTGGTGGCAGGCTGTCTATTTTTCTCTCCTGTGACTAGTTGCCATGGATAGATTTCTGAGGTCGGCCATGCAATTGTTCACTGCACTGTTCCTATTAAACAGAAGATGAGAAAATTCGTACCGTACTTGTAATTTCCAGAAATTCTTTGTTCGTTTGTTTGCTTAAATTATTTCTCTCATTTAAAGAAACAATGCAGTCTTACAAAGCCAGGGCCCAAATCTCTTGAGTAACCCTGCTGTGGTTCATTACTTCTACGCTAGTTAGCAAGGCCAGTAATTTCCCTAAGGTTTAATAGAAAAATCTTCTTTCCAGAATGCAGAGAGGCAGGGTATTTTAACAAACTCACGACTGCATTCCAGTTATGGTGTAGGTGAGGGATAACCTAGGCAAGGCACAGGTCCTCCTCGGGGGTACTGTATAAAAGCACGTACCCTAAATGGAGTTTTTTTCACCCAAAGGGGTGAAGGCCCCCTAAATTGAGCTTTCTTCACCCAAAGCTACCCCCCCCTCAGCTGCGGGAGGGGACGTGGGGGTCCCTGTCTCTCTGCTGAGCCTCGCCTTGCTCAGAGCATCAGCTCCAGCTCCACTTGGAACCGGGCTCCTGAAGCATCCCAGTCCTCATCCTAAAACGCAGACTGGTTTATTGGAGTAGGCTGGGATGAAGCAGATGACACTGGTGGGGCAGATCCAAGATCTTCTGGGGGTTGGCCTCTTCTCCCCGGTAACGGACGATAGGACGAGGGGCAATGGTCTGAAGTTGCGCCAGGGCAGGTTTAGGCTACACATTAGGAAAAACTTCTTCAGCAAAAGGGTTGTCAGGCTCTGGAAGG
>NW_009270001.1:1456009-1457498 GCF_000687185.1 Egretta garzetta | reverse complement strand
AATGTATATATATTAAAAAAAAAACAGCCCAGGAAAGCTCTATTGAGATGCACACGTGGGTGAAATGCATCCCACGCTGGGTGAGAAGCTGGCAGGGCTGCCTTCATTTATAAGGACATCTGCCCTGCAAGTGCCTCTGCAGGTCCTTGATATTATTTTGACAATAGGATTTGTCAAGCAACAGCTACAGATGTTTGCACGGCGTCTTCCCCGCTTACCCCGCGACAATACGGCGTGCCTGGGACAGCTGAACAAATCGTACCGCGTCAATAATAAATAACAGAGGGTTAATCAGAAAGAGGCGGTGAGCAATCCGGAGATTCCCACAGACACCCTGCCGTGAGGAAGGAAACAAGAAAATGCCCTGACCTAAGCAGGGGTGAGTCTCACACACACACGGAGATCACAGGGAGATGGCAGGAGCTGTTTGCAGATCACTTACCGAACATGAATAATTCAAGCCAAAGCGGCTGGAAGTATGAGAACAGAGAGATGGGAGCTCACCGCCGCCGCTTTGGCAGATTTTATTTTATCGAGCAAGGCAAAGAAACCGCAAGCCTCAAGAAAAATCCTTAGCCTAGCGCTGCCAGTGTCGTGACTTTACTGTGCATCTCGTGACATATGGTGTTTACCAGATCCCCAGCTGACCGTGAGCATCCTTTCTCTTTCTCCTCCAGGCCAGTTTTGTGATTATTCAGCTGGGGGTGGGGGGGAAATGATGCATTTTTTTGAAACCTGTAGGACCCACCAGGAGTCCACTGCCTAATTACACAAATCATAGAGTCAGAATGGTTTGGGTTGGCAATGAGCAGGGACCATCTTCAACCCCATCAGGTTGCTCACAGCCCCGTCCAACCTGACCTGGAACGTCCCCAGGGATGGGGCATCCACCACCCCTCTGGGCAACCTATGTCAGCGCCTCATCGCCCTCAGTGTAAAAAATTTCTTCCTTCTGAATCTACCCTCCTTTGGTTTAAAACCATCACCCCTTCCCCTAGCACTACAGTCTGTCTCCATCTTTCTTATCAGCCTCCTTTAAGTATTGAAATGCCACAATAAGGTCTCCCTGGATGTTTTTCCCCTGGAGGCATTTAAAAGAAGGATAGATGAGGTGCTGAGGGACATGGTTTAGTGGTGGGATGGCAGGGTTAGGTTAAAGGTTGGACTTGATGATCTTAAAGGTCTTTTCTAACCAAAGTGATTCTATGATTCTATGATATCTCCCTATGGTGGGTGTGCTGGAAGTGGCGGGCGTACAGCCTGTTTCGCTAACGATACCGATTGCAAAATGAAGAGGACACCTGCTGATTGCCTGAGCATAAACATCCCTTTGCACGAGGTTTGCAAACCTCTTTCCAAGACCAAATCAGAACCTGTTTATGCAAAATTAAAATAAACACAGAGCAGAGCTTGCGGAAAACAAGCAAACACATGAAACACATGTATGTATACATATTAAAAATATATATAAAAAAATATTAAAAAAATA
>NW_009270001.1:1444909-1454813 GCF_000687185.1 Egretta garzetta | reverse complement strand
TACAGGCCCTACGAAAAAGTCCGCCCCCACCTTTCTTCTAAGCCCCCTTTAAACATACAAAGGCCTAACTCAGGTCTGCCCGGAGCCTTCTCTTCTCCAGGCTGAACAACCCCAACTCTCCCAGCCTGGCCTCCCAGCAGAGCTGTTCCAGCCCTCTGACCATGGTTGTGGCCTCCTCTGGCCCCGCTCCAACAGGTCCAGGTCTGTCCTGTGCTGAGGACCCCAGAGTGGGATGCAGTACACAAAGCATCGACCACCAAAAAAAAAAAGGCATTTCTTTTGAGGGATCACACCAGCTATCAACTTCCAGGCCTCCTCCCACCCCCAGAGACCTCTCTGGGAAAAGACACGGTGCTTGGAGACTGGCTTACAGCCTTCGGGCTCCTCTGCCCCTGGAAGAGCTCATGCTTCAGTGGGGTTCAGCTCTACAGGAGAATGGATGAGGGGAAAAAAAGGTGACAAGGAGAAGGACGGAAAAGAGAAGAAACCAAAAAGGGGGGGAAAAAAAAGAATGGATAAGGGATGTTCTCTTATCCTTGTTCCAAAAGGAAAACACAAGTAGGGTTGCTCCTGTATCGATAGGTTAGTAGCTCACACCCAACACATTATCAGGAGAACTGGAAGCCTGTAGGCAAATAAAAAACCATGAAAAAAAGGCAGAAATGGTGAAGACAGATGCTGGAAGTCAAACACAGCTTTGGTGCAACCTGAAGAAGTCCAAAACTCATCCCCTTGAAAGCACATTGCCATCTCTTGATTGCCAACAGGAAGACCCATGCTGTCCAGTATCAAGGGGCAGCTCTCCCATGTGAGGTCAGAAACGGGGCACCCAGACTGGTGACTGCCCAGTGAGCCTGGGGACCCCTTGTCCCTGGAGAACTGGAGGTGTCGAGGAGGAATTTGGACTTGACGATCTTAAAGGTCTTTTCCAACCTAAACGATTCTACGATTCTATGATAATTTGACAGAGAGGACCCTGCCTGAGGAGGACTTCCAAAACAGAGAGACATGCTCCCCTGCCAGTGACACGCTTGGGGACTCGGGAACCCTCTGGGAATTCCTGCCCTGCATCTACACGTGCATTGCCCTGCTTCAATTCACTCCTACACACTGCATGGCTGCTAGGCCTGGATTTGGCCCCAAAACTCCACACCAAGCTCTCTCCAGCTGAACTGGAAGAAAACTGCTGTGCGTATTGATGACACACGGGGTCATGGCCCTCTCACATAGAACCGATTTCTTGATATTGCATGAAATGTATCTGATTCAAAAATCACAGTGCTAGTAAAAAACATCCACTCAAGACCATAACACGAAAATCCCAATAAATTTGATTCTCAGGGTAAACCAGATGAGAAGCACGCAGGCATCCCAAGCTAGCTGCGACTTTCGATGTGACCAGCAAACAATTCTATGCTTTCAATTTGTCCTTGAACATACAAATATTGACTCTGTCCACACTTTCTCCCATTCTTACATTACTTAAGCTCAATCTTCTGAATTAAAATCCTTCAGCACTGTTGCCTGTAGCATCCTTGATCTAGAAAGCTCAGTCTGGAAGTGACATCTAAATGGTGTCTTCGACAGACGCTCTATCACCCACATTAAGAAAATTCCACTTCAATCTTTAGTATAAACTGAGTATCTCTTGTGACAGGACAAGGGGTAATGGCTTTAAACTAAACCAGGGTAGGTTTAGACTGGATATAAGGAAGGAACGCTTGACAATGAGGGTGGTAAAACACTGGAACAGGTTGCCCAGAGAGGGGGTGGAGGCCCCATCCCTGGGAACATTCCAGGCCAGGTTGGACGGGGCTGTGAGCAACCTGATGTGGTTAGCGGTGTCCCTGCTCACTGCAGGGGGGTTGGACTAGATGACCTCTAGGGGTCCCCTCCAACCCAAAATTTTCTATGATTCTATGATGAAACCTGTTTCTTGCCAAGAGCTAGAGAGGCCTTTGTAGCCCAAGCGCAGACCACACATGACACATCTCCACGTTACCCCAAAATCATTACTTGGCCACGCACTGCCTCTGTTCCTCAGAGCTCTGGGTTCCCCACCCTTGTTTTTTCATTCCACGCAGAAAAATTAACTAATTAATGTCTGACAGATGTTCTTTGAAAGAGATACCACGTCTTCAAAACACAAGATGATGAAAGGAGTAATCGAGTAGATTAGACTGACCAGAAAAGCAAGGATTGTAGCATGACAGTGGAAAGCACAGCCTTAAATCTTTCTCTGATATTTATGACGGTTTTATTTGCATATCAAACTATGTGCCAACTAGCTGTATATAAATCTATGATGAAATTATGCCGTGAGGCTCTCCAAAGTGAAGAAACACCAGGGCTGGGCTGCGTAATCATCCTTAACTCTGCCCCTCCAGGTGTTCCCATTCTAGCTCAGCCCTAACGATTTCTCAATAACGCAACCGAACAACGTGCATCTTTTGCAACTACACAGACGTATATGCAATGTTTCCATATACTGCAAGCTACTTTGTGCGTGGTGGGACTTCTGCATCTCCCCTGGCCAATTCAGGATCATTATTTTTTCATTCTCCTCCAGCCAGTTCCATCTGCCTGCTGCCCCTTAGTCTCAGACTGCCATCTCTTCAGGGCAAGCTTTGGCTCTGTTGTGGCTTTGTGCAACCCTGTAGGAACGCGGGGATCCTGCTTGAAGACCTGTAGGTGACACTAGGATGCAAACAATAACAGAGACGCGTGCTCTCATTTTGCATATCAAGAGGAACGCGGGGAAGCAACAGCTTGGTAGGGCGGCAGCACCACCTGCCTGGAGTGTGTGCTGGAAGGGGTGCACGCTTGTAGTCAAACTAGCCACCCCAATGAGGTCTTTGTGCTCTGCCAGGTACCTGCAGAAGGCAAGCATGCAAAGCTGGAGGCTACAACACAGTCTGCAGTCACAGCTAGCACCGGTTACAGCCAGCCCTGCCTGAAAATTAGGCCAACCACCCTGCCCACGCAGGCAGGGAAAGGTCTGCGGAGAAGAGGTCCCGGAGACCAAGCAGTGCTGGTGCTCCACATGGCTTTATCTAGATGAGGAGCACTGGTGCAGGTCCCTGTACAAATAAACCAGGCAGATATGTGATCCCAGCCCATCCCAACAGACATTAGGAAAAACTTCTTCACCAAAAGGGTTGTCAGGCTCTGGAAGGGGCTGCCCAGGGAGGTGGTCAAGTCCTCATCCCTGGAGGTATTTAAAAGAAGGATAGATGAGGTGCTTAGGGACAGGGTTTAGTGGTGGGATGGCAGGGTTAGGTTAAAGATTGGACTCGATGATCTTAAAGGTCTTTTCCAACCAAGTGATTCTATGATTCTATGAACACCTGGCTCCAGTGGTTCCACCCCCTTTCAATACTTGGAATTGAAAATGAGACTTAATATATCGTGTTGCTGTGTCAGTTATGGCCCAGTTATGTCCCCCTCCCTCTCTTGCCCCCTCCACCAACCTGCCTCTTTTACCCTAGGTCAGCCACATTATCTCCCATGATGTCCTACACATACAGACCACTGGTCAGGAGCAAGTCCCTAAAACCAGTGCCTCTGCTCCCTCCCAGTTCCCTCCTACTGGGGTACCTAAAGGAGACTGGTTCTTCATAGCCTTACAAGGAAACAAACAAGCCATCAACTGCCAGTCTCCCTTCATTCACCTAGGGCCACCAAATTAAGCCAGCAGGAGGTTCAAGACAAGGAAAACAGAGATGGTTTCCCTGCAGCAGATGGTGGATCTGCAGACCTCCTTGCTGAAGGACTTGCGGGAGCAAGTGCGCACGGGCTTCAGGAGAGACTGGAGGATCCACTGGGATTAATAGACAGACATACCACTACAGGATCAGGAAACCCCTGTCGCTGGAAACAGGTCTTCTTATGGCAAACTACACCAAGAGAAAGAGCCTCATACCACAGATTTGTTTCCACTGTCACGGTATTTGGTTTGCAGGTGACATGTCACCAAGCAAGGGCAGCATCACTGCCCATCAGGCACTGTACAGAGATACAACAGAAGAGTTCCCACCACAAATGGGTGGGACAGACATGTCGTGGGAGGTGTTTTGACAGTGAGGAAGTGTTGCCCAGACACCATGTAAGACAGGCTACACAGAAAAGCTGTGACCAAAGTGGGAATCAAGCCCTGATCTCCTGAGCCCCCTTCCAGTTTCTAATGACACCCCTGTCCTTCATGGTTGATAGACACTGGTCCCACCTGCCTCCCCTGTAGCTCATACACCAATGTATCTCAAGAAACATCCCTTTCCACTTGGAAATCTTGCCTAGGTAGCAAGTGAAAATGTTGGGACATTAACAGAGGAGCAGAAACTCTCTGGGATAGCCAGAAATCGACTCTACAGCATTCAACATGTGGGGGGGACACCAGTGAAGGGAAGCAACACTCCTGTTCATGCACCCACGCTGCTATTTAACTTCTTGATGATCTCGTGATGCCACTTTTGGGTTGGGATTGATACTAACCACTCTGAGCTTTCACAGAATCATAGAATCATTTAGGTTGGAAAAGACCTTTCAGATCATGAAGCCCAACCGTTCCCCTAACCCTGCCATCCCACCACTAAACCCTGGCCCTCAGCACCTCGGCTGCCCGGCTTTTAAAGCCCCCCAGGGATGGGGACTCAACCCATTCCCTGGGCAGCCCCTTCCAGTGCTTGACAACCCTTTTGGGGAAGGAATTTTTCCTAATGTCTAACCCCTGGCACAACTTGAGGCAATTTGCCCTTGTCCTAGGCCATTTCCCCTCGTCCTAATCCACTTTCCTGTGGACATGTTACCATGCAGGTCTTCTTCCAGGAAAATCCCAGCCATAAACAAGCCAACCCTAGAGATGATGTGAAGGGGAGCAAGGAATGAGCCTGGATTCCTTGGGACCATTTTTTTTGGCCCAACTGAGGTAGCAAATTTGACTAATTTGAGCGATTAGGCACATATTCAGACATGAAATATTAATATGAGAAGAAATCAAAGGCAGTTTGGCTGGCTGGGCTCCTGCTTTGAATTCATTACATACATAAGAAAAAATAAAAAAGACGAAAAAAATAAAAAAAAAAGGTTTTTATCTTTTCAAGTACGTATGAAAAGGTATAAATTCCTGCCCGACTGCAGCACTCGGACTCGCTGCGCTGGTAATTGGAACCAGCATGCTCCGCTTCCCGGGTGTCCCATTCACAAGCGCGACAAGGAAGCATTCAATTTTTCAATAGGAAATTTCATTGCTGGAAAACAATCCACCTTCCTTGCCTCCGAAGAAAAGCCGGAGGGCGAGTTCTCCCTCGACCATGGTTTCGGCTTACTGCCAGCCCCGGCCAGAGCTGCTGGGGGGCAGGAGGAAAAACTGAAGCACTGACTGCTCAGACCACCCCAAAGCCATGAGATTGCCCTCAACACTGCGAGCTCAGTGCTTTTTTTTTTCTTGTAAACACATTGGGTTATTTTTTTTCTTTTTTTTTTTTTTTTCCTTTGGGAGAGCTCAGAGGCTCAGTTTATAACTTTTCTTTCCATAACCACACAGGACAAATATGTCCAGATTTTGTCATGACAGTTTTCCTGAGATTTCCAGCTTTTCACCCGATTTCAGACCTGGGACTTTACGGTAAACACCCGGGTGTATTCAAGGGCCATGCTAACATGCGAGGGGATATTTTGCAGAGGGATTTCTTCAGAGACAGAGGACACTTCAAATGGATTTTCACGAGCCTGGGACACCCCCAGCCACATAGGACTGAGCAAAAATCACCTTACACCAACAGCTTTTTCTAACAGCATTTTTTTTAACTTCTTTTTAATTCCTAAAGTTGGTGCCTTAGCGAAGTTTAATAAGGCTTCAAAGCCACAAAAAGCCATGAGAAATTCCAGCAGGGCTTAAGAAAGCCAAGCAATGGGCAAAGGGACTAGGCAGTGCGACGGCAGATGAAGTGCAGCACCAGCCAACGCAAACCCAATGCAAACCAACTTCTGACAGTGGTTGCTGTAAGGTTCAAGTTCCAGGATTAAACAGACTCAGAAGCAATCGTCCCGTGCTTCTGTACGCATAGCGCAAAGTTAAAAATCCAAATTTACTTCTGCTTTTAAAACTTACTTGAAAAATTATTTTCCTCCTCATTATTTATGTATTTTAAAGCGTTAGCTAACAGTTCCCACCGTGATGGCTTATTGCGCTATGTACATATAGAAAAACTGCATTCTGCAGCCATTGCCTTCTGCTTTCCAAGCCATCCCGGGGACAGAGCTGGGAGAGGAAGGACTCCCTCCATCATGCAGTCTTGGTGCCTTCCTCCATCACATCAAATCACATCACATCACATCCAGGGCCAGAGGGCTGGACGAGAAAGCAATCATAAGCAATGCATGAAGGAGTTCCTCAAAAGCACATCAAACTCCATCTTTATACCTTTTTTCCCCCCAATATCTCTAGAAAAGTGTTGTTGCAGAGCTGTTCTTAACTGATAGACAGAAACAGTCTTCTAACTCAACAGGACAAGGGGCAATGGGCACAAACTGAAGCAGAAGAGGTTTCAGCTGAACGTGAGGAGGAAGAACTTTACTCTGAGGGTGACGGAGCCCTGGCCCAGGCTGCCCAGGGGGGTTGTGGAGTCTCCTTCTCTGGAGATATTCAAAGCCCGCCTGGACAAAGTCCTGTGTAACATGCTCTAGGAGAACCTGCTTTAGCAGGTGGGTTGGACTGGGTGAGCTCCCAAGGTCCCTTCCAACCCTTGCCATTCTGTGATTCTGTGAACTCCCTGTGCAGCATCGTTAGGGTACTTTAAGCCACACTTCAGGTCCTTTTAGCTGCCATGAGCTGATGGGCAAAGGCATTTCCCAAAGCAGACTGGTGTGTGACGGGGAGTGCAGACCTGGACCAGTAACCGATGGCACAAGGGGCGAGAGATGGGCAGACAGGTACAGAAGCTGGAGCAGAATAAGGAAAGCTTAGCACAAAGTCAGTATGGAGTCACATGGAGTGTTGGATATTTTGGGATGTTTTGGGCAACGGGGGCACTTGTGATTCCGCCACTGCAGCAGGAGATCATGCTTTCTCCCCAGGAAACAAGGGTACAGTTCCCCCAAGCCTACACTGAGTTAAGCATAGGATCCCTGAAGGAAGACATAAAGACTATAGCATTAAAGTACTGAAAGAATCGTCAAGAAGCCTTCTGACTTACCCCAGGCACAAAGCAGGCATCCCCAAGGATGCACAGGAGATGCTTGTCTAGTTCAGGACTGCCATGGAAGGATCCACGCCATTGACAGGTCCCTGGTGTTTCACCAGCCTTTTCTTTGGAGGTACTTTACTGCTCCAAGGATCTGCTCTCAATGTGAATCATAGAATCACAGAATGTTTTGGGTTGGAAGGGATCTTTAGAGGTCATCTAGCCCAACCCCCCTGCAGTGAGCAGGGACATCTTTAACTCCATCAGGTTGCTCAGAGCCCCGTCCAACCTGGCCTTGAATGTTTCCAGGCCTCCACTACCTCCCTGGGCAACCTGTTCCAGTGTTTCACCACCCTCATTGTAAAGAATTTCTTCCTTATATCCAATCTAAATCTACCCTGTTTTAGTTTAAAACCATCACCCCTTGTCCTGTCACAACCAGCCCTGCTAAAAAGATTGTCCCCATAAGAAGACCCATCATTGGACTCTACTAACTCCTCAACAAGCCAAGAAAGTCAGGCAACGCTTTATCTCTGCTGGACTTCATCCCAGCTGTGACACACAAGGATTAGACCCTCCCGTTGGACTCGTACTCCAAGCCCTAATCCAGACCTGAACACCAGAGCTTACCGCTCTCCTTGAGCACCAAGGATCACGCTTAACCCCAACACATTTCCGAGCACGTGAAATGCAAGCATCTCTTTTTGCAAGCCAGGATCACTTTTGTTGAGCTGCCACCAAAGCTTTTCCTAGAAGTCATTAACCACGATGGCCAAAACACGATTCCACCTCGCTCCTTTCCTGCCTCTTCAAGGGCAGGATGGCAGCACTTGAGCCACTGCAGCGTTGATTGTCCTATTGTTCCACAAAGTGGTTCCCCTCCAGCAAATTGAAGACTGAGAGCCATCAGAGAGCACCCCGGACAAAGGGACCAGTGCCTGTTTCTGGGATTATTAGAGGGAAGCAGAAAGAAGCCTCTTGAAGAGTCTTCGTGGCACTTAACGTGACAGCTGAAAATAATGGATAGGACAAAACAGAGCAAAGATGATTTAAATTAGGCAACTCCCGGAAAGTGGTGTTCACTTAGGCTTCCAAAGGAGAATTGCTATTTCTTAGAAATGGTAACGCTCACGTCTATGTGCGCTCCCCCTCTGCAGCGTACACACACACACGCACACATCCCCTTTTAGGTGCTCTAGAGAGTATTTGCTCAATTTGCCAGTGGGCACTGCATCCCTTCCATTAGGAGATGGAAAAAGGTGTAAATGAGCAACATCAGCTCCAGCTCATCAATCCTTAAACTAAAACAGCCTTTAATTTCTATCCACTGCCAAAAGTTCAGGGACCTGTAGGTAGAGATTTACATACACACGTTCCCAAAATCATTACACAGTTCCTCCAAAGTCACCCGGCAGAGAGGGGCCTCACTCCTCCTCAAGGGGTTTGACACAGACAGAATGACAAAGGCTCTGAAGAAACTTCAGTGCTATCTCATGCCAGTCCCAGCTCGGTGGGATCCGTCTGGAGCTCATTTTAAGTGACAGGCATCTCCCATCTACACAGGTCACCTTGCTCCTGCCCCGGGAGCTCACCCATGGTGCCTGGCAGCGCCCTTCAGGATTCACCCCTCTTCTGATGCTACATCTTCGGCCAGGGCTGGACCGAGATGAAGTCTCTCTGAGCAAGTCCTGCCATCAGGAGAGCCCTGGGCATCCCCGCTGGGCTGCCTGGACAGGTGGGTACAGCTTCCCAGCTCAAGCAAGGCATTGCCCAGTGGTCCCAGCCACCCAAGATCCAGGCTGGCTTCTCCCCTCCATGCTCCCCCTTCTGGGAAGCGTAGCCACCACCAGCACGGCTGGAGCAATGCCACTGCCGAACCAAAGCTCTGCTTGAGAGCGCGTTCCCTTTGCTGTGGCTGCCTTACCAAAGCAACTCCTAAGTAGCCTTAGTGGTGGGACCCTGATATTTGCTGCCATCTCCACAGCTACTGCCCAAGGCATCCCTGGTTGCTCCCAGGACCCCAACAAGTCCACTCTGACCACAGTGACTCGCCATGCTTCAGTGCAGCCTTGAAATAGCCGGTCTTGAGCAGACACTGCCAGGCACTACCAGCTGAAATCATGTTGGTGGTGTGTCCTCTGCTCCCTGCATGCCAGGACCTACCCACGTCTGTCTCTCCTCCTCCTCCACATCCTCATTTCACTGGTGCACTGAGAAACCCTGCCTGAGGGATCTGCTGGGCCAGGGCACCCGGGGGTCCCGCAGGACATTTGCACCCTCATCGCCCCAGGCAGGACATCTCTGCACCAGGGCATGGAACACCCGCTCCACCTGTGACCATGCTCCAAGCACAGGGTCACACACAAAGGGGCCAAGGGACGCCATCCCACCCTCTCTCCAGCGGTGGCTGTGAGTGGGGCTTGGTCCCCAGAAACCTTCTCAAGGCACGGGGAGCCAAGCGGCAGCCCCAGCTGTGTGGGTCTTGGTGTGGCTATCACACAGCCCCCCTTATACTGTCATCACCCGGCTGCTTGTCTGAGCCCCGGAGACCCAAACAAACCCATTTCCCAGAGTCTTAAAGCTAAAGCCTTAGTCAGCAGCCCAGGCTGCTTCCAAGAGTCCTTCACTGGCGTTGGGATCAGCGTTCCTCCTCACCCAGGCAGCGGCTGCCACTCCCATTTTACTCAAAACAAGAGCTCTGGGACATGATGGGGCACCCACCC
>NW_009270001.1:1424127-1444894 GCF_000687185.1 Egretta garzetta | reverse complement strand
ATGCGTGCTTGGTTTGGTCTCTAGAAGCACCGCTTCTCTCTCTCCCCCCCTCTTTTGAGAAGGCAGCAATGCTCAGGCCATTCTCAGTCTGGCCAGGGAAGCAGGAGAGGGGTGGGCAGATACGGACGTTGCAGAGGGTGAATTAGCAAGCTGTCTGCTTTCGGTGGATTTGCTTATGCTGTGGCAGCAATCTTTCTTTCCAGGCACGGCACTTTGGTTTTATGACCTGAAACACCATGCAGAGCAGCTGCTGAGCATCTGAGGATGCAGCCCAGCAAATCCTGCACTCATCACTGCGATGGCTAAAAGCCTGTTTAAAGTGACTCACCATGAACAGAGCCCCCTGCAAGCACCTCTGCAATGATGGGTGCTTCGTACCTTCCTTGCACCCTTGGGTGAGCAACTCAGCAGGTACAAAGCTGCTGTCCTGTTTGGCCACCCAAAGCCCTGACAGACCATAGCAGCAGCTGGCGGGTGATGGTGGGACTGATCCTGGCAACGAACACCCCAGGGACTCCAAGAGAGGAGCCTTCACAACAGCTACCAGGAGTCCCACACCACCACCCCTCTCCTGAGACACCGCAGGGTCTCCGAATGTCGCTCTGGATTTGTGCAGCTTCTGGCACACTGGGACCTGATCTAGCTGTCCCTAGGTCCTGCTCCAGCACCAGTACATAGTAAAGGCTATGATAGAGGTGGAGGAGAAGAAGGAGGAGGAAAGAGAAGGGAGAAGGAGAAGGAAGGAGGAGAACGATGAGGAGGAGGAGGAGTAAGAGAAGGAAGGAGAAGGAGAAGGAGAAGGAGAAGGAGAAGGAGAAGGAGAAGGAGAAGGAAGGAGGAAAAGGAAGGAGAGTGAGGAGAAGGAAGAGAAGGAGAAGAAAGAAGGGAGGCGGACGAGGAGCAGGAGAAGGAAGGAGAAGGAGGAGAAGAAAGGAGGAGAAAGAAGGAAGAGTTCCCTGAATTCATCATTAATATATTTAATGGAAGTGGAGCAATGCCTGGATCCATTTGGCATGGAATGGGGGCACCGTACTGTTTTCTCCCCAGGCAGTCAGTAAAGCAGCTCACCTCCTGCCCTCTGCTTGGCACAGATAACCGGCTGAGAGAAGACCCCGGGGAGGAGAAGCACAGATGTGTTACGGGAGAAAGATGCTGCAGAAACGCTGACCAGACACTTTCTAACAGGAACGTGCCAGGCAGCGTGGAAGGCCCCCATGGACGTACCATTCTCTTTCTTGGTTTCAATCCCATTTGTGAAAAAGGCAACTCAGGAAAGTTGGAAAGGAAACCACGGGTGATGTGAAAGTGGGACAAGACAACATCTGTTCTGGAGTCTCAGAGCTAGAAGGCTCATAACCTGCCCTTGCTATGGCCACAAGGGACACTGGTCCTGAGAGGGCTTGTAGGAGAGGAGAAAGCTGCCTGGTGGGCTTCCTACTCCGGGACTCATCCAGCACACAGGGGACGAGGGTCCTCACCTCACTCCCACCCCTGCCCATGTGACCTCACATCTGGCAACATGTGCTTAGGGCATTCACCCAACACTGCATAAAAAGACCACCGCAGGTCAAGACGTGGGCATGAAACACCTCTGCAAGGTGGCCCATAGGGTGGGAGGGCAGTGGGATGCAGGAGTGATGGGAACACTGGTCTGATGGGCAGATGTCACCTCGTGATGCTCCTCTGCTCCTTACTCAAAATCAACTGGAAAACTGCTACTGGAGCTTCTTGATGTAGAGCAGCCTGCAAAGCAGTTCCCAGGGAGCCTGCCATGCCACCACAAATAAGTGTGCAAGACAGACAGGATCCACTTGGGAATATTTGGGATTTTATCATCTTTCTGGAGGATGAATGAAGAGGGAGGGCGAACTACCTCTTCTTATTACTGCTGACAAGAAGTTTGTAAAGTATCAAATGCTGAATATGCTCGTGATACTGTAGGTGGGAAAATTCTTACAGATAATTGAATCTAATCTAATCTAATCTAATCTAACCTAACCTAATCTATCTCTCAATGTATTTACAGTACCACAGTCCTCGCCATGATTTTGGAGTGGTATTTCAGAGCTGATGTTCATGAAGTTAAGATTGAAAGGTGAGTACACCCTAAGTTCAACTTGTGCTTCACTGGGATGAAGGAAAAAAAAAGAAAGAAAAAAAGAGAAAAAGAATTAAAAAGGAAAAGATAAGAAAGAGAAGGAAAGAGAAGAAGGCAAAGAGAGTGGGAATGAAAAAAAGAAAAGAAAGAGAAAAAAGAAAAAGAAAAAGAGAAGAAGAGAAAAAGAGAAGAAGAGAAGAAGAGAAGAAGAGAAAAAGAGAAAAAGAGAAAAAAGAAAAAAGAAAAAAGAAAAAAGAAGAAAAAGAAAAAGAAAAAGAAAAAGAAAAAGAAAAAGAAAAAGAAAAAGAAAAAGAAAAAGAAAAAGAAAAAGAAAAAGAAAAAGAAAAAGAAAAAGAAAAAGAAAAAGAAAAAGAAAAAGAAAAAGAAAAAGAAAAAGAAAAAGAAAAAGAAAAAGAAAAAGAAAAAGAAAAAGAAAAAGAAAAAGAAAAAGAAAAAGAAAAAGAAAAAGAAAAAGAAAAAGAAAAAGAAAAAGAAAAAGAAAAAGAAAAAGAAAAAGAAAAAGAAAAAGAAAAAGAAAAAGAAAAAGAAAAAGAAAAAGAAAAAGAAAAAGAAAAAGAAAAAGAAAAAGAAAAAGAAAAAGAAAAAGAAAAAGAAAAAGAAAAAGAAAAAGAAAAAGAAAAAGAAAAAGAAAAAGAAAAAGGAAGAAAATGGAAAATAGAGAAAGAATTAGAAACGGAAAAAAGAAGGAAAAGAAAAGGAAGGGAAAGAAAATGGGGGAAAAAGAAAAAGGAGAAAAAAGAGGGGGAACAAAAAGAGGGGGGAAGAGGAAAAAAAGGAAAGAAAAAAAGGAAAAGAACGAAGGAAAGAGAAAGCCAGCAAGCAAGGAAATGTACAGAATTTATAGTTTTCCAGATACTAAAGGAACAACCTCAAGTCATTTTTTAAAAAGTCCAAGTCCTTCCTAATAAGATGCCTAACAGTCTGTGAATTATACAGCCATAAAACTTCTACTTACATGTGACATTTGCTGGCAGGAATAAATCAGGGCTCCGAAAAGAGGAGACGCTTTGGAGTTCAGTGGGTATTATCCGAACTCTAACCGTATTAGCGGTGGTCTGAAAGCAGGACATTGTCATCCAGACAGACGGACGATGTTCATAACCCATGGTAATTTGTAGGGCGCGTAATTTGCTGCTACCAAAATAGCACAGCATGTGGGGTTTGGGGTTGGTTGTTTTTTTTTTTTTCCTTTTTAGTATATAGTCGTGTCGTTTCTTTTGGCTTGTTGAAAGAAATCTGCTCTGCACAAGCAGAGCAAGAGCTCAGACCTTCAGCGGCTCGTATAAAACAGGTGGCCAGGCATCGGGGGAAATACAGCTTCTTTGGAAAAAGCTAATAAAATAAACAGATGATTACAGAAAATGGAGATGAAACCAGCTTCTTTTTCAAAAGCAGAAAGTCAGGGACTAACTAAGTTGAGACCGAACAAACGCTGATTGAAAACACACCCTGCCATCACCTCTCTTGAGTTTTACCAACACACGGAGTTTTCACCTAAAAAAAATATTTAGGAAAAGAAGAATCATCCGCTCGGGGCCGACCATCTGCAAGCCCGTGATGCAAAGATCAGCTCCCTCTGGCTTACCTGGCTGTTGGCTTAACATCAACCAGCCGGCGGGCTTGTGAAAGTCAAGTTAAGATAGAGACTTGCCGTCTTAAGCCTTCATCCCTGCCGTCATCATCTCCCCAGCAGGCGAAAGCGCGCAGCACTTAGGTGGAAGTTGAAATTTGGATCTGGTTATGTCCCAATCCTTTAATTTTCCCTGGGGAAAATGCTAGGAGGTCTCTCTCCTGCATGCTCCAAGGCCACTCTCTTAAACCGTTGGTTATTTCATGGTTGCGATACACCAAAAAATAAAATAGAAGGGAAAAAAATAAAGCCAAAACCCACCCCAGAAAATAAATGCCTGTATCCCTAACACAGCGGCAGGGTGGAGCCAGCACACCCTTATATTTAGCTGCAGGCAAAGCCTTAAAGTTGTAGCACATTTATTTTTCATGAATCACGTCAAAGCTACAAGATCAAAAACCCCCGAACTCTTGCTATTTGCCCCGCTCTGTCTCTCACGGGGCACACCGGGCTTGTTTTTAGCACCATTTTAATTTTATTTTCTGAGCTCGGGAGGTTTAGGGATGGATCAGAGACTTTGACAAGCTCAGCTGAAGTTACCTCAAGCTAAGTACAGTTTCCCACAACCCTGAATTATCTTTTTTTTTTTTTTTTTAACATGGAAAAAAGTAGTTATCAGGCTTAAATCACACCTCATAATATTTAGAAAATGCTTAAGGGCTGATTGCTGGTCTCAAAGGCTCTGTATTCCTCCTACCTCTACCTGCCCCAGCGGAGCAAGCTTGGGCGGCAGCCAAGGTCAAAGCCCATCTGCAGAGGGCATGATCTGCTGGGACGTCCAACACAAACAGAGGTGGAGAAGAAGGGAAAACGGGAGCTAGGGAGAAGCGACGGAACCTGCCTCCAACCCCTCCTGAGGCCGCATCCAGTTCTAACCGCCCCACCGCCTCCCTCTTGGCCTTGCAACTCACTTTCACTTTCATACAATGCCAAGTGCCCGGGTGCCGCGGCAGATGCCGCGCGCTGAATTGCAGCCTCCTTTGCCAAAGCGCGGGGACAGCAGAAGGCTCGGCCAGCCCATAAAAATTAGCATCTGCACTTTGCCACTTGCACAGCTGGACCGTGACAGCAAGGTCTGGAGCCGAGGTTATCTACGGGGACGTGTGGGGAAAAGGGAAATGAGTCCGTCATGCCACAGCAAAAGCTGCCACTGCCCTTCCAGATCCTTACACAAGCTTCAAGAAAAAATCTTAGAGGACTGAACAGGAAATTTCATCTTTCTCAGTGTTTTCCCTTTAAATTCCCAGCAAAGCTGAATGCAGAAGAGTGTCTGAAAACCCTCAAGAGAAGAAATCAATCGCCTGCTTTCCAAGCAAGTACCTACAGAACTTGTTTGATTAGGCATCCATTCATTTTGTCTTTATTCCATCAAAAGGCGCATTCCATCAGCAATCACGACACCTGAGAGCACAACCCCAGCCACGAGGATCCGCACGCTCCACATGGCAACCACCGCTGGGTCAACCCTGCCTTAGACAATAAAAGACAAAAGCATCGACCAAGCCCACGCTCTCCCATGAAAGCCTGCCTCCACTTCCAGTGATCTGCTCCCTTTCTCTGATGCTTCAGCAATATTGACCCCAAAGTCTATTTTATTTGTGCATTTTAAGAAATATATTGAAAATATTTCCTCTCACATTCTCTGCAGGCCAGGACTGCCGCCCTACCCACACCTCTCACCCGGGGACAGGGAGGTCCCCTGAAGAAAGGCAACGTGCTGCTGTGGCTTCCCCCCTGTCAGCATCATTTCCTACATCAGATCAGCAGATAGGAATGAAAAGCCATTTTTCCTCTCCACCCTGTGTTTTCAAGCTGAGCGGCGATCTGGGGTCTTCCCTTCTCCTGCACAGGGCCCCATGCAGGACCCAACATTTACCCAGTGGTAAAGAAGGAGCATCATCATGGGCTTAAGAACATCAGCCTTCGGAATGATGTCCCATGCCTTCCCCCAACCCTTCCCCTCCAAAGCACTCCAGAGGTGTTTGCAGGAGCTCCTTAGCACAAGGTGGAGGATCATAGGATCATAGAAAGGTTTGGGTTGGAAGGGACCTTGAAAATCATCTAGTCCAACCCCCCTGTCATGGGCAGGGACATCTTCAACTACATCAGGTTGCTCAAAGCCCCGTGCAACCTGGTCTTGAATGCTTCCAGGGATGGAGCATCCACAACTTCTCTGGGCCACCTGTAACAATGAGCAGGTTCGGCTTATAGCACAAGGTTGCACCACACTGCAATGACAGCCAAGATGTGGCATGTTAGACAGCTACACCAGATGTGATTAGAAGTTGGTTATCAACCAAAGATGCACACAGCAGAGCAGCTCTTCTTGCAGCACAGGCCAGCCCTGGAGGGCACCATGAGAAAAAAAACGTATTGTGTCAATGTACAGGCATTTGGAGACAACCCAACGGCAGATCTCTTGACTGAAAGAGATATTTTTGTTTGTTTGTTTTGAACTGTTGCTTGCCAGTGCAGGACCTCACGTTGGGCATTTGTCCTAGCATACAATTTGGATGCCAGATGCTCTTTCGTCTTGCTAATTGTTGAAACAAAGTGGATACTGAATGAGGTCCTTTGAGGTTGGCAGGGGTTTCAAATACGGCCAGCATTGAGCTAATTCTGCTTCCAGTGAATGGAATAGCAAATGCACATTGGCAAAATGCTCTTTGCTTTTTTTTTTTTAATAACACAAAAACGAAAGCGCTGGAACAATGGTGAATGCCCTCAGAAATCCCTTCTCGGTTAAGGTTGAACCCCTTGCTGGCCTCCACCTTGCAGAAAGACCAGCGTGGCACTGGATACCAGAGATGGGCAAACCACCTCACTGGGTCCAGCAGTAGCTTTATTCAGGCTCAGATGGTCGCATCTCAGCCAGCCCTTCCTTCTCCTAGTCCATGTGTGCTGTGCTCTCCAGCAGAAATAAGAGGAGCTGAGCAGCAAGCTCAGATCAACAGGGAGTTTTAAAAGCTGAGCAGAATCATAGAATCATAGAATGTTTTGGGTTGGAAGGGACCTTTAGAGGTCCAGAAGACTGGAAATAGCTGGAAGAGATGGGCCTCAGAGCCTTAGCAGGTGTTTGCCAGAGCTACATGAACCTGGGGACCACAAGGGACCATCTAAAGGACTGAGTCCCACCACAGGACACCGTGTAAGAGATGGGTAATCTACACAGGACCAAAACACGTCAACTCAGGTCTGCACCATGGGAAGAAACACCTTCAGAAAGGACTGTCTAGCACCGTATTTTGTTTTTAACAGTGGCTGACATGGGAAAGAAATGAAGAGAGAGGTATGAATATTGGAGATGCTTCCTTTCTACTCAACCTGCCAGCTGCTGAGCATCCATCCACCTGTGAGATGTTCCCAGGCTGGAGGCTGCATCTGAATCCTAGAGCTAGCAGCCCTCGCTGAGCCTTGAATTCATCTAATTGCTTTTTGAACCCTTTTATACCTGTGGCCTCCAAAATACTTGGTGCCAACAAGCTCCCCAATTTAATTACGCATGGTGTGAAAAACTATTTCCTTTTATTTGCTTTAAACCTGCTGCCAAATAATTTAATTTCACAGCCATTCATTTCTGGGTTAGAAAAGAGACAACGAATAAACTGTTCCCTGCTCCCCTTCTCCACACCAGCCATGGTTTAATATTTCTGTCTGTACGAAACCTCCAAGGAGGAGTTTTTTACAGCCCTAAGGGGCCTCATCCATTGACCCTCTCTTCCTACAGAAACTGCTCCATTCTTCCTACCTCCATCACTCCTTCTGCATTGGGCTGCACATTGTCCATGATGCCCCTGCAACATGAAGTCCAGCCGCATACCTCATGGTCTCCTTTTCCTCTCAACCTTCACCCTAACAACTTCTAACATTCAATTTGCCTTTCTGACAGCGGCTGAGATTTGAGCTGACATTTCAAAAAAGTATCCACAGTGATGCTGAGATCTTTCCCCATCTCTCTGTGGTTTTAACTACCTGAAATAATTCACTAAAGTTGGTAAATATTGTCATCTCCCTGGTCACCTGTTTCCAGACCATTTATGAATCTGTTGAACAGCTCAGGTACTTGTGTGTATCCCTGTAAGACTCCCCCTGGTAGCCATGGTGAAAAATGAGCATTTCCTTCTTTTCCCTAGATTATTCTTCGGCCTCCCACACACTTTTGGTCTCCGTGCTTCCTCAGGCCTCAACTCTTCCTCAGCCTCCCAACTAATTTTACCCTCCCACCCCCTTTTTGGCCTCCACCCTTGCTCAGCCTCAACTCTTCCTCGGCCTCCCACCACCTTTTGGCCTCCCACCACCTTTTGACCTCCATACTTGCTCAGCCTCAACTCTTCCTCAGCCTCCCATCACCTATTGGCCTCCCACCCCCTTTTGGCCTCCACGCTTGCTCACCTAAGGGGCAGCTATGTGCCTCTCAAGGGTCTTCACTCTCCTGCCTTCTGCCCACACAGCTTTGGGCACAGTGGTGCAGATCACCTTCTCCTCAAACCTAACTGTGAGCCTTCACGTTGATGTTGCCCAAAAGCTCAAAGCAAAGCTGGAGCCAGAATGCTTCATTCCTTTGGGATTGTACCCAAGCTCTGCATTTGCAAGGAAATCCCAGCACAGGACCAGGCTGGGGTGGCATCTCTCACCACTTGGACCAGGATCATCCTTCAACAGGCATAGTCCAAAGGCCACGGGAGCCCCGGGCAGCCTGTGTGCTCCTCAAACATCATGCACATTTCTAATTGGCAGTCTTGTCTTCCTGGGAGAGAAGCCCGCAAGACTCAAGGTTTTCTTCAATCAGAAATTGAAGGCAGAACCCAAAATGCTCCAGCCAGTCATCCCTGGGGAGCTCTGGGGCTCTAGACATCTGGCTCTAAATTTTGCAGCTTGCACCCGTGATCCCTACATACCAGATGGCTGCAGTGAAAAAAAAATAGTCACCCTTCTCCAAGGTCAAGCCACAGCAAAGCCATAGCATGACTGCATCTGCAGCAGCTCCCAG
Organism: Egretta garzetta; assembly: GCF_000687185.1. Classification (NCBI taxonomy): domain Eukaryota; kingdom Metazoa; phylum Chordata; class Aves; order Pelecaniformes; family Ardeidae; genus Egretta; species Egretta garzetta. Next base: position 1,436,155 of record NW_009270001.1, on the reverse strand, counting down.
AATAGAGGGTGGACCATGTGGGTGGGAGGACAGGGAGGGATAAATGGCATCCTGGGACATCAGCGAGAGCAAGACCTTGGCCAGACCAGGGGCAGGTTTCACTGAAGTGAGTTGCCCAGAGAGATGGTGGATGCCCCATCCCTGGAAACATTCCAGGTCAGGCTGGACGGGGCTGTGAGCAACCTGATGGAGTTGAAGATGTCCCTGCTCATGGCAGGGGGGTTGGACTAGATGACCTTTAAGGTCCCTTCCCACCAAAACCATTCATTGACTCTATGAGCATGCACACCCGTGCGTGTACATGTGCAGACAGCTGCTCTCCTAACTAGGACACGGCAGCCTTAAATCGCAATGCTCGGCATGGCACAGGGCAGGGCAGTGCCTCCAGCTTCCTCCGTCCCCCTCAATATTTATGTTACAGCATCCAGATTAATTTTTTGCTGACTGTGCTGGCTTGCCCTCCCTCTGCCCTCTGCAGAATTTCATTAATGCTGCTTTGCTGGCTGGGGGGACGAAACAGTCTTTTTTTTTTATTTTATTCCTCCCCTCTCTCCCCTGGGCTTCAAAACACTTTCAAAGATCCCCTCCTGGTATCTACGTGTCACATCCCTTGGCGTTACCCAGGGTGAGACAACACTCTGGGGCCAAATGCTGCTCCTAAATCTCAAGCCCTGATACCAAACCAACACCGTCGGAGCACAGTGAGCACGAGGGACCTGACTGCTGAAGATCAGGAGCCCAGCCTGGGACCAGAAGGGATCTCACCATCACCACCATGGTGCAAACCTCTTCCAGGGCAGATGTAGACCTTGAAGGCAGCAGGGTGGGGGGCCAGAGCTTCCATCTCAGCACCAGGCTACCCAAAACGGACTTCGAGCTCCACAGCCACCCTGGGGAGAGTCAGTTATCTAGGAAAGCCAGGGATTGACCTCAGCATCGCCCCCATTGAGCACCACAAGCCAGCCTTGCTTTGCACAGCACCGGCTGGATTATTTTTCCCAGCACAGGATCTCCCAGGATGATGTCTAAATGTTTACAAGCCACCAGCAAGAGTGGCCACTGGGAAGCTACCCAAGCTCCAGCTGCCTCCTCTCCCCTCGCCACCTACCATCAAACACCAAGGAGTTTTCCAAAAAGGGTCTAGGAAAGAAAAACGTGCTCAACTCTTATTTACCTGGGTGGGAGTTAGGCACTTCACGCCATCAGCCCTATCCAGAAATTCCAGCTTTACTGCTACAATGAAAAGGAAATATTTTTCTACACAGGGGCTACATGATGTTGCCGTAGCGGCATGCGTGGGTGTGCCCTTAAGATATTATCTCAAGGCCCAGATCTGCAAAGATGCTCATAAATCACTCGACTCCCATGAAAACAGCAAGAACATAAAATGACCCAAGTGCCGAGACCAGGCCCACCCAGACAACATCAGTGTCTGCTACTGAGGGGTGAAAAAGGGAGAAAGAAAAAGAGACGACGCATAAAATTTTTATTCCGCCTCACGGCCAGTTTGCTTCTGCATCGAGTATGTCTCTCTGTGTCGATATAACACTTATTAAACTCTACTTAACTCCTCGCTGGTGGGATGGAAGGTGCTGCATAGATGGTGGCTGGGGTCTCCCGTGCTCGCCCTGGTGTCCCCTTCTTTCCTTGGGGCAGCAGCAGGGACCCGAGCAGTCACCCCGACAACCGCGATGCCTTTCCCACCCCTTTCTCCTTTCTTTGCCTCTCTCCCACCTTCCCTGGGTAGATAAAAAAGCAGCCAAGCAGTTGCACATCACTTGCTGATCCGAGCCGTGAGCAAGGAGTTGAGGCTGGTCGTGGCGACCAGGGGTTAAAGGAGAGGAAAGCGGGGAGGCAAAAACCCGTGTTACCACGCAACGGGATGGAGTGGTTAGGGAGGAGGATGCAGAAAGGAGGTGCCACCCTTGCTGAGGCTTTGTTGTGGGATTTGCAGGCTGCCCACCCTCACCTCCCACCCTCTTAACTGCTCTGTCGCTGGATGCGGATGGAGAAGGCACCGGGAAATCGTTTCAGGGAGGAGGTCACCAGCGCGGCCGCGCTCTGCATCACCGCCCCGACTTCCACTGCAGCTCCGGAGCCCTCCAGCTTGGTCCACGTCTCCATCAGCAGCGAGCCGAAACGGGTGTCAAAGCACACAGGCATACGGACGCCCCTTCCACCCATTATCACTTACAGATGGGCTCTACGCCAGCTGTAGGGGACAGCCGAGCCCCGAGTGGCACACAGTGAGATCGCCACAAGCAAACGGTGTCTTATTTGGCACAAATTTCCCTGATATAAAGTATATGTGTAAAAAAAAAAACCTAAAAATGCTGGACCACAGCTGAACCCAAAGCATTCCAGGCCAGCATCCCGCTGTGGCTGCTCTGGCACCAACAGCCCTTGAAATAAAAGCTTGTGAGCTTTATTTTGATATTCTTCCTTTTCATGAGAAGTGATGCTGGCGTATCTGCTCCCCTCAAGCCTACAAGCAGACAAGCAGCACGTTACACACACCGCCTACCTCTGATCACCTCCACAGCCTCTCCATGCGCTCTTTATGCAGGAGCAATTAAGCTTTGCTCAACTTTTCCATTAACCCAAGCAGCCCTCAGTCATATCTAATGAACGAACAAGTTGGGGTTTTGGTTTTGGGGTTGTTTTCTTTTATCTGAATCAAGACTCATGTCTGCCCGGCTCAGCCACATGCAAAAGGTTCAATCCCTCAGTGTCTCGCAGTCAAACATCAGTCTGGCTGCTTCTTGTCCCTGCTCCGCAGAAGCTGAATGACTTCATGAGATGCCAGACAGCTCAGAATTAGGTCCAGGAATTATCCTAGAGGAGTGTCTGGCTGTACAGAGACTGCAGGCACCCTTAGGACTCATTTGTTAAAAGCACTCACCCAGAAAGCCTCTGCAGTTGGGTGGCAACCACATCGCATGGCTCTACCATCACCAGATTCACCGGTGTCTAATACCACTGCAGATGTTTCCTCACTCAGGTCATTGGTAGGGTCTCTAGCAAGATACTTATTCTCAAGACACTTAGGCATTTCAAATTCTTCCTAGCCCTCCATCAAATTGGACCCTCAGCCACAATATAACTCAAGAATTACTGGAGGAAGGTAGGTGGACAGAGAAAGAGCCAGATCTAAGATTTTTTTCCTTGGAAGCCAGGCTAAAAAATGGCACACGCAGTCATGGATTCAATCAACTGAACATGCCATCAATGCAAACGTGGAAAAGCACGATGCTAACAGACTTAATCCATTCTGTTTGCCACTCCAGCCACTGAAATAATCATCGGGAAGAAGTTAGTTACTGAATCACAAGGGTTGGAAGGGACCTCAGGAGATCACCCAGTCCAACCCCCCTGATCAAGCAGGTTCTCCTAGACCATGTTACACAGGACAGCATCCAGGCGGGGGTACATATCTCCAGAGAAGGAGACTCCACAGCCCCCCTGGGCAGCCTGGGCCAGGGCTCGGGCACCCTCAGAGTAAAGAAGTTCTTCCTCACATTCAACTGAAACCTCTTCTGTTTCTTTTTGTAGCCGTTGCCCCTTGTCCTGTTGCTGGGCACCGCTGCGAAGAGTCTGGCTCTGTCCTCATGACACCCACCCTTGAGATATTTGTACATGTTGATGAGATCCCCTCTCAGTCTTCTCTTCTTCAGGCTGAACAAGCCCAACTCTCTCAGCCTTTCCTCGTAGGGGAGATGCTCCAGTCCCCTTATCATCCTGGTTGCCCTCCTCTGGACTCTTTCTAGGAGTTCCTCATCTTTCTTGAACTGCTAGTCTAGACCAACCAAGGCAAAGCCAATGAGATGAGCTCCCCGAAGCATTTGGTAAGAGGCAGGAAAGTTTGTCTTTTCTTTTACTACCTCAGGCTACCTGCAGACTCATGCAGGTGCCGCTACGCTCAGATCCACTGAGACAACTTTGCAGTCGCAGTGGTTAGGGATTCATCTGGAGCTTTGCTTTGCACAGAAGCAAGCTTAATAAAATACGTGCAAGTCTCCGCATCTACATCTTTCAGTACGTCACCTGCCCAGGGCATCATCTGCACTCCAGTTTCAAAGGTGTGATGATAGGAAGTTACCAAAGCTCATAAAGTCTTCATGAAAACAGGCGATTTCATCAAGCAAGAGCCGGTAAGTGACACCACTGCCAGAAAAGCTGCAATGTGAGCCTGACACCTGACTGTTCCCAGCAGAAACCCTCTCCTTAATGCTGCAACCAGCCCTGAACCACCTCCATCCCAACACCCTGCCCAGTAAGCCCCACACGGCATGAGCTACCAAGGGCAGACCAGATCTTCGAAGGATTTGTTCCGTCAAGCATTGAACCCGATGCCCATGAGGATGCTTTACAGTAGCAGGCACTGGAGGTTGCCTTAGACAGGATCATCCTCCGTCAGCAGAGCAGAATCCAACCCTTCAATTAACGACCTGTGGCTGTGTTGGAAACATCAGGGCATAAACCAGAATAACTCAAGAAGAGATGGCCAAAAAGAGATGACCACCAGGCGATGCACCACGCAACCTGACCAAACTCAGCATCTGGAGAGAACAGCCTGAATTTCACCGCTTTCCTCTGCCTTACACCTATTTTACCCCACTCTGATCCTCTCTTCCCTCCATCCCTCTCCAGTCTGCAGCGTGCAGCAACTGTAATTACGGTTCACCTCGCTGCCGCGCAGCCACACCACCTCCAGGTACTTAACTTCTTTTAATCTTGCTTCATGTTTCAGTCCCTGCAGCCCACTCGTAATGTCTGCTACTCTTCTTCCATCACCCTCCGATTCATCAATAGCCATGTCAGGCTTTGACCTCCAATTTTCTAACTGCTCAGCTAAACCACTCTGCCACTGGCCCCGTTCCTGCCTTTGTTAAAAATGAGGGGGGAGCCTCATTTGCTTTCTTATTTGATCATCACTTCACTTCTGTGGTGTGCACTCTGCTTCCCTGTCTCAGAAACCCATCAACCAGCCCCATTCGAGACTGGCGCTGGGGCTGTTGTTACCTTTAACGAGAGGAAATTATGGTTAATGCTTAATTTTAATTTTTTTTTTCCCCTCCTTTAATTTTTTTTTTTTTTTTAATGGCTTTCCCAGAAAAAGCAGCTTCGGCAGAGCGCTGCCACCTGAATGCTAATGAATGCTGAAGGGACCCGATGTGTCTGCCTCCCTGCCAGACATCAAATTGATTTTCAAATTACTTTGATGACATAAGGTGCTTGCACAGTTTGGACCTGTGTGATTACCTGAGTGTTTATCTCAGTGGGCTTTTCCGCTTGCCTGCTTTAAAATAACCCAGGCTGCTGGACTGGACCTTTGCGATGGAGGTTGTGGTCCCCCGGGCTGCTGCCAGCCCACGGGAGCCCAGTCTGAATTTGGATAATTTGGCTATGGCTCCTGGCTGAGCCCCAGCAAACAAGAGTGTGGAGGCCAATTTGCAGCTGAACCTCAATTACATCTTTAGCCCTTCACTTTCAGAGGACAAAAAAAAAAACCCAGAGAAGTGGTAGATGGCCCATTCCTGGGAACACTCCAGGTCAGGTTGGACAGCGCTCTGAGCAACCTGATGGAGTTGAAGATGCCACTGCTCACTGCAGGGGGGTTGGACTAGATGAGCTTTAAAGGTCCCTTCCCACCCAAACCATTCAACGATTCTAAACCATGGATGGTTCAGTGTTAGGAAAGGGTGTTAGGATCTATTGGGGAAATTGGGCTGCTGTGTGTGGACCAGGACAGCATCCAACCTACTGGCTTATGTTCTCTCTTTGGCCAAAATTTTTTGGTGCCAGGAGGTCCCTACGGAGAAATACCAGAGCTCAGGAACACTCGTCCCTCCTTCCAAAACACTCATCTTCTGAGTGGATGCTGGATGGGAAGGAGGTGTGGCTGACAGAAGGGAAACATGATTTAGTGATGGCTGAGACCTCTCCTCCGTGAGCAAAGACCCAAGCTGAGGAGGGAGGGGAACACAGCCTGCCAAAGGGAAATCTGAGCATCGCATTGGGCCAGGCATCGGTTTTAGATCCATGGGAAAGGGCAGGGAAGCAAGGTGGCAAAAAATATGACCCTGTCCCATCTGTAGGATAGATGAACCCTCAGTATTTCATCGAGCTTCAATCCACTGCCTGGTGAGCAAAGAAAGACCAGGTCAACAACACTGCCCTGGCCAGAGGGATGTGAGATGTGCCAGCTGCTATTAAGGACTCAACAAAAATAAAGACAAAAACGGCTGCAGGCTGAACTGGGCCTCCGAATCAACGTGGATCAGAGACGGGGATAAGGGGGAGTGAAAGGAAACATGAACCGCTGGCATTAACCTGTGGGTAGCACAAGCAACAGCCCCAAAGATAGTATTTCTTCTATTCCCACGCACGGCTGTATCTCGGTACGTGCAACAGCTGGAATGCGAAAGGCTGCAGTGCAATTTATGGAGTGCTCTGTGACCCCAAGGGATGAGAGGAACAGCGGGATAGTATTTATTATTACTATTTTACATTAAAAGGAGTACGGCTTGTCGGTGGTTTACATTTCTGGGGCACCTTTCATCTCAAGAGATAACAGAAGCATCCCACTATAAGGGATCAGAGAAATTCAAATCACCTCCTTTGAGCGCAGCCATTTCCAATATTAGAAAACCCCTTCTCCCCAGACCTCTGAAACCCTGCTGTGCCCACATGAAGAAATAATCAGCATTTAGCAGCATTTCCCTCTCTGCTTTCTACTGCCATGCAGGCACTCCCCATTTGCACTATATAAAGAAAAAAAAAAAAAAAATCACAGGCACCCTAAATAGACTCAAGGGTGGGGTTTTTTTTCAGCCAGACAAGCCAGCACTCCTTTGGCACAGACACCGCTGGGTTTGGAGAAGGATAGCTAAGACACAGGTTGCAAGGGAAAGCTCTGACCACCCCGAAGACACCAACTCGGTCCCCAAGCTGATGGATGGGAGGTCCCAGCGTCCATGAGTGCTTCACACCTGCCCATCACTGTGTGGGAGGAGGATGCTCTTCTCCAGATGGTATTTGGAGAGATATTGCCAGCAGGGCGAGGGAGGGGATTCTGCCCCTCTGCCCCACTCCGGTGAGACCTCACCAGGAGTACCGTGTCCAGCTCTGGGGTCCTCAGCACAGGAGAGACCTGGACCTGTTGGAGCAGAGCCAGAGGAGGCCACAACCATGGTCAGAGGGCTGGAACCAGCTCTGCTGGGAGGACAGGCTGGGAGAGTTGGGGTTGCTCAGCCTGGAGAAGAGAAGGCTCCAGGCAGACCTGAGTGCAGCCATTCAGGGCTTAAAGGGGGCTTAGAAGAAAGATGAGGGCGGACTTTTTAGCAGGGCCTTTAGTGATAGGACAAGGGGTGATGGTTTGAAACTAAAAGAGGGGAGATTCAGACTGGAGAGAAGGAAGAAATTGTTTACCATGAGGGTGGTGGGACACTGGGAGAGGTTGTCCAGAGAGGTGGTGGATGCCCCACCCCTGGGAACATTCCAGGTCAGGTTGGATGGGCTCTGAGCAACCTGATGGAGTTGTAGATGTCCTTGCTCATTGCAGGGGGGCTGCACTAGATGGCCTTTAAGGTCCCTTCCCACCCAAACCGTTTGATGAGTCTATGATATCCATCCCCACTGTGCAATGTGGAGACATCTTCACCAGGAACCACTTGCAAACCCCGGTCCAGCAGGTACTTGCACGAAAGAGCCCCAGGGTGGCAGTTCAGTGTGTTTGCAGGATTAGGGCTGTACCAGCTAAAGCAAAAGAAGAACCATGTAGAGCAGGCACATTTTTACACCATCAGCTTCCCAGATCACTTCTAGAGCCCATCCAAAGTTTGCTGCTGCTGCCAAAAGCCTCTTCCCCACCTAAAATGAATTTTGTCTTGCACCCTGCAGCAAGGAGAGCTACAAGTCACCTTTTCCAGACGTAGTTGTTTCCAGTATGAGTTACAGAAAACATGTTTTCTCACATATGGGGAACCATCTGAAAGCCCTGCTACACCAACACATAGGCAGAACCAAGCAAACGTTTGGTGACATTTCCCTCTCACCGTCTCGCTGTTAAATGAGCTTTAAAAAAAATCTTGCCTTGGTGCTAGTGAAGTCTACTTGGAAAGCACAAAACCCCTCCAGAGCTCAGCAGCAAAGATTGAAGCGAGTTGGGTAAAAGTAATGGGAGAAGAGAAAATATTAACTCAAGCATCCCCCCTCTCTTCCAGCAAACAGCAACGCCTTGCTGTTAGCAATTAAAGAAACAAAAGCCACGGGGATGCTGCCATCACCCCGCACATGGTTATTCCCAAACCTCAGCTTTGGATGACAGCTACTAGACCCACACTGTGCAAAATGTTCCTCCGGAGGTTTGCGACCTCCATCTCGCACATCGCAGCGTTGACAGCTCCCAGTCGCCGGTGGGCATTGGGATTCTCCAGCGATTCCAGTGAGATCGCTCACCCCTCCCCGCATCCCAGAGTCCTCTGACTTGCTTTTGGGATGCATTTTAGAATCATAGAATTTTGGAAGCTTCACCTGTTAATTAGGGTAAAAGAAGTCAATGTGTCCACCCCTGCCCTCCCTTTGGGGATGCTGCCCTTGCAAAAAGCCCTCCAGTATTTCAGCAAGCCAAGGCTGCTCTCTGCCTTGCTGGAGCGACTGATAACATGACAGAGAATTGCAGCCCTCCTTCAGATTGCCAATGGATGGCTTAAAGAGGGGGAAGAAAGGGTACAGAGGATTTAATGCTCTGGTTTGGAAATTCAGCAACATTTTCAGAGTCATTTCTGGATAACCCTTCTAGGTTTTTTTAATTTTTTTTTTATTTCATCTGTTTCCTTCCTATCGAATATTGCACGGTTTCCTCCAGAACCCAGAATAAAATTAGTAGGGGCTCCCTCAGATGCAAAACTTGGGGTCTTTTTCTTACTGATTCCTCTAACCGAGGGGAATGACTATGGTAGAAAGGAGCTGAAGATGGAAACAAGCCAGGGGGCTGATCCTCAAAGATCAATTAAACTTCTCGCATCCCTCATTTTGATGATGCTCCTCCCTGAGCTCCAGCCGGCAGCATGATGCATCTCCTGCCCAAAATGCTAAGGAAAGAGCACATGTTATTGTCTGCAATGAGGGTACATCAAGACCAACGTCTTGCTGCAGTCCCTAGGGCGAGCATGGTCTCACTCCACCACCAGACGGGTGGTAATGAGCCCTGCCAAAGGAAAACAGGCCTTGCATCACCAAGCCGCCCGCTGAACCTACTCTTCATAAAAAGGAGAATCGACCTGAAAAAAATCACAAAGTTTGCTTTTAGGCAGGTAGGAAGATGGTGGTACAAGAGGATGGGAAGCGCAGTGGTTTGGGTTGGGAGGGACGTTCAAAGCTCATCTAGGCCAACCCCCCTGAAATGAGCAGGGACATCTTCAACTCCATCAGGTTGCTCGCAGCCCCGTCCAACCTGACCTGGAATGTTCCCAGGGATGGGGCATCTACCACCTCTCTGGGCTTGGTGGGCTCAGCTAGGATGAAGCTCCACGAGCTGTGGTGCCACCTCCCCAAGGTGCCTCATCCATCTCGTCCAGCCCCACAGCGATCCTGCAATAGCTTTTGTCACTGGGTTATGCAGGGCCTTGCTTGCTTTACCATCAGGTCCAGGACAGCCAGTGTGGGTTGGGATGCTGCACTGGGCACCATGGGCCTCCTTACAGCCCCCCCCACGAAATCCTGTATTTAGGATCATCAGGTGATAAGGGACTATTCTACATATTCCTGCATGGGTTTTCAATCAGTGGTTTTCACCATTTCCAAACCAGGGCCCTCTGGGAGCTGGAAGGAGGAAAATAATGAATTTTTTTTAATCTGGTCACATTTCCTATTTGTGCTAAAAGTAGAAGGAAAATGGCTTGGGTCAACAAGAAACAGATCTGAAGGGAAGGGAAAGGGGTTTGGCAACATGAAAAAAAATAACAGTTTGCCACCCCTCCACATTTTGTTTGAATCGAAACAAAATGTCTTCGTTCGCTACCAAGTCTTGTTTAACCTTTCCTCCTTCTAACTGCAAACTGCCATTTCCAAACAAAAAGTTGAAAAGCTTCATTGAGAAGATGTCAAAAAGGAAATGTTTTGGCATTTCCGAAATGACACATTTCATTTCGACATTTCAAATGAAATGCCTGGACATTAAAAATAAATTAACTCCCCCTGGGGATTTTCAGTGTATCCAGTTGCCAAATTCAACTTAAGCTTATGAATAGCCCAGGCTTTCCCAAATTCAACTTTTAAATTAATTTACACTGGAAGTTCAGTTCGGGTTTGGTCCAGACTGTGATGCTGAGACCCTGCAATGCCCCTGTAGATGATCTGCCTCTGTACACTCCCAAAACTTGATCTCCAGCCAACATCTCAAGCCTAGAAATATTTACACCATATGAAAATATTGTATATGAAGAGAATGGGTTAGCCTATGACCCAACAACAGCCTCTCAAATTATTTTAACATGTGCTTCACTCCTTATATACTGCTGTCACTCATGGGGATTAATGGTTGTTATTAATCACCCCATTTGAAGGCACAGAAGAAAACCATCTCCCCATGCACAAGACAGAGGGAACATTATTTATTTGCTCGCACTAACATATAATAAAAACAATTTCTCAGTAGATTTCTCCTCACATACACAGACGACCATGTCAAGCCATGAGTGATTTGCAAGGCTTTGGAGGCATGACAAAACCAGCTGGCAATGACAACCAAGGTTATTGTCTTGCAACCCCTCTTCAGATGAGTAATACTCATGCAGATCGGCACATCCATCAATGAAAGGCCTTGGCGAAGGGTTTTGGGGACATGAGGGTGGTCACACCCATGCTTGCTTTCCACTAGGCTGGCAGTGGGACTCAGCAGAGACCCCAGGCCAGCTGCAATGCTCACCAGGAATTTGGGCTGTCCAACGTGGTAGAGCTGCCTGCAACCATCATTCTAGAAGATACCACACTCACTGGTTTCAAACCAGCTTGGATAGGCACCAGCTGAAGAAAAATTTGCACCATTAGGCTTTAATCCGTCACCATTCTGGTGTGACCTCCCTGGGGTGATTGACGGAGTGAAGTGCTTTCGAGTCAGTCAAGGCCAGGAGAACCTGTCCCCAAGCATCATCAGCAAGGTACCAACTTTTTCCAATGGCAAGAAATCTGAATACAGGGTCCCCTGCCATTAGCAACATACTATCCCCATTTTGCTGTGATATCTCAGGGGAGTTGTTTTTCCTGTTTTTACTTTTTAACGCTGTAATTTGCTCAGAGGGAAAGCACTTAGCACCAAAGACAAAACTGAGAACAGGACAGACAACCAACCTGCCTAGGACAGACAACAGCCTTCCACTCTCCTGGATTTCTAAAGGATCTAACCCAAAATATCCTTGCACTCTCCATCGAGACCCTGAACAAGGCTACGGGAGGTCTGAAATACCGACTCTCCCCCAGCACTAGCTTTGCATTGAACTGCACACTAAAGAATAACTTACATGTTTATGTGCCTTGCTTGCACAGCACGGTGCTTGTAGGCTGGAAGCTCAAGTTCCTTCTTTTGATTCACTCCTTGAGTGACTCAAACTATTTATTTGAACTCGAATCCACATGAGGTGCAGAACAGCTCAGGCTTCGGCTCGATGCCAACCGCACTCCCATTGTCCATCATATAAAAGCAGGTATCCCGGCACGGTCATGGGAGGTATGAAATACAGAAGAAGACAAAACATTGCTTTTATGAGATGGCTACAGAAAAAAGAATTAATGCAATAGAAAAAAATGTAGATCTATATTTCGCTTTTCTCTCCTGTTGTCCTTTCTCTGGATCCCTTTACCTCTTGCCTTTTTGAGGTTAGGGACAGAAGAACAAGCCTCTTCACATTCAGCCTTTTCTCCACTCTCCACATTTCTGTATCTAAACCACGCCCTCCTGCAGATTTTTAACTTCCAATTCCTGAAGCTCGGCCAACATCCCTTATTAAATGAAGTTGCCTCTTCACCT
>NW_009270001.1:1411235-1423890 GCF_000687185.1 Egretta garzetta | reverse complement strand
TGCTGAACTACGACCAACAAAACAAATTCAGAAGCAACCTCATGGGAAATACACAGCTCCTGGGAATACTCCTAAGGAGGCTGCTCCTTTTCTCTGGACTCCTAAACTGAAAACCTCTTGGTATAAAGTCAGATTTGGGCTTTTCTTCAACAAGAATCCTCCAGCTGAAAACCAAGGCAGTGAAGGAAATACTCTTGAGCATGCCAGCGCATGTTAGGACTGGACCAATGCACTGAGGTGGCATCTCGAAGACTTGGTGCACATGCACTCTTCTAGGCAAGACGCATTAAAGATTCATTGACTCTTTTCTGCAAGAATGAGTCCTGGCCTTACTGATGAGCATGGCTAGGAATTTTGTTAACTATTTTGCTCACATAGAAGAACGTTTGGAAACATCCCATGCGTGAGCAGCAACTTCCCAAAGGAATAACAGCAAGGATAAGCTCCAGGCTTTGGGAAAGGGGTTCCTGGAGACCCGTTTTGAGCTTTAAGGTATTATATAAATGTATTTTCTTGCAAGCGGTATCTGATGAGCTCTGTTCAAGATTACATCCAAAGAACGACAGCCCCTGGAGTATAATAGAGTAGAAATAGGCTCTAATAGGGTATTTGGCTGTTGTATTAGTATTAATCTGCTCAGCAGCTAAATTGTGGGAGGCTCACGAAAACTCTCTCTTTTCCCCACTGTATCAGTGAAAGGTCTTCAGTAATTTGCATCCCAACAAATGTTCTTTGTGGATAATGGGACCTTGCATGTGAGTATAATTTTATTACCTCATTTGAGCCATTTTAGCCAAATTGTGCTTCCTCTCTGAAGAGCTGCCATTGGTGAGGAGAGATTGTTCGCAACTGCACATGCAACAAAAATGGACATTTTTGACTTCCCTGACCCATTTTTTTTGTCATTTATTTCCAAAATACCTGCTGTCTGTCAGAACGATGCTACTTCTTTGTCAGAGCCTATAACCATCACTCAAAGCCTGTGGTATCTCACAAAGGTTCAGTGGAAAATGAGAGGAAGAACTCCCAGGGTAGATATCTGAAGCTTTCCTTTGAGGAGAGGGAGTGAATTAACTGACAGAAAAATAAATAAGCTCTAAGGTCCCAGCTCACCGCTGGTGTGAGTGGGTGCAAATCCCAACACAAAGCCAAGGCTACATCCACGTCTCTGAAGGCAGCAGGATTATCATTGTGGGAAATACCGAGCGCACATTAGGATGTAGGAAAGAGCGCTTTAATCACTAGACTGACAAGGGGCAAAAATAGCCACTAAAATTAAGATGGGACAGCCCTAGGGCAGTTTGATGAAGAGGAAAACCAAGAAACTGTTATCTTGGATCTATGTCCCATTGCTTCCCCAGCTTTTTTTCTACGTCTGCATCCGTTTGCCTGCCTCACCTCACAAGATGAGCTCTTCAGGTTGCTGATTGCATTTTGCTCCTTGCACAGCAACTAGCTCACGAAGTCCTAGCTACTGCCAGGACAACCTCCAGCAAAGAGGCTGGCCTCCCATCTTCTATCTCCTTCCCACCCCAAAATTTAACACTGTATTTTCTCTGCTTCACGCCAAGCTCTGCATCTCAAGTTGTTCAACGCGATCCCCTTCCACTGTTACCACAAACACCAGCATAACCAAAGCATAAAAAGGAGAGCGCTTTAGTGTGATATCACGGACATTTCATAGAATCATGGAATCATTTAGGTTGGAAAAGACCTTTAAGATCATCAAGTCCAACCATTAACCTAACCCTGCCATCCCACCACTAAACCCTGTCCCTAAGCACCTAGTCTGCCCAGTTTTTAAATACTTCCAGAGAGAGAAATAGAGACAGAGATGGAGAAAGAACCTGAGAAACATCCCCCTCCAGCACCTATCTGAGACAAGCACCATTTGTATGCCTCTGGCCCAGCAGTAAGATATCTGCCAGTTGAAGAAGGGACACACAAAATGACAGCATGATAGGCTTTTGAAGGCAAAAAACAGGGGAAAAACCCATGGCCATGATACAAGCAACTACTTTGCAAGCTACTTAAGACAGATGAAAACATCAGGGCAGCTTCTTGGCTGGCCTCTGCCTGCAGTAGACCACCAACAGACTTGAACAAGACCCTGGCTGCATTTGAGGTCTGATGCATTTAGGGAAGATGCATGTTGTCCCTCAATGTCCCTGCCACCCCAGGCACAGCATGCTGTCATGGACACCCTTTGGCTCTCCTGGTTACTGAATTTACTAGAAAGATTAAGCAAAGCTGCACTGCACGGCGATAAAATGCTCCTTTAATGGCATCACTGGAGACCCCACTCCCACATTAATTCAGAGGCTGCCCATTACCTATTAATTAGAGGACACTATTATCCAAATAATGAAAATTAATTAAGCCCTCACTTATTAATCTAAACCAGTCTCTTCTTTTCTGTTCTTGAATACACCCCAGGCAAGCAGCTACAATTTTTTTAATCATAAAAGTTACAACCTATGAGCTGACACTTCTTTAAAGGATGTCTTTAATATCAAAATAAAATAAAATAAAGCAAAGCAGCTTTATCTCCCAAGCAGGCCAGCAATAACGAGACATTAACCTGATCTCCCCCAGCCTGCTGGATTGAGAGAGATGGGAGGTTTCCTTCCCAGAAACCTCATCCTTCTCCCAGGAGGCTGCTTCTCCCTACTGGACATACCTGGGCACCAACAGCCCTGGCTAGATGTTTCTCATCATCAGTGAGCCTGACAGTGCAGTAGCAGGCTTGACCACAGCCCCGAGGGACAGAAGGAGCTGCTGTGGGGCGTCAGGAGGCTCCAATGATCACTGCAAGTTCACCGAGCGGGGTCCAACATGACCTGGCTCTGTGGGCAGCACATGGGAGGTTTCCTGGCACCAGGAACAATCCCAAGGAGCAGAAAGAGGGGTATTTATGCCTCACTTCACTACATGCATTTTTGTTCGGTTGTCTTCTTTTCTAACCCCATCACAAACTCTCAAATTAATTTACTTTCTGAATTTCTTGGCACTTTCTGCATTAAAGCTGATAGCTGCTAGTCATAACCAACAACTGAATGCTTCAGCATTTTGCTGAAGTGCTACGGGTTCATGCAAGACCCATACCTACTTAAGCTTGGATCTCACTGGCTGAACACTAGGTCCAGGACTTGAACGTCCAGGCAGATCTTTGCAGATTTGAGACCATTTCTGGGGGCCTTCTGGAGGTGGCAATGTCAGAGGTTGCCACTTGTACTTGCCGGATGAAAAGATGTCACTTTTCCTGAGCACTTCATGGCAATTCTCTCTTCTAGTCAACAGGTAGAGGACAGCGGTCATACAGATATGTTGTACCATCTACAGTCCTCTCTTCCCCACACAAGATCTCCTGCACAGAGAGGATCCTGGCAGGGATCTCAGATCTCGTAACGGCTCAGTGACAGCCCTGACAACTACCAGATGCACTTGTCAGTGAACATGAGTAACACCACCTCAGCCATGGGACAAGGATGGCAGGTCACCCTCAGCGAGGATGAAGAGCAGCACCAGACTGAACATCACATTTCCACCTTGGAGGAGCAGATGCAGGGCTAAATCACCAGGAAGCCAGAAGGACTCTGAGCTCATGCAAGAGCCAAGGGCACGGCAAACATCATGACATCATGCAAAGGAGTGATCATATTTTACGCACAGATCCTCCTTTGCATGCCAGTTTTCTGTCCCATTTTCACTCCTATTGCTCCAAGTTTCATGTGGGGTTAATGAACGTGCAGTTGAACGAGGTAAGGCCCCTCAAGGTACAGTTTAATGAGAGGACTTGAAGGCTCACCCAGGACCACTGGAGGTCCACCCTGCCTGGTTTACAGGTGAGAGGCTCCTTCAGAAACCCCTCCTAGGCCAGAAGGAACAGATCCCTGACCCAGGGACAGCCAGCATGGCTGTGCTCCATGAGGCGGTGAGCCACAGGTGAAAGGACCTCAGATTAGTTGAAGGTGCACAGGTTGACCCAGCAAGGTCTAAGGATTAACATTTGCCATAGGACAAGCAAGCAAATATGGAGAAGGGATTGCAAAGACCTGGGGAACAACTCCATCTCCACACACTTAAGCAATGGTTCTGCACCCCTCAGGGGATGGTCTCAGGGTTGGACGTGGTGTCTTACGAAGTTGTGAGCTGAGGAAGGCACTGAACCATTATTTGGGGGTGCCCTGCATATTGCACATTAATCTGTCCAGGGGACAGTCCAGGAGCAGGATGCCCGTGACATGGTCTGCTCCAGTCTGAAGTCCCAGGTTATCCTGGAAACTATTTAATTTTCTCTTCAGACCCAAAGCATCCACATGGGAAATCAGTGGGCAGTAGTTCGCCCAGCGATTACTCCCTGTGGATCAGCCTTTAGATGAATGTGTCATCCACTGCAGCAGATCTCAGCGACTGGGACATGCTCCAAACTTGGAGCCTCTCTCACACCTACTAAGCAACTTAAATCTAATCCCCTTTACCCTCCCCACCACACAATTCCAGCCAAAAACCAAAGAAGATCCTGATTTTAACAGCTTGCCATGAAGTCACTGGGGTCCCACTGCCCGGTCTGTACCCTTAACTCCTCCTCCTGGTTTCACCATCTCATTTCCCACTTGCACAGCTAAAACTTTAAGCAACTGCAGCTTAAAGGGTACAAGACCCTCACGAGCCTTTCTGCCCCCATGCTCCGATCAGCTCACAAGGGTAAACGGCTACGCGGAGGAGAGAGCATAACTGCATCCCTCTTCTTCCTTCCCCGACAGCCGTATATCTGCACTCCCAAACAGCGACCTGTCTTCGCGGGGAGCCCACGGTGCCTCCTAAACCACAGCCTTCAAGGCAACCTCTGGAGACGCAGCATCTCCTCTGACTGCCAAGTGGCTTTTCTCGCTTGCCTGTGT
The DNA here is from genome assembly GCF_000687185.1 of Egretta garzetta. Lineage (NCBI taxonomy): Eukaryota > Metazoa > Chordata > Aves > Pelecaniformes > Ardeidae > Egretta > Egretta garzetta. Next base: position 1,418,986 of record NW_009270001.1, on the reverse strand, counting down.
TTTACGTTACGCTGCAGACCTGCAACACAACTCCAAGACAATTTTTAAGAGCTGTACTTACTGTCATTGCTGCAAATCGCCCCTCGGCTCCTGCTTTTCCCCTTGCATTTCTTTTCCCTACCAGACAAGGTGGTGGGCACCTTGTTTTTTCCCAGGCTGCGTGTGCAAAGCTGGGGGACGGCACACAGGGCTGGGCGCGCTCTACATCACCGCTCGCCGCGATGATGTCATCGGCCACCAATGTGAAGGACGGAGGTTAGACGCCTTGTTTTGCAGTTCTTGACGTGACTCAGAAGGGCCTGAGAATTACGCTTGGAATAAGTGATTAAAAACCCTGACTACTCCTTCATTACCATGCATGGGTGATGCTCCCAGCAAAACTAATCACAGCTGCACCCTTGGTAAATGAGGCCAAATTAGAGCTGCTGCCTGGTGGGGATGACTTAAGCCGGCGGTACTGAGAGCTGGGAGTCCCCCAGACTGTTTCCTCTTAACCTGGGATAAACCCTGGGTGTGTGGAGATGGGAATAAGGACTTGGAAAACCCATCGATGGGAGGGGAACCACCCAGCCTGTATTTAATGATGTTCTGAACCCCAGCATGCAGTCACCTCCTGCAAAAAACCTTCTCCAAGATGCCAGGCTCCTCTGGGCCAATATCTGCAGGCAGTAGCTATTTGGAGAAACCTTCACAGAAACTGCAGGCGTTTTGAAATGGAGGTGCCTGGCCCCTTGATCATATTTTATATCTATCTTGAGCATTAAAATATGCAGCTTGGATTTCCTTAGTAGGGAGGGAATCCTGGTGGGAAGAAGGAAGGATTTCAGCGGAGGAAATGGAGAGCAGAGGAAAGTTTTGAAGGGGAAGGGAGAAGGGCTTTTGACTAAAAACATAAATTACAGCAAAACCAACTCATTCAGATGCTCTGCTGGGGATTCAGGGCCCTGAAACACCAGCGTGAAGCTGGCAGCCACTTTTGCTGCACCAGAGCCTGGGCGAGAGCTTTGCACGCCAACCCTCAGAAGACCAGGGAAGAAGTCAACGCCGGGGCTTTGGCTTTTCCCAACAAGTGCTGGGCATGGCTCTGAGCCCGAAGGAGGTTGCTGCAGCCCTTGGTTCACAAGCCTGGGAAGAGTTGTAAGGGAAGGGGTGTCTGGCAGCACAGCCTGCCTGCAGGCATCCCCTGGCAGGGCAAGGAATCACAGAATGGCAAGGGCTAGAAGGGACGTCGGGAGATCATCTAGTCCAACCCTCCTGCTAAAGCAGGAGAGCAAGGAGGGAGCCAGGGCTGCTCTGGAACCCCACTGCCAGAGCACTTATTGGCCATGCTGTTTGCTCTCTGCAACAGAAAACCTGCCTTGATACGAGTTGAAATGTATTTAAGTGGCTACATGCGATGGTAGTGCAGGAGCAAGCTTGCCTCCTGCCCAGCCATCTCCACCCACAGACAAGCAAAGAGCTGAAGCAGCAGAGACACCCACAGGACACCCCCTTGGCGATCTGTGATCGCTAGTACCCAGACATCAGTTGATTTTACAAATCACCGTCACAAGGGATAGATGGCAAATTCCCCTATATTTTTCTGGGAAGCTCCATGCTGTCCCAGCCCCACTCTTTCAGGTGCCTCATAAGCCTCCCAGAGCTTGGGAGAACGCTATCACCTCTGCTCCCCCAGCTGGGTAAAAGAGCACGGGAATTCAATTAGCAGATAAACATGCTTAAGCCTACGTGCATGGGTAAGTCCCACATAGGATTAAGTCATGGGCTTCATATCTGAGAACCAGGTCCACAGGGTTTCCAGCCCTTATTTAGGTACCCATCAAAATCAAGGTCACATATCTTGGTCTAGAGTGACTCAGTCAAGGTCACACACCAAGCCTGAGCAGAACTCATGCCATGGAAGTCACTAAGAAATAAATCGTGAAGATCCCACAGAGGTTTTAAAAGGGAGAATAAGACCTCTCTTCTCCCTCAGATGTGAACTACTTTGCATGAAGCCAAGCCCATTCTGCTCTAAAACATCAACCCACCCATCAAGCAGCTGGAGCTCAAGCCTTGCCTTTTTTTCATTAGCAGAAATTAAGACCAACACAAAATTCAGCTCAAGCCTCCCAGCAGATGCAGCCGAGCTGTGTGCTCCTCCCTCATGCTGCCCAGTCCATACCCCACGTCCTCCCTTTCTGGAGCCATTCCCACCTACCAGCAGCTGGATGGTACAGGGTGATGCTACCATATTCTGATGGGATGGACACTCCTTGGCTATAGTTTGGGTTAACTGGATGACCAGAAGTCTAAGGCTCCCCGCCTCTTTTTCACTGCCAAAAAAACTCTTTCACTGTTCTCTCTCCTTCCAGCTGACTATCCCACCCATGCAAATTCATCACCGCGTTCTATAAAGTTTGCAAAGGTCAAAATAACAAACTTTGGGGTTCCTTGTGTTTGAGAAGAAAGAAGAAAATCCAAGCCACCTGTTATTTTGAACGCTGCATGTATTTTGTGCAAGCTTTAGGAGGCAGCAAACCAGAAGTCTGGATAATTAGTGCAAATCAGGGTCATTTCACTGCAGACCTTCTGATGTCTCCCTCCTTAAGGAGGTAGAAGATCTTAAGAACCACAACTTGCAGCCTACTGGCTTTGGGCATCAGCTGAATGTTGTATCATAACAATTCACTGCCCGTATTACACAGACATCCGGAGACCTCATCAAGAGGGCATGTTATCATGCTAGGTGAGCTACTACTGTTTTACTTGCAATATCAAAGACAATCCCTGCCCTGGAAAAGCAAATTGATGCTCCACAGACCAGGCAGTGGAAACACAAAACCTGGAGTGACCTGCTGTGGTCAGCTAGGCAGGTAATGGCTGAGCCAGGGAAACACCCAGGTGTCCCCCCAGGGGTACCCCACCTCCTGGGACACATTCCAGTCCTCAACATCAGCTTTTTGCTACCTGTCCTCACTTTACACCCTCCCCATATCCCCCTACCTGTGGGTGGATACCTGTTCTGCAGCAAGCACATTCCAGTCCTCAACATCAGCTTTTTGCTACCTATCCTCACTTTACACCCTCCCTGTGGGTGGATACCTGTTCTGCAGCAAGCGTGAAGATCAGCAGGGTTCCAAGCTGCAGACAAAAGCTGAACGCTGCCAGGACCCAGGAGGAATCATAGAATCATTGAATGGTTTGGGCTGGAAGGGACCTTTAAAGCTCATCTAGTGCAGCCCCCCTGCAATGAGCAGGGGCATCTTCAACCCCATCAGGTTGCTCACAGCCCCTGACCTGGAATGTTCCCAAGGATGGGGCATCCACCACCCCTCTGGGCAACCTGTCCAAGTGCCTCACCACCCTCATCATAAAACATTTCTTGCTTCTACCCAGTCTGAGGAAGCAATGGAACACGTCCCCGGAGCAGCAGCTTCCCCGATGATGGGTCTTAACCAACCCTGTAGAGCTGCCAGGGCAGCAGTGGCCAAAGCCCAATACCTTCTTGCTTATGAATGTCAAGCAGCTGCCTGCCTTCACCCTTCGCTCACCACCCACCACTTCTTTCTCCTTCCCCAGCTTCCCCTTTGCCACCAAAATCCCTCACCACTGCATATCCACTGACCCCAGGACCACGCTGCCATCACCTCCAGAAGAAAACCCAGCCTCAAGTCATCTCTTCAAAGACCCCACCATTCAGGCCCCACTTCAGCACCTCTCCTTGCACCCCTGCCTTCCACAATCCTCCTTAGCTTGTGGCCTCAAAGGCCACTCCTCTGCCCAAAGAAAACCTGTACGAGGGTTAACCATCATCAGGCACCACCAAGATCAACACAAACAAGCATCGAGCTGCCCAACATCCTGTGCAAACCAATTGATGAAAGTATTGCATGTGGAGCAACAGTGATCCCATGGACATCTACTGCTGGGCTTCCCATGCCGGGGACAGGACAGAGCATCAAAAAGGAGCCCAGCACCAGACCCAAGCCCACCACTGGAGCCCTTCTCAGACAGGGAGAGAGAGCAGAAGGGATGAGGAACACACCAACATCTTGTCTTCAGTCCCCTACAAGCCAAGGTGATCTCAGCAAGCTCCAGCACATGCTAGAGGGATACATAGTGGTCTTTGCTCTGGGATAATTATGTGCCATAGAGTAAAAAAACATGTGCACGCATGTGAGTGCGTGTGTGCACACGTGCTCGTGTGTGCACTCAGGGGGAGCTGGCAGGGCAGCCACCTTGCTGCATGTTTCAGGGCAGCCCTGCATCAGATGTCACCGCGCGATCCTGCCATGGTGACGCTGCTTTGTCATGGCATCAGGTCAACCCCGACATCAGTTATTTCCTCCCTGCAGTAGAGCGCTGTCTCTGCAGACCTGAGCCAACACCATTTGCCTCTCTGTTGTCATGCTGAGCAACCATCTCCTCCCAGACTCGTACTGGCATCATCCCGTCTCCTCCAACACCGAGCACAGCCCTGCCTGGATATCAATCCAAAACAACTCCGACATCTTCATCACCCGATTCTGTCTTTCTACCTACTTAGGCACGACAAAATTGGCAATAGCCTTGAAATTATGACTATAATTACAGTTTGGTGGGTCTTAAATATATCAGAGAAAGGCAGTCGTCCTCTCCATGACATTCCTGGTATGATATAACACAAAAAAATGCCCAGGGGAGTTCTGCGGAGCTGGAGGTCTATGTTTTAATGTGCCTGTGATGAGGCTTCTTGGTGCTTACCATCTACCGCCAAAAATTGGGCTGCTCACCAAGTTTGCGTCGCTACCCGGGCACACATCCTCATCTGCTGGTGAGTCCTCCAAAATCCACCTGCTCTTACGAATATTTCTGGCTTTCCACTAAAAGAGGGCTATGTTCCTTTTCTATTTAAAAAAAAAAATAAAATAAAAATTAGAGAGCTGACAGGCAGTTAGGAATTTCTGAGGTTTGACAGTCCGTAATCAGAGACGAACTCAACTGAAATAGAAGTTGTCTTTGCAGGAAACAAACCCCTGAACTGTTCTCCATTCATTTTTAGCAAGCAAACCAGGTGAGCACAGCCAACTGCTAGTTATCTTCTGAGTCACGGGAAACAGCACCCAAAACACATGCCTTGCCCAAAGCTTTGGAGGACTAAAAAAAAATAAAAAAAATAAAAAAATTATGCAAACCATTTGAGGCAAGTCTTGGGGCTTGCAAATTCCCTGTGAAATCCGGGGTTTGGATAACCAGGAGCAGCAGGGCTGAGGTCAGGCTGCTGCCGAGCACCTGCGCTTAGTAATGCATCATTGACTGAATTCTGCTCGGGGCGTCAAAGCCCCACAGACGTCACCGGCTGCACAGTCTGGCCCAGTAACCTGTAATTTCTCTGTAATCAGAAGCAATAGGGTGAGAGTTTTAGCGGCCATGCATAATGCATGTCTTCTGGCATCGCTGGGGAAGCGGGAGATGAGCACCACAGCTGGCAGGGCCGGCCGCAACGCCAAAAAATTGGACACCTGAATAACCAAGAAGAGCTCCAAGTGCTCCCTACGATCCCAAAGGCAGTTGGGCACGTATCCTCCCCTCTGTCCCTGGTCTCCCACCAAATCCCAGCTCTTTTCCACATTCCCCATGTGTTGCAGCAGCAACACAGGGATCGTTTCATCGTGGCTGGTACCAATGTGCTGGTGGACCAGCCAACTGCTGCCCCTTGGCGCAGACGAGGGCCGAGCATCTTCCTCACGCACATCCCCTCTCTGTCATACAGTGCAGAACAAGGTTATTGAGTAGTTCATCAGCTGTAAGCACGATTAAGTACTCCAGGTATGACGTGCCCCACACTCAAAAGTCTCCACGGTAGTCTGAGAGCAACATATGCAATTCCTCCCTTGCAGCCTGGTGCCACTACTTTCCTTTCCATTCCCACTGCCAGTCCCCCATCAACCTCCTCTTCATCATCTCAGCTAGTTTCCTGCTATCCAGCCTCCAGTACACCCTCCCCAGACATCAGATCTAGCCTTCACCCCAGCTGTGACCCTCCCTCGTTATCCCCACATCCAGGGGAGCTGCTTTTATCCCCTTTCCCTTCTGTTTTCCCTTGTATGTGCTTCCCCAGCCCACTCTGATCCCTCCCTTCCTGCACCCTTGCTCCTTACCTAAAAATCCCAGTAAGTTTTGCACATACCTGGAAACCCCTGAGAGCACCTTATACCAAGTTTTACTCAATCCCAAAATGCTCATCTTGCTGAAACCCATAATAAATCCACTCCACTGCGGGCAATCACACCCTTTAGCTCGTGTGGCTTTCAGGAAAGAGATCTCCTCCCCTGGACACCTGTGGGTGGGTTTCATGCCAGGACCAAGGCTCTACCCAGTCCTCTCCACATGCACGATCACACCTCCACCAAGCTCCTCCACCAGCATGGGAGCCAGATGGACAGCACCTACCAGGGAGTCCTCCTGCTGTTTTTATATCAAAAAGATGGAGGACTTGGACCAGAAACCGTCCTCGTGGCCAGGTCCAGCCTCCTCCTGCCTACCCGAGGCACTAAATGCGATGCCACCATGTCACGCTTTGCTCTCTTGGCCATACCATGGTGAAGCAGAAGCTGCTGCTGCTTTGAAAGGCCCCCACTGATGTAAACCAAGGATGTGGCAGCTGCAACCCATCTGCTGGAAAGGGCAGGGAAGAAGCCAATAAAACTTCCCAGAAATGGGGGTTAGATCCTACTGCCACCAAAATATCTGGGTTTCCCTGGGAGGAGAGCTCTCCACCTGGCACAGTGGAGAACGATCACATAAATATCAGCCCTGATTGAACTACACAGGGCATGACATTTACCACCAGGATGTAACCTTTGAATACATCTCCTGCAAGTGATTAGCGCTGAGCACACTCCGTGCCATTTAGCCATCACTGCTGAATGATGATCAGATTAAGTCATGAAAGGAAAAACGTGTGAAAACGGTATGTGGAGAGCACCAGCCGGGCCTTCCCAGCCCAACCACAAGTGAAGAGCAGTGGTGGGAGCAAGGAGAGCATCAAGATATGAGTTTGCTTAAGCAGAGCGGAGCAGGCAACCAACACCGAGCAATGTTTGCTACAGCAAGTCCTGAAAAAAAAAAAAAAAACGAAGGGAAAGATCTTCTGACAACCCCCTCTGGCTGTAAGCCACATCTGGGAGAAGTCCAGGGGATGGCAAGTCAAGGAGATGACGGCAGACAGCAAGCAAGCGTTCACAGCAGCACAAATTGGGACCCATCAGAAAATTTCCATTAAGAACTGGTTTCCTACAGAAAACCAGATCTTCGACAACAGTCCTTGCTGAATAACTTGCAACACTGCTCAGGAGACCTGTTTTCTAAATTTTTACTAAAAATTGAGGTTTTCTTTCGGAGAGGAAGACTACTGTATCTCAACCCTCATGAAGAATACATCTATCTGCTCAGAGGATGGGAAACCAGACCCTTCCCAGGCCACAGACCCAGCATCACCTGCATTTTCCACTTCTTTGCTCTGAACCTGAGAAACCTGGCAGACATCGGACACCTCTTCTGCAAATCCCACGCCAACTTTCCGAAGCTGCAGCAAATGGCGAGCCCCATGCATCGACTGGGGTGCAAGACCCTGGAACGATCTCAGTCAGGTCGTGTGTCACTGCTTGGGTGGTTTGCATAAACGATTGGTGGGGGCCCCAAGCAGCAGAAGGGGATTTCAAAGAGAAAAACCCAGTGACAGACCTTCAGCTTGAATAATCTTCCCCAGGCTGCCACTGCCACCAGCC
>NW_009270001.1:1387212-1411124 GCF_000687185.1 Egretta garzetta | reverse complement strand
AAGATGTGAGCTTTGGGATACACACCCTGCAGCAACATGTCCAGAAGACCCTGGGAACATACATGTCCTTCACCCCGCTCCACATCCTGGGGTACCAGGACCCAATACACACAAAATACAGCCTCAAGTCCAAAAAACATGCCACTACCTCAACCCTCCATCCCACACACACCCGGCAGATCACACAGATCCCTCTCCAGGGCATGTCTGGTACCGGGCTATAAAGAGTTAAACTTTATGGCCTCCAAAATAACATATTAAACTCAAAAAAGGAGGCAGAGGGGAGGGACAACGTGCCATCCTCAAAGCCGTGCACTCCTGTATTTGGGGAAATCTCACCCAAATTCTTATATAAGGCAACCCAAGTCCCCAGGCTCACCAAGGAAATGAAAAGAAAAACTAAAAAAAAAAAAAAAAAAGAAAAGAAAAGAAAAGCTACCTCCTGCAATCCAACGGTCGCCGGGTCAGTCGCTGTACGTCCTCGGGAGCTTTTGGGCAGGACACCTCCCCATCAGCAAATAATCGACTGTATCGAAACGACTGTGCCCCATCTCCTGCCTGCAAACGCTCCGGCTGGTGGTTTTGTGTTTTTTTTTTCCTACAGCGGTTTGACTCAGAGGTCTGGCCAGACTCGCAGCTCTCAAATTCGTTTAATAAATCATCTCCTCACCACGCCCAGAAGCAAAAGGCAAATCTGTGTCTCCCAGGCACCTGCTGATTGGACTAACGTGCCTCTTGCTAATTACCCCGCGAGGAAGAGTATGGCTCGAGTGACGTGTTTATGAAGATAAATATTTTAACTTCACAGTTAGCGCTGTAAACTCGTTCCAGCCGGAGAGTCTCTTAAGTTGATTCCAGGAGAAAATGCCTTGATAATTAATTTTTTTTTTTTTTTTTTTAAAGGCTATGAAATATTAATTTCGGTGAAATACGTAGCGTGTCTTTCAGGTGCAATTAGTAGCTGCTGGTGGAGGAAAAAAAAGCTTGCCGGTGAAGCCCAGGGAAGGGATAGGAGTGTTTTCTCCCCTCGGCAGAGGGAATGCAGTGCTCTGCCCTATCTAATCTCACTATAGCAACGGGAAGACCTTGGCAACCCCGATCTTTACAGCTATTAAGACGGGAGTGGGAAGAGTTGAGAGCGCAGCGCCGAGGGATGCGTGGCCAAGAAGCTGACCTGGTTCCTACCGAGGAAACAAAAGTGCCCCGTCTCGCTCAGGGGTGACAGAGGGTCTGCCAAGCTCTTGGATGGGTGGTAGTCCAAGGTTGGCTCCCCAAAACTTTCTTGTGGAGCCTTTTTTTGCAAACAGAGATGTCAAAGAGGAGACGTGCATCTCCCCACCACACCCTGCAGAAGGATCTCCAAGACTCCTGCTGCTTGAGCCTGTTGGAGCGGAGCCAGAGGCCACAACCATGGTCAGAGGGCTGGAACAGCTCTGCTGGGAGGACAGGCTGGGAGAGTTGGGGTTGTTCAGCCTGGAGAAGAGAAGGCTCCAGGCAGACCTGACTGCGGCCTTTCTGTGCTTAAAGGGGGCTTAGAAGAAAGATGGGGATGGACTTTTTAGCAGGGCCTGTAGGGATAGGACAAGGGGTGATGGTTTGAAACTAAAGGAGGGGAGATTCAGACTGGATAGAAGGAAGAAATGTTTTATGATGAGGGTGGTGGGACACTGGGAGAGGTTGCCCAGAGAGGTGGTGGATGCCCCACCCCTGGGAACATTCCAGGTCAGGTTGGACGGGGCTGTGAGCAACCTGATGGAGTTGAAGATGTCCCTGCTCACTGCAGGGGGGCTGCACTAGATGAGCTTTAAAGGTCCCTTCCCACCCAAACCATTCTGTGATTCTGATTCCCCAAAGTCCCAAGCAGATGCTGCCCTTGGGACCAGGGGCCAAGTCTGCAGCCAGCCACTCTCCTTCAGCCCCCCCCGATCTCAGCCCCAGCTTCAGCCATGAGGACTTGCCCAGACAGGGCAGGGACAAGGAGGCTCACCCACGACTGCCACCCAGCCTGGGTTCTGCTGGCAACCTGCTCCACTGCCATCTCAGCACCTCGGGAGATTGCTTGCTCGCTCTCAGCTCTCGCCAGGATGATTCACCCCCAAATGCAAAGGCACAAAGTACTCAGATCAGCTCGTTGCAAAATATTACATCTTGGTGACTACCTGGCCCACAGCCACTTCAGTCCAGGGCTCCTAGACAGCGGGGACAGCCCCAGGGCTAAGCTGGTTGCCACCAACTCCTGGCCATACCTAGGTCCCACCTGGACACAGCAGTATTTGCTGTAATACTTCTCTGCTGTCAAAGAGGGACAGTTCAGTAAGATCTCCTACTATAAAAGAGGACTTTGGGCTGCTAGGTTCTCCAAAACCAGACCCTTGCAGCTTACAAACCAGCCCTGAACATCTCCCACCTGCTCTGCTCCACCATCTCACTGGTCACCCACCAGAAGAGGCTACTGGCTCAGGGAGGACTGGCTGGGGACCCTGCAAGGCTAAATTACTGCTACTACTATTCAGACTGCTCGAAGGTTAATAATAATAATAATCCATACTAAACTTCCAAGGTAGCATGAGTCAGCCTTTTTGGTGGCAGAAGATGTATTTGTCTCTAGCACCACTCTTCTTGGCACGCTGAAGTCCCAGGACCACGTTCCTCCTGCTGCTCACTCTACTATCATGGTTTCCACCCAAACTCAGCTCTTTCCTTCTGTTCCAGCATCCAGATTAGCCCAAAGAAGTTTCTTCACCAGCCTTTGAAACACCGTCCTACAACCCGACCTTACCATAGGTACACGTCCCCAACCCGCAGCAGCCAGGACAGCCCTTGCTGCTCCAACACTACCTGCTGCTTCCCACCAAGACTTTCCTCTGCACTGAAGTCCCCAACTGAACCCCAGCCACGCTCCTCACCATCCCAGCTTTAACTCATCCAGGGCTTTACCAGCACCACAATATAAAGTAGGCAACGGGGCCAATTCCAGATGGAATTAGATGCTGCTGATCATTTTTGCCTCCAAGGAAGAGAGGAAGCCCCACACACGCTTCAATTAGCCCTGTTGGGTGGATGTCATCCAGCCAACACCTTTGCTAGAGTACCCAATCCTGAGCACTGATGCAGCCTAGTAGAAATGTAGCTCTGTACTCGGAGCATTGCTCGCTCTCGCTCCTGCAGTCCTGGGAGGCAATGAAGTGATAGCACTGGAAGCGTAAATCCTTCAGCAGCTGGGAGGAAGGCTGCCAAGGAGGCTTGGAAGACCTGGTAGCTTTGGACCATGGAAAGCATAGGGTATATAGAGTTTAATACCATTATGAATGGAGGAGCAGCAGGAAAAGAGGTTAGATCAGATAAAGCAACCCTGATTCCACTCAAGAAGGGAGATGATGTAGAAAACTTAAATATGTGATTCCCTACCCTCAGCCAGCTCTTCAGATGGTGTCTGTTGGCCAAGCTCCACGGAGCTCTGCTGATAGCCACCCGCCAAGGGCTGGATCCAAGACTCTAGCACTCTCCTGAGCATTTGTCAGCAGCTTTGCTTGCTTTTATTTTTTTATTTTTGACTGGGCTGGAAAGTACCTCAATCAAAACGCACTGTGCCCTTTACCACACATTAAAACCGAGAGCTACCGGAGACAAATGTCAAAATTTTAATAACGGGCTAGATCCTTATCTGGTCAAAAGCAGCACCCTGCCATCCTCCCTGTGTCCCCTCCATCCAGGCAGGGATCACAGCTGCCAGCAAGGTGCCAGCCCCCATGCCGGCTGTCCTGGCGGCGGGAATTTGGGGGAGGACGACTGCTGGGTAGGATGGCAGCGGTGAGTAAATCAAAATACAGCGAGACAGTGTGTCATCCTAAGAGCCCATTTCAGCCACAGACACCCGCCAGCGTTAGATACCAGGAGGCTCTTTATCTTGTCACCGGTGACTAAGAGCATCCATGGCATGACGGTACCACAAAAATACAGGTGATGGAAAATGGCCCTTTTCCAAGGAGGATGGATCTTTTATTACGTTCTGTTTATCTCCTGTATTACTAAAGAGAGAGCCATGAAGCATGCGATCCTTTTAGGTTCTCTGAATCCACTTAGATTTTATCTCCGGAGCCGGAGCTTTCCAGGAATGGAATAGCTTCAAGACACAACGTGGGTGAAATGAAATCAAATAGAGAGTCTTCAACATGAAAGGCAAACTAAAAGGATGACAGCACTAGTTATACGGAGGGAGAAATAAGGAGGAAAGGAAATTAAAAGCAATTAAAGGGAATTAATTAGAAGGTATGAGGGAACTATGAAAGAGGAAAAACAGCTATGCAGAGCTCACTAAATACCCCAAACTTTTAATTGTTGCACTTGGAACTACAAGCCCTGGAGGTTCAAAACCCCTCTGGCAGTTTCCAAAAAAAATTCCCATGGCTTAAACAAATTACTTCTTTGCCTCTAAGTCTGCATGGCGGACAAGTTTCTGAGCTTCTCCTTCAAACTATGAAGGCAGAAGCAATCCCTGCTCTTCCCTTCACTGGCCAAAGCAGACAACCCACGTCGGCATCTGATGCCAGGAGCTGGGGCTTCAAGCAGTGTGTTGATGCTGTTGTCCCAAGCTTTAGGGTGAATTAATTGTAACTACCCAATGTTTCTGGTAAGGTTTTCAAAGGGCCCTGGGGGTGGCGGGGCCACCAACTGTGCTTGAAGTCACCAGGATGAGACTGGCGCTGGGTTAGTCCTGAGGGAGATGGCTATCAGCTGGAGCGTCTTGCCTTTCATCCAAAGGCATTGCCTACATTTCCCACTAAAATCTAACATTCCTTTTCACAGGATCACAGAATGGTTTGGGTTGGAAGGGACCTTTAAAGACCATCTAGTTCCAACCCCCTGCCATGGGCAGCGACACCTTCCACTAGGCCAGGTTGCTCAAAGCCCCATCCAACCCAACCTTGAACACTTCCAGGGATGGGTCATCCACAGCTCTGGGCAACCTGTGCCAGTGCCTCACCACCCTCACAGTAAAGAATTTCTTCCTTAAATCTAATCTAAATCCACCCCCTTTCGGTTTAAAACCTATTCATCACTCCCAGTTCTGAAGCGGGATAAGGATCTAAATCAAAACATTGCCATGAAAAGGGCTGTGGAGAGCAGGAGCCCCCGGTCCCTTGCCAACTGCCTTAGCTTTAACCATGAGAAGTAAGGAAATGCCCTACACAGACCAAAACATCCTTTATTAAGGGAATAGTGTTGATGGCTGGGAGGAACGACAAGAAGTCATAAAAAAAGCAGGCAGACACTGTTTGTCTTGGCCTCCTGGATACGTATTATTTTCCTGGGATGCAAGCTCTGTCCCCACACTGAAGGCAAGGATGCACAAAACGGAGACGGGGCCGCCTTGCCAACGCGGGGTTTGTTTCGGAAGAAACTCCTCACCCGGTGTTTCCATGCAGGAAGGAGATGGCAGGGCAGGAAAGCCAGAGCTGCTGGATGGTGCTTGGAAAGCAACGTCCAGATCCTTCAAGCTTGGGGTGTGTGCACGGGGTCCATGCAGCACCCCAAAAAGTCTGTATGGGGAGATGGGCAAGGTCTAAAGCTCATTACGGTCTTCTCATGTTCTCCATCCATAGATACCATGCTCACCTCTATCAGCTACAAGGCAGGTCACATATAGATATATGGCTCCATCTCCTCTGCACCATCAGCAGCCCTGCTGCCCCCTCTGCCCCGGCCACTGCTCAATGCTGCTGTCTTCAGAGCCCCACAAAGCCTTGATTGTGTTTAATTAAGTGATCGCACGCTGATTTACGTGACCACCACCCTGTTTCCAAACATGTGGTCTTCAAGCAGCTCTCCCCAGTGACAGAACCACACTGTTCCTATGAAAGGGAGAACTTTGATATCACTTACCTATTACAATTCAGAATTTTAAAAAAATCTTTTTTTTTAGAGGCACAGCTAATGTGACATGAAAAACCACTCATTTCCAACCCCAGCCTAGGGAAGATTATTTTTTTTTTTTTTTGCTTGGAAGACAGACTGTTTCATGCTTTGAAGTTAATTATAACTATTTTGCTTTATACATCACTTACTCAGGAAGTTACGAGCCTTCCAGATCTCCCTGGTTTATTTGGTACTGAGACAGACCAAGGTTTAAAAGTCACAGCTGTCACAGGCCCAGCTTCCATTAGGAAGATTAATCTTTCCCAAGATGCATCTATGGGAAGGTCTGAATCACAGGGTTGGATCCTGCTGTCGGCTACATGGCGTCAAAAGAATTGCATGAAGGTGAGGAAAAGCAAAGTTGGGCTGGACTGGTGATCACCAAACCTCCTGCCATGGGACTGGATGGACAAAGGCAGTAGAAAATCAGCATTTTGGGACATTTCAGCAAATATTTATGCCCCGTGTAGCAAAGCAGAGCCCTGCTCCAGTATCGGGTGTGCCAGGCACTAGGACAAGTCAACAACTGATTAACAGCAATAATCAAACTGTGACTGGAAGAGTCAACGGAGCATCTACCAGTAGTCATGCCTAGGTGGTGGGATGGGAAAGGTTCAGCTGCTGGTCCCTGGGCACGCTCACGGAGACCCACTGCTGCTGCAGGGTGTGCCATGGCACGTATCGCAGCCTCCATCCCGAAATTAGAGGAACCTCCTGATTCCTCAGTGCTAAACGAACTCAAATAACGAAGCGGTGAGGGAACAGCCCATCCCACGGCAAACGCTGGGCACTGCTGAGACGAGCAGTTTGCAAACAAGCCCCTGCAAACAGCCTGCACCTCCCTTCCCCCCTCCACTTGCCCTCCATCCACAGGAGCAAAATAATTTTGCTTTGGGCTTTTAATTAAAAGAGAAGAGTGTCTAACACATTGAATCAGGGTCATGCCATCCTTCCTGAGCACCACGTTGAGAACACAGGCGGCACCTACATGGGAGAAATACATTTAAGCTGCCAGATCACAGGCCAGTTCAAAGCAAACCCTGAAGAGTCACCAGGTAGTTCTTAGATACTCCTACACACACAGACACCAAAGGGACAGAAGAAACTGCCTGGCAGGGGAGGAACTGGAACTGCTCTAAGTGGAGGGCTGCACTCGTGGTGGAGTTGGGACTAAGAGGCACCAGCATGTAAAGCCTCCTGCCTGCAACGTGCTGGCAAATACCACCAAGAGCGGGTTTTCTGCCAGTACAGTACCTGCTGGTGGGTTTTCTAGGTGCACCTCAAAGGCAGAGGACTTTCAGTGATGGCCAAGCTGTAAATTGGGGAGAGAATCGTGGGTGGTGAAGTTCTGCTCTAGGTTAGTGCAAGAAGAGCATCCCCACTGCAATGCCTGGTCTTGAACCATGCGTGGGAAGAGCTGGTGGGCTTCAACCAGCTGCAAGCTGCTGCAACAAGGCTTTGGGGGATGTAGCGCCTGTTTTGGTTGGGGTTTTCTGCTTGCTAAGTTAGGCTGCTTTGTGAATTACCCTGTCTCCTCCAGGGACTCAGGTCAGGAGCCCATGAGTTCCGGCTCAGCTGCATCCGCAACAAACACTGCTGAATTCAGAAGGTGCAGGGAGATGCTGGCCTTTAATTCAAGGAACCTGCAATGGATTAACATTACCTTTTCCTTAGAAAAGCAGCAGAATGCAGCTTACAAATTAAAAGGCAGCAGCCAGTAAGCGATTAGCATACACTTTCCACCGCATGAGGCTGTCATCGACAAAATAACTACAAACCTTTTTTTTTTTTTAAAGCACAGTCTCTACAGAATTATTCTTCCTCTGGGCTCCATTGAGTTTGCAGCGCCCTGTATTTGTTTCCCAGCAGAGACAATTGCAAGTTAAGCGTTCGCTGGTGGTGTAGCTGCTACAGGGATTGTGCAGCTAAATAATTCAGTAACCAATTACTGTTTAACAATATCACTCCCCATCATTTGAGCGGCGATCCGGCATCCAGGCCAAGAGACTCCAGCGAAAAGGAGTCTGCAAGAAGCCTTCGTTTGATGTAAAGACATCGAATTGTGCACTTCTTCTGTGCAGAATACAACTTATTGACCGAAAGACAAGGTATACGGCACATTTCATCACGTGCTAAACGAGGGCTGTAATGAATTGCAGCCTGCCTCTAGGTCACCCGTTTGATTGACACCTAAGCAAACTGGTGATGGCAAAAGGTCCTGCCCATGGGATGGTTCCTCGGTGAAATGAGCTGCTGAGCAGCTCAAGAAAAATAGAAAGCAGGACAGCTTAATGCCAATTCTGTGCCCAGATCAAGAAATCTGGATTCCTCCCTTGTCCCCGAAGTGTATGAGACGCCACCGTATTTGATGCTTTCACAGTCAGCATCAGGGCCACCTCACCCAGCCAGCACTCCAGCAAGGGCAACCAGTGCTCTCCAGCTCAGATCCATCCCACTCAGGATCCAGTCCTCCCAGTCCACCTCTGTGCCCGGACTGGGACCTAAAAATGCATTTTTAAATTTTTAAAGACTCATCGATGTGCAGCATGCATGACCAGCTGCCCTCTTGGCTACGAGACAGGAGCTTATTTAAGGGCTTGAACCTGCTCTTCTTTGTGCAGGGCAGCAGCAGAGCTCACCCAGCCCATCTCCATCCCCGTGGCTCGGCCGAGAAACACGCCTGGTTTTTAAAGACATCCCTCCTGCCTGCTCGGTTCCTTGGTTGCGTGGCTTGAAAGCTTTCTTCTGCACAGCTATAAAAGGGTGTGAGAAAAACTTGGAAAGGAAACCCTGGGTGGTACAGACAACTGGAACAGGGAGCAATCTGTGCCCAGGGCAGGGGAGGGGGCGGCAGAGCCCACACAGTGCCATGCTGAATAGCTGCCGGGGAGGAAATGACACACCGCGCTATCCCGCTTTTGTCCAGGGGCGAGACCAAAACGCTCCGAAAAAAAAAAAAAAAAAAACCCAAACCCAAACCAAAAAGGGATTAATTCTGGCTTGCGCTGCTCCCTCCTCCCCGCCGCCCCCGCGCAGGCTACGGGCGACCGCCTCCACATCCTGACCCCTACAGACCACGGGGCATCGTAGCCTGAGCAGCATCTGGTTTGGTTTAGCACCAGGCTTATACTTTCATGCTCCCCAGGTTTCTGCCTGCTTGCTGCTTTTTTAATGAGGAATCACGGCCGCAAAGCCACCCGGCACTGGGCTCGGCTGGCCAGCAAAGCCAGGGCACGGGAACGCCCTGCTCTGCTGCTCCTCGCAATGCCGCAGGCAGGGAAAAGCAGGCAGCGTCCGCCGGCCCTGCCCGTGCACGAGATGCCACCACGCACGCCAGCTATGGGCTGGTGGGTTCTCCCCAAGCCCCATCTCCCAAAGGGCTGTGATTACAGCAGAGTCCCAGCTGCCCACACCCAAAAAAAATAAAGTCTTTGAAACTTTTCACCCTCGCCATTCCAAAGAAAAGCTCGAAAATGTGGTGTTTTCCAATGTCCCACCGCTGGCCACGAGCTCCACTCTTACCTCTGCTGCACCCCACGCTCAGGGGTGTCCTCTCCTGCTGCCCCCATCTCAGGCACCCCTCCACCGCATCAGCCTCACACCGTGGGGCTTCCCCAGAGCTCATCACCAGGATGATCCCCTCCCCTCCCCTCCTGCCCACCGGCTCCTCTCCGCCCTCCCCACAGCTGAGGCTCATCCTCCAGCTCAGATCCATCACCTGCAGCTCATGAGCCATCTCCCAAATGCCCAACCACCCTTTCAAGCCCCAGCATCCCTCTTTCCCCCCTCCCCCCGCATCTCACTCTCTTTTTTCCTATTCTTTTGGTACCTTACCCATCACATCCTCCTCTGTAACAGGACCAGAGCTCATGCTTTATTCCTCACCCAAAACTATCTCCATGTCTGGGCCACCTTGCACTCCTCTCTTCAGGCATAATGAAAACATGTGAGCCACAAATGCCATTTTCTTATAAATTAAGGTAAGAAGCCCACCCTGAAAGGAACCCAAAATCTCCATTGCTGCTGGATGGTATATCTTATTAAAAACAAAACCCCAGAGGAACCCCAACTAAACCACTGCCCATAGACACATGTTCTCCTCCTACATCCCATGGGCAATTCAAAAGGGCTCAGGCAAGATGGACAAAAGATGGATTGGGGAGTGCGGGAGTCAGGGAAGGGTGAGTATCGTGGGGCAGATCCACTCTGGTGGGATTGCAAGAGGCCTTGAAAAAAGCCAATAACCTCAAGCAAATTTGCCAGCAGAAGCACCCATATCGGAGAGGATGGCAACCCCAACTGATGTTCCTCTGTACTAATGGAGGAGTTGGAGGGACAGTGAGGCTGGACAGGGTGAAAAGGTTTCTGCTGAGCTCAGGACAATTCCCTGGCTCTCTACTCATCACACTGTGGCTCAAAAATCTGCTTAAATTTAGTTGCCAGGACATCCAAAGTTTGGTCCAGCCTCAGTCCAGGTACTCAAAGCTTATGGTGGAGAAGAGGCACCACGGTGCAGACTTCTGGTTTTGCCTAGGGACACAGGGAACCCTCATCCCAAGCACAAGACGTCCTGGGGCAGAGCAGAGCTGCCCAGACCTAGAAGACAGCACCAAAGCTTCCCAGGCTTTGCCCAAGACCACGAGCACACCCTGCCGAGCACTGGGCACAGAAGCGAAGCCACCGAGCCCATCTTCAGCTGGTACCAAGCATCACAGCATCTCTTCAGCCCAAAACAGTGCTGAGCCCAGCTCAGGGTCTGCTCTCCCTCTACAGACACCAATGCTCCTCTGCCTGCTCCAGCCATAAACCCCTCTGCCCACCTCTGGACTGCCTGGGGCCCTCAGTGCTAGAAGCTGCAAAGAAAAAAATCAAAATTATCAATCGCAGCAGAGATGTCTAAGTCACGTTCTTCTTCTTTCACGCATCAGAGCTCGCTCCTCTTTAAGGCATTTTTCTTTTTTTTTTCTTTTTTTTTTGTCTAGGTTGGAAAAGACCTTTAAGATCAAGTCCAACCTTTAACCTAACCCTGCCATCCCACCACTAAACCATGTCCCTAAGCACTTCCTCTACCCTTCTTTTAAATACCTCCAGGGATGGGGACTAGACCACCTCCCTGGGCAGCCCCTTCCAGAGCCTGAAAACCCTTTCTGTGAAGAAATTTTTCCTAATGTCCGAGGCATTTTAATCTCAGCTCCTTGACACAGGATGGGGCTCTCCCTCCATCCTGCATAAAAGAGAGACCACAGCACCTCCTGCACCCCACTCACCCACGTCCCATCCCTGTCTGCCCCCAGCCCCAGCTCTCAGGGCCACCCAGCAACCCGGAGAGTCATACAGCTACGCGTGGTTGCCTCGCACAGCGGCAGCTCCCTCTGAACAGGGCTCCAACTAATTCGGCTACGTCCACGTCAGCCGTGGTAACGACAGCAATGCCATGCCCGGGCAACCTGCCCTGGTCATGGAGGATGCCTGCAGGAGAGCAAGGCACCCTGCATGGGCTTCTCCAGGCACCTCCTAAAATCCAAAGCTTCCACCTTTGCTTCTCTTTCAAATAAGGAGTTCTGAACTTTCACATCAGAATGATAAAAAATAAAGCCAGTTCTCCACCCCCATCCTTAGTTTAATATAAACTGGAAGACCCACGGGCTTTGCAAAGCTGGGCAGGGAGCTGGGTGATGGAAATGGTCTGGCTTTTTTTTCCATTGCATCTGTTTCTGCAGGGTTAACGTGCAAGCCCACCGCTGCCCCCATCTCCACCAGCAAAGTGGAGGGTGGGCTGGGAGCAAGCAAGTGGCTTGGGGATTGCTTTTAGTGCCTTCATCAGGTCTGACTGAGCCTCAGTGAGCTATGGCCCTTTTCCAAACCAACAACAGAGGCAGAAGAGAGACAGAAATGGTGCAGATGTCTCAGATGAGGTTGCACCAGCCTGCACAAGGTCATCTTACTGAGTACACCTCAGCAAGGCAAACCCCAAGTGATGACTGAAGATCTGCCACTTCCACGTGGATCTCAACCTAGAGGGGCTGCAAACCTCCCCCATGGAGCTCTGCAGTGCTCAGGCTGGATTAAGGAGGATTCCCTTTTCCTTTTGTCCTCCCTGAAGACCCATCTCAAACATCTCCAGCTCCGAGGAAGAGCAAAACCTCACTGCTGTCCCTTCAGAAAACAGCAGCAAGCAGAGGCACCAGCAGAGCCCCCTTCCCAAACACAACCGCACACCAAAGCCACCTGCCACAATCCTAACACTGGCACCCATCCCTCACCCATGGAGAAAAGCTGCTCCATGTGGATACACCACTTCCTTTACATTCCTAATGAATTATTATTGATATACACAGAGCTGGCCAGCCAACCTGCCATGCATGCAGCAGAGCCTCCTCTTGCTCTGCTGTTGAAGCATCTGACCTGGACTTGGCTAGATGATGAGCTTCAGCTGTGGGGAGGGAGGAGGCGAGCCCATGGGCTGGTGGGGAGGGGATCATCTTGGCAATGGACTCTGGGGGAAGCCCCACAGCACAAGGCCAACGTGATGGAGAGGTGGCCAAGATGAGGGAGCCGGAGAGGACATACCTGAGCGTGGGGTGCAGCAAAGGGGGAAGATTTAGCCCTCTGGGTCATGTCAGTCACTTGGGTGTCCCCCAGGACCTGAGTCACCAGACACGCATTAGCCACCTCAGCCACCCAAGGCACCACCAGCCCTGGGGCCAGCACGATGCGGGAAGCCCTGGGGAAGCATGGAAAGGCTGCGTGGAGCCACCTGCTTCAGATTGCACCATCTGAAACTTTGCATACTTGGAACCACATAAAACCATCCCCTAACACTAACAGAAAATAGCTTAAGAGCAAAAGAGAAGCGCAACTGCAAATATTTTGGGGGTGCCGTGGTCATTGCCAAAACCCACAAAGACGTCCCTGTCCCCAGGAGCTCATGGTGGAGCACAAGATGAGGCAGAGCATGCAAGGTAAAGGTGTTCAGCAGCGGTATCCAGCACAGCAGAAAAATGGTTTGTGATTTTTTTTTTTTTTTTACAAGCCACCCCTGCACATCATCCACCCATTCATTCCCCCCCAGACGCATCCAAACACTCACTACTTTTTTTTTTTTTTTTTTTTTTTTTTAAAAACCCCACACCTGCACATCATCCACCCATTCATTCCCCTCCAGACGCATCCAAACACTCACTACTTGCAAGATGCTTCCCAGCAAGGATCAACTTTGTTAAGAAAAAGAATAGAGCCCTAGGCAAAATTAGCTTTTTGTCTCCCAAACAGGCAATTATCTCTTGCAAAACTATGTAAGTCTGAAACACAGGAGAGGCAATATTACCCTTTACTAAAAAGGTGCCTTTAAAGTACAAATCGTTGGAACATGTGAAAATAACGCGGGGGATTTGCAGCCACGGAAAACCGGGACTACTTTTTATTTTATAGTTTCCAGGCAAACCAGGCTTCAACAGAGATGACCCTAAAAAATCACAACTGCAGCTGTATTACATACAGCACCCCGCTTTTAGATTATTTTGGAGGATGTGCAAATGACCTGCTTCCCCGTTCCTCCTGAAGCCCCCATAGATATGCTCTAAATACGACTGAGCAACCTGGATTCCCAAGGTATACCTGTAACATATGTAAAACATAAACCAAACTGCAACATATACCTAATATATAGTGGTGTGATGTGGCTAAAAATGTTCTGGGTGTTTATTTGGGACTGTCTACAGCAGAAAACCCTGATGTTCCTACTTAGGTGGCAACCTGGGCACGCTAGATGAATATCAAAACATCTTCGTTGCCCACCACCAATACACATAGCTATTAGGTAGAAAGATGCAGACAGAGATTAGGCAACGTTTTTGGAGATCATTAGGACAGCCCTCATAAAGGCCCAAGCTTCAGGACGCAATGAACTGAAAGGCAAAGCAGAGCCGTGGGATTTACATCCCAGATCAGGCTCCAGAGCTTGAAGCAGTAACGGTGGTTCTGGATAGCAGAGGCAGCAAACCGCCTCTGAGGTGACTTCTTCAGACAGGCAAAGCAGGCAGGAATGAAGCAGGCACAGGTCTATGCAGATTCCAGCCATGACACACTCGGCTGAGATTAAAAAGCCTAAGTGCTTTCTAAAGAACGGGAAAAAAAAGCCCCTTTGGTCATGAGTTCATTTCTTTTTATATGAAGAAAGAAAATAAGCAGCATCTCCTAGAACAGTTTCAGGGATGCTCCTCCTGCTCTCCCCCACAACCATCAGAAGAATCGAGCTGAAGGTGAAGCAGTTTTCCAGGGGCAGGGAAGCACGCAGCTCTGGAACTCCCATGGAAAAATGGATTCCTTCTCATGCTTGAGCATGTCACACCCTCGACCTCACCTGCCGCGGGGATCACCAGCATGTCCCCATCCAAGACCACAGCTGCAAAGAAACCATCCCAGCATTTTGCAAGGAACGCCGCACATAAATGCCTGCACAAAATGAATGCAAAATTATGCAGCTAATTTGCATGTGTAATTACTATGAATTAGTATGCAATTGGCCAATTAGATTCCCTTCTTGCATGCATGCCATTTCTAAATTCAGGCCTCATCAGGGAGCGATCTCCTGGTTTGATAAGTGGTCCAGCCGATGGGCTGTCTCCAAGTTCTGCTCCCAACCTTGAGATCACCCTCCAGCTCCTTCATGGGCTTCCATCACAAGTACGGTCTAGAAACATCCATTGATCTCAGACAGCTTTCAATACATTCGCAGGATTTTATCTACAAGGGTCCTCCGAGATGACCTAACCTCACCTCAACCCAAAGAGTGGTGCCTCATAAAGCCCACATGTGACATTTGAGCTAAAACGTATTTTTCAGGAAGACACACAATCCTGAACTAAAGATGATGGAGAACCCATCCCATCCTTACACCAGCAAATGTTGATACAGGATTTGGGACGTCCAGTTAAAAGACGCAATGGAAATGCTTTTACTATTCATCCACAGCACACACGCTCTGAGGACTGAGACAAGGAGGACCAGCCATCCCCACCAACTTGGACGCAGCATGTTTCTTCAAACTCTTTTTTCACCTCTAGGGACAACCTGGCAGAGTCCAGCCAGGGAAGAAATCACGAAGGAAAAGAGCCTCCCAATGAGCCTGCTTTGAACCATCCCTATGGGACCGGGTGGGCTGCACAGATTTGAGATAAGCGAGAGCCAAAGAGAGGGCTTGAACCCGCTCCTCACCCTTTCCCAGGTCCTCTCCTGGGGCTGGGGACCCCAGCGATAAGCAGCCACTCTTCCAGGGCAGCTTCTCCTCCGGTGGCTGCAGGGGTCTGGAGTTCATCACGGAGAGAGGAGCCCAGCGAGCTGTGAAGACCATTTTGGGGAGCCTGGGGGCCAGCAGGGGAGTGTAGCCATGCCAGACCCCCTTGGCTGTGCAACATTTTCCTAGTCCTGGGGAGGAGGAGGAAGAGGAGGACAGGAGCACCGGGCAAAAAGTCCCGTTAACAGCACCAGGATTGCCAAGCAACTGGGAGGCACCAGTGACAGACAATAGGGACCAGGGCCAAAATTGCACTGAGACCACCTGGCAAGGTAGTCGAGAGGATGCTTGACACTGCACAGTGGTTAACCCCCACACACCCACCGGGCCGCTCCTCCACCCGAAATCAGGCCCATGAGGTCCATCTCATGAGGGATGCTCAT
The DNA here is from genome assembly GCF_000687185.1 of Egretta garzetta. Classification (NCBI taxonomy): domain Eukaryota; kingdom Metazoa; phylum Chordata; class Aves; order Pelecaniformes; family Ardeidae; genus Egretta; species Egretta garzetta. Next base: position 1,395,530 of record NW_009270001.1, on the reverse strand, counting down.
GCAGCAGGACCACCGGTGAAAGCGAGGATGCCCCTACTCATCCCACCAAGGAAGGCATCACCATCTCATGCAGGGTGGGATGAAGGGGAGCATTATATCCCCAAAATCCTGCCACCAGCACCCCGATCCCCCACTCTTGCTCCCCACACCTTGGTCCCAGCACCCCTGGATAGAAGCAATGTGAAGTTGTAGCAGATTTCCCCTCTGACCCTGCGCCAGCTCTTGCCAAAACAGGAAACTCGCTCAAGACTGGAAGGTGACTTTAATTTCTTCCTCTGATTTATTTTTTTTTTTGGTGGGAGGGGATTTATTTATTTCTTTTTAATGCCTTCACCTGCCTTTGAGCTATGCCTCCCAGAAGAGGAGCATCCCAATAGCACATTGAGCCACAGCTGCTCGAGGAAGGGAGGCTCAGCGCTTGGCACAGCAGCATCCTCCCTGCTTGCTCCTCTTTTGAAATCAGAAGCGCCTTTTTCCTCTACCCCCCCCCCTCCCAAAACCAATTGATCCTGCAGTTCAGCTTGGCCGCAGGACAAAAAGCTCCAATATTGCATGGTTGGGTTTTTTTTCCCAGCTCAGCAGCAAGCGCATCCTGGGGAAGCGGCCCAGGTCTGATACGGATCAGGGTGCGAAGAGCCCCTCAGCATCACCAGCCCCAAGATGCCACCACCCTAAGCTCATCCACAGCCAGGGCTGATGGCACTTTGCTCTGGGGCTTTGCTCATGGCTCTGATGTGTCTAAAGTCCCAGGACTGTAGTTAGCTGTTGGTGTAAATAAGGGGACCTCCAAAGCCACATCAGCAACTGCTATGGGGAAAAGGGGGCTGAGGGGAGACCTTATCACCCTCTACAACTGCCTGAAAGGAGGCTGTAGTGAGGTGGGGATCGGTCTCTTCTCCCAGGAAAGGGGCGATGGGACGAGGGGAAATGGCGGGCCCCCGGCCTTGGGGGGATTTACCAGCCGGGCAGCCGAGGTGCTGAGGGCCAGGGTTTGGGGGTGGGATGGCAGGGGTAGGGGAATGGTTGGACTCGATGATCTGAAAGGGCTTTCCCAACCTAAACGATTCTATGAAGACACCATCCTCCTCCTCCTCCCTGCTTCTCCCTAGACCGATGCATGTGTAAAACACGCTATGCTTCAACACGACAGTTTTTCTACCCCTTGCTTTCAGCTGGGATTGCATGCTCAAAGCAAGAACAAACAGGTATTTTACAAGGATGGCCAGGCATTTCTTTACAATTCAAAGCCCGATAAAGATAACGGGCTTAGAATAACCCCGCATGCACAGCCCCAGAGAAGGTCTGCTCCTGAAATCAATGGACTAGCCAGGCGAATAAAATCACTCACACTTGGAAGTGTTGCGAACTCGGTCCATAATAAAAGACATTAAAAAAGGCATCAAAAAATAACACGGGCAAAGCTGCCGAATGGGGATACTCAAGTTGCATCAACATCACAAAAAATGAGGTTAACACCCTCTTTTTCATATCATAAAATCAGAAAATGTGTTATTTGTAAACTGACACTAAATTAAAAGTTGATGTTTATTTTGGGAAGCCTGCCATTATTACTGGGCACTTTAAATTTACAACCTGAATCCAGTAGATTCCTGCATCGTCATATTAATTGCACATTATCGAAGGGCTCATTTATAGCCTTATCATTTGAAATGGTGATCGTTACAGAAGCCTTGCTGCTTGTTTGCCACCTACAATTTCACATGGTGTCTCTATGCTTCTCAACAGGCTGGCCAAGAAGTGTTTGTCTTCTTGGGGAAAAAGAAAAAAGATGCTCAAACAGAACATCAGGGATTAATTTAATCAATCCAGGGCACCAACCAACACCAGGTCTGCACCAATGCCTGGTGCTTCTGGGTTGAAGAGAAGACCAAGGTCCCCAATACCAAATTCCAGCCCCAAAAAGAAACTTCCAGCTGCAAACATCCAAAAAAACCCCAACATGATTTATAAAGGCAAGGCTGACAAGTGGAGCACTGCCGGCAGACGGCAATGCAATAACAACGCTGCCTGCAAATCCCCGATGAGCAACTTCAGTGACTATCATCAGTCATGTTTCTCTTCTCCTCTATTTAATTGACAATCAAGACGCTTAAAAGCGACAATGAATACCTTGAATGTTTTCTCTCGCATCCCTCTCAGTGTCATCATGATTTGACTTCTGGAACTTAAGCCTCAAGCTGCAAACAGTCACCAATTTTGGTGAATCTTCCGGACTTTAACCTCAAGCTCATTGCTGACCTAGCTGAGGTCGCTGTGCTCCTGCCCACCCTTTTTTGGTTTTACTTTGATCGTGTGTTCATCACAGAGCAAGGCAACCTAAAAATAAATCCCCCAAAGGGATTTATATTTAAAAGTTGCCAATGGCTTCTTACTCGTGTCCCTGTGCCAAGGCACAACACGCTCTACAGAAGGGCTCATCTTCATTGCAGTCATGGAGTTCATCACCTGCCAATTAGCTTGAGGTCCATACGTTTGCTAATGCTGATTTGGTTACTCCCATCAGGTTTGATCAAGCATGCAAATCTTCAGGTCTTACACTAGGCAAAGCTTGGAGAAAGAAGAAGGCCTGAGCCAATAAATCATTTTTGTATTAAACTGAAAAAAAGAGGGCAAGAAGTAAACTTTTCTCCTCCCTCCCAACCTCCTCCTCTGCTGCATGTTGTCAAACATGATGCAATGAGAAGGTTCAGATAGCATTGGAAAGGCTCCTTCCACCAGGAACAGAGCCCAAGAGGTCCTACAGGGCCAAAAGCCATCTTGCAGACTGGTGAATCTCATCTGCACTAGACCCAAAATCTGCAAGAAGTAGCCACAAAGGGTTGGGAGACACCACTTTGCTCAGCAAATCAGCACCCCATGAGGTTACTTAAGACTTTCTAGAGCATCATTCACCCACCAATCCAAAAGGACCCATGTCCTTCTTGGGGGTGCTTGGCTGGCAGAGGTGACAACTTTCAGATAAGCCATGAAGCTGCTGGTTTTGCGCACTGGGAAACTTATATAAAAAATTCACGTCATGTTCATAGGAGGTGTCCTGGACAGTTTCCAATAAGGTTCATCTTATTTGTGGACCCAAATTTTCCCTGCAGCTCCAAGTGGAGGCAGTAATTCTGCATTTCAGGTCCTGAACCCCGGTGTAGTTTCGTTATTAAACAGTCGATGCTGTCTTAAAGCCTGGGAGCGACGTTTTATGTGCATGTGAGAGTTTATAGAACATTCGGGTGTCATTCCTGATGAATGGCCCTGCATAGATGTTAGATCTCCAACCCGTCGTTCTTGCAAATACTATTATTTTTTTTTCTTATTTATTTGTATTGCAGTAATTCATTCAGGTGCCAACCATGACTGAGGCCATGCTATCGATATGCAGCCTGACAACAGCAGCAAGAGGCAGCACCAGCTCTACAGACCACACAGGAGAAAAGGAAGCCTCATGGCTGGTGGGGAAAGGAGGTGAAACTAGATGATGTCCCCAAATCCCAAGAAAATTCCCCGCAAAATGAACAGAAGGAGAACCCCTCTCCCCAGAGGAACCATCTAAGCATTTAACCAGAAGAGGACCACAGAAGCCCCATCTCAGGCAGAACGAGGAGTCTCAGATAGAGCTTTCATATCAAGATCCATGTCCCACCAAAACACCTAGACATGACAAGGGCAACTAAAGGCCATCAGCTCATGCCTCTGCAGAGCCAGACCCAGATAAAGCTGTCCTAGCTGGGACAGTCTCCCTACCTGTCCCAGAGACTCGCTTCCCTGTCGGAACGACAAGCACACCCAACACGTGCTCCAGCGCTGGTTTGTATGGACCAGCAGGATGAGATGCTATCAGCCCACATAGCTCTTCTCTATAGAGTGCCCTGAGGCGGCGTGCAAGCCCTGCTGCTGATGAGCAATGCGGAAGCGGTGGGCGGATTTGGGATATCCCAGCTCTGGTCTGGCAAGGTGCAGACATGCACCATGCTTGACCTTGATGAAGCCTTGATGAAGCTGTCCAAAAGCAGGTTGACGTGGCCCACCGGCACCCATGAGGATGTGGGCTAACTCCACATATGCGGCCAGGCCCTGTGTCACCTCCTCTACCTGTTGCTAGATGTTTGTCCCACTGCATGAAGGACAATGCCTGTGGACAACCACCACGGCCATGGGTAACAGCAAGCTGCTGCCAGCCCCAGCCACAGCAGCCAAGGTGTCACCAGGATGGGCTGGACCTCCAAGCCATGGGGGTCTGCCAAGAGCCTGCTTCTGCTCCCTGGGAATTCCACCACCATCAGCAACAGAGGCAGAGCTGGCTCCTGGTTCTCTTTGCCCACCAGGAACAGGCAGTGTCATCTCACCCTTTGAAGTCTTTCTTCTGAGCCGCGCTCTTACAGCAACTCCCTTCGCTCCTGGAGATCCACTGGAGAGGAAACCAGCAGCCTGGCAAGCCCCACCACTCCCCACCCCCCTGCTCCTTCCTCCTCCTCCATAAAAAGCAAAAGCAAACCCTTTCAGACCAGCCAGCTTAGGTAAATAAGCCACCGGCACCTCCTCCCAACGACGACAATGGAGAACTAAGATCTAATTAAATAAATGCAACAGATTCATAAGACCAGGGAAGGTTGTTTCTTCGAGCTGGTCACAATGAGATTAAAAGCAGAGCGAGACCCGGATCCCTTTTCACCGAAGAGCTGTAAAACAAATGGCACAGACCCAGCAGAGCTTAAAATACACGGCAGAGCACACCCTTCCCTCCAAACACACCTGCCACTTTCCCCCCCTTCTTTCTCTCCCACATCCTCTCTGGAAAAGCCAAACTTCATTCATTACAGAACCAAACTATTTCCTTTTTTATTCTAATATTTCCTTTTTTTTTTTTTTTTTAATCTTTTTTTTTTTTTTTACAGGAGACCATCTGGGAGCAGGGAGGGGAAAGGAAGCCCTGGAGCTTTTCAGACACAATAAAAAAAAAAAAAATAAAATGTATGATTAAAACCAAAAAGCATAAACAAACAAACCACGTTACCCAGAATAATGACTCTGGGGAAAAGCGCCAAAAAAATTGTATAAGCTTCTGGAGCGTGGCAGAAGAAGAGAACGGAGAGTCCTCGCTGCTGCGGAGAGCGTGCTGCTGGGGTGGGACGGCGGCTGGGACAGCAGGGATGCTCCGGGCGAGCCAGGAAGGAGAAGGGTTTCACACAGACCGAGCTGCCTAAATACGTCTCCAGGCACCTGGTTCTGGTAACGGCAAAGCCCCGGTCTGGGCCAACTCAGACCCTTTCGACACAGCATAGTTGTCCCTCTGCCCCACTCCGGTGAGGACCCCCCTGCAGCTCTGCATGCAGCTCGGGGGTCCTCAGCACAGGACAGACCTGGACCTGTTGGAGCGGGGCCAGAGGAGGCCACAGCCATGGTCAGAGGGCCGGAACAGCTCTGCTGGGAGGACAGGCTGGGAGAGTTGGGGGTGTTCAGCCTGGAGAAGAGAAGGCTGCGGGCAGAGCTGAGTGCGGCCGTTCAGTGCTTAAAGGGGGCTTAGAAGACAGTCCAGCCCCCCTGCAGTGAGCAGGGACATCTTCAACTCCATCAGGTTGCTCAGAGCCCCGTCCAACCTGACCCGGAATGTCCTCAGCGATGGGGCATCCAGCACCTCCCTGGGCAACCTCTCCCAGTGCCTCACCACCCTCACTGTAAACAATTTCTTCCTTCTCTCCAGTCTGAATCTCCCCTCTTTTAGTTTCCAACCATCACCCCTTGTCCTATCGCTACAAGCCCTGCTAAAAAGTCCGTCCCCATCTTTCTTCTAAGCCCAGAGCTGGACGCAGGGCTGCAGGGGGGGTCTCAACAGAGTGGGGCAGAGGGGCAGAATCCCCTCCCTCGCCCTGCTGGCCATGCTGCTGGGGATGCAGCCCAGGGTAGGGCTGGCTTCTGGGCTGCCAGCGCACATTGCCGGCTCATGCCCACCTTTTCAACCACCAGCACCCCCAAGTTCTCCTCCACGGGGCTGTTCTCCACCCCTTCATCCCCCAGCCTGTATGGATACTGGGGGGTGCCCTGACCCAGGAGCAGGACCTTGCACTTGGCCTTGTTGAACCTCATGAGGTTCCCACGTGACCCCCTCTCCAGCCTGTCCCGGTCCCTCTGGATGACATCCCATCCTTCTGGCATGTCAACTGCACCGCTCAACGTGGCGTCATCTGCAAACATAAACCCCTCTGATCTATTCTTGTTTTATAGCTGCACCATTTTCGGCAGCAGCATGCAATATTCTGTAGTGACGACAAACGGGGGGCACGCAGGGTGGTTGGCGTTACCCAGAACCAAGCTGATGTTCTGAAAAACGGGGAGCACAGAGGGAGGCACCGATTGCTCCCATCCTAGGAAGGAAGCATTTGGAGGGGGGAGATGCTTTGCAGCCAAGCGTTTCCACCCTGATGCAGCACCCTAAAAATAACGGGGTGTAAGTACCACGTGAAAATTACGGTGGGGAGGAAGGAGATAGCTTGCAGCACCGAGACAGGGCTAGCCGAAAACACGGGCAGCGCAGGTAGCCAGGCTCCCGAGATACCAGCACTGCAGTGGAGAAGATAAATGACCGGCCCAAGGCCACGCAGCGCGGCAGCGTCCCCTCTACGTGACTTTCAGTCCCTGCTCCGGCACAGGATCACTAAGGGATCCTTCAACAAGGTGTTGTATCAGCTTCAAAACAGCGAGATTTATTTTATCTCCGTACACACGCATACAAATGTGCGGGTTTTTTTTTTCTTTTTGCCTCCTTCCTTCTTATCTTTCCAGACGCACTCAAGCACGCTTCAAAACCTCTCTGAATAACCAGAAAAAACCCAAAACTTCGTATTTCTCTGCTAAAGGAGAACTCGTAGGGGCTGACATGACTCCAGGAGCTGGGGCTTGGCACGAAGGAGGACACTGCCAACAGTCCCCCTGGAAAATCAGCGCCTGTATTTACAGCCGCCCGCCGCAAGATCCTGCAAATATTTCCTAGAAGCTATAAAACCCACCCCGACGGCTGACGATGGCAACGGGAGCGGGGATGAATGAGCTGAAGCCTGTCGCTTGGAGAAGTCAGGCTGGAGGAGATCCATCTAGGTAATCCATCTTTCCGCTGTGTTATACAATGACACGGTAATGGCCAGCCCGGAGGGATTTCCTTCAGGAAAACTCAACTGTTACTAAAATGGGAAGTTAATACCGAGCAAGAACTCAGCCGCCGTTAGACCGAAGGATGGGCATGACAGGGAGTAAAATATTACAGTCCCCATTCAAATATTTTTATTTATAAGAGGAGAAATAAATAGACCTATCTGCAGGCTGCAAAGGGAGGAGGCTGAGATTAAAAGAAAAGAAAAAACCTGCAAGCATCGATTCCTTCTTTGCCATTTTTTTCCTAATAAATAGCCCGGCGCGGCTGTGCTGACGGGTAGCTGGGGTGGAGGAGGGCACGCTGCCCGGCTCTCGCGGGGACACAGCACACAAATCTGAGCGGCTCCGCCCTTTTTTTGTTATAAAAAAAAAAAAAAAAAAAAAAAAAGAAGAAAGCAAGCAAGCCAGAAAAGTTATGTAGCTAATAAAGGGCTCTATTGTGCCATCAATTTTTTAAGCTTTAATGATTTCGGGAGGAAGTTTAGCTCAGCAATCAATAGCACAATATGGGCAGGAGGGCTCGGAGGAAATTCAGCGCCGGAGCTGCGGTGAGGGCTGGCGGAAAGGGGGGTTCAGAGGAAGGGGGTTCCCCTTGCTCGGGGCATTGGCGGGCTCCCGGGACCCCGCACATCCTGGGCCTGTCCCCGGTCCCGCACAGCTCCCCGTCCCGGTTAGCCAGCGCGGTGCGAGCTCCCCCTCCTGCCGCACACCGTCTGCGGCCGGGGGACAGCGGGGACATTTGGGGATGCTGGGACTGATGCCAGCAGCATAAGAAGGTGGCAAAGGACCAACGGTCCCTGCTCCCAGGCTGAGCCCATCCCAGGGATGCTCACCCCAAGCAAAGCCCATCCCAGGGATGCTCACCCCACACTGAGCCCGTCCCGGGGATGCTTGCACCATGCTGAGCCCGTCCTGGGGATTTAAGCTCCACTCTGCACCCATCCCAGGGATGCTCACACCATGCTGAGCCCATCCCAGGGATGCTCAATCCACACTGAGTCCGTCCAAGGGATGCTCAACCCACACTGAGTCCATCCCAGGGATTCTCAGCCCAAGCAAAGCCCATCCCAGGGATTCTCAGCCCAAGCAAAGCCCATCCCAGGGATGCTCGCCCCACGCCGAGCCCGTCCCAGGGATGCTCGCCCCAAGCCGAGCCCATCCCA
>NW_009270001.1:1384011-1385388 GCF_000687185.1 Egretta garzetta | reverse complement strand
CGCGGCCGCTGAGGAGCTTTGCAGGGCTGACGGCGCGAATGCCATGCCCTGTAGGGGAAAAACTGAGGCGAGCTGCCCTGTCCTGGACTGTTGGGTAATTCCAGCCGAATAAACCCTTAGATGGGGGGAAAAATCAACCAAATACAGAGGGGTAGCGCTGCTCCAGCGTCGCCATCCCGCTGCCAGACCCCCCCAGGCAAGTGCAGGGTGGGGTGGGGTACATCCAACGGCCTTGCCCCAGGCCTCCTGGGGGTCTGGCAGGTCTGGACCCGCTCTGCATCCCCTTCCTAATCGCCCCGGTCCGCCTGCGTCCACCAGTGCGCCGGGACAGGGGATTTAAGATAAAAAAAGTTTTTCTTCTGAGGAAAAACAGGGAAAAAAAGCAAAACACCAACTTCCTGAGAGGATTTGAGTTTCCACGCGCATGCGGGTCACAAGCTCAGGGTGCCACCTGCCCCGTGTGTTGTTATCCCGACATCGTCCCTGAAGCCAACCCGACAAGACGAGGGGATGATCCCGTATCACCCCTCAGCCTCTTCAGGGTTGGGCTGTGAGGAAATAAAAGATGACTCGCAGAAAAAGTAGGCAAAGAATGCACCTAAATCCGGCACATTCCATGAAATTAGGATGGCAAGAAGCCTCCTTTATATGTTTAATCAACTTGGTCCCAAAAACGGTATTCCAAAGGAAAAAATACCGAGGTCCTGACAGCAGGGGGTTTTTTTGACGGTTGTTTTCTTTGGCAGGCTGTTGTTTTGGGGACTTGGGATTTCTGATCCTTTTTTTTCTAAGTCGGACCTAGCCAAAATCACAATTTGTTTTTATTTCATCTGGCAGCCTATCCCGTCATCAGGCTTCCGTGCTTTCCCACCGGGTCCCTGAGTGCAGTCCGCACAATGCTGAGTCATGGAAGAACATTGTCAGCTTAAACTCTTTAAGTTTTTGAGCCTTCACCCTCAATATCAGCTATTTGGGGGGTGCGGGGTGTCCTCTCCTTGTGCTTTTAGAACATTTCCAACGTATTTGCACACTGTTTTCCAGGGTTTCTGTGGTGGATGCAGCAAAAATTCATCACATGTTTTCAACGAAACACCATTTCGAGCTGTTCCTCTGGGGTACATCGTTCTGCAGTCCATCTGTTTCAGGTGAAGGACCCTGGTGCAGCGATGCTCCAATTCAGCCTGGGATCTCTGCTCTGAGGCCGGGTATAACCATTGCTAACTGCTGATCCAGCCTGGGATCTGACTCTGAATGCGTTACTTAGTCAAAACTCTCTGATTTCAATGGAAATCCTTCGTTCCTAATGCATTTTTAGATTTGAAGGGAAGATTTAAATTAGCAAAGCAGGAGCAGCTGCTGCGACTTTTCTCTGCTGAT
>NW_009270001.1:1379209-1383995 GCF_000687185.1 Egretta garzetta | reverse complement strand
GGAATGCGTGTTCCCGATAGAAAGCGGAGGCAGGATTTGGGGATACCACACAAAGAACCATAGAGCGCTCTCGCATGATAAAACTGTGAGTCCTCTGTATCATCTGGTTTTGGAGAGGACAGATGCAAGGGGTGGGAAGCCATGAAGGACCCACAGCCCTTTTCCATCCAGAGGAAGGATGCCATCCCGCTACAGAAGCTCTCCGTAGGGGATAGAGGGGATTTTTCCCCAGGGAGGCTTCCAGCTTGGGGAAAAACCCCAAGCTTTATCTCATTCTCTAGATCCAGAGTTAGCACCTGATTATTTTTGAAATAACAAGCTCGTGTAAAACACGCTGACAGGAACAACGTGATGCTACCCCCTGATCTCCCTGGTGCATGTCCTGCCTTCAAGAATCCATCGAGATGATGTTGCCTTCCGAAACGTCCAACCCACTGCAGCAAAAGCGTCTTGGAGAGGGTGTGTGACACGAGACAGACGTGCGCTAAGGGCTCCCGCACGCCTTCGTCTGGCAAACACTCACCAGCACGGCAGGCGAGGGGCTACGAGGGAGGGCAGCTTTAGACAAGCCTTGTCGCGAGGCAGAAAGTGCTGCTTGTATCCGCTTGTGATTGTTTTCTCCTGCAAACTTGAGATGGGACCAAACCAAAGAAGACCTTGGCCTATGATTAGGAATGGATAAAATAGAAACATAACTCTTCTGCTTTGCTTTGCATCTAATTGTGTCAGTGCACTAATTGGCCTTAATTACCCTGACCAACCTCACTTCCACCCACGCATCCTCCACTTGTTAGTCCAGAGGCTCCGCTTAAGCCCAGGCCTAGGCATCTAGACCTTGCCAGGGCTGTGTTGTAGGAGCACCTATCTGTAGTCCTGCCTGTGGTCCCATGTCTTGGATCAGTGTCAGACCTACATTGTAGCCTCGTTCCCAGTCCTCTCTCCTGCTGTTCCTAAGAGGACCCAGGACCCAGTTCATCCCCTCACCTTGCCTGAGACTCTTGGTTGTTCCTTTCTACCAGCACCTGACCCTGCTAACCCTCTTCAGATCCTGCAGGGCTGCATCCTGTCCAGCGAGGGCACCGCCTGTGCCGCAGTCACCCTTGGCACTGGGCTCACCTTCCTTTGGTGGGAAGGATCGCTGAGCCTCATTGGCATCACAACACCTGGGAATGATGTTGCATGAGCACCCTGCTTTTAGGCCATGTTCCCAACCTGGCTCTCCAAGGCGCATGGGCTGTTGGACCCATGAGGGCTTTGGCATGTGGTTCATAGGGTCAGGAAGACGTGGCCACCCCTGCCTCACTGCCGTGTTTGTTCCACTGGTACTTACGCAGGTCTTCTGTCAACTCAACTCAAAGTACTCTCAGGCATTTGCCCGGAGATTTCTGATGTGCCAAGATTATCCCCTCCAAAGAGCAATAACTCGGCTGTGTTAGAGCGGGCTCAACTCTGGCATTTGCTTGTAATGTGATTGAGAGTGTGGGAATTGGCAGGAGAGGCAGGGAGCTACCTCATCTTCATGCACATAATCAATAGCAAATCATTACTTAAAAAGTAAAGTGGTTGATGGTGTTTTTGTAGGGCAAGGCATGCCCTGCATTTTCAGTCTTTGATTCAAGCTGCTTAATATGCCATGAGATGGAGCTCAGGGAGTGACTCACATTGTAAAAGCGCCCCGGTATCTCCTGGTGCTACCTCTCAGCAAGTGTGTCACGGTTGCTTCAGCATATCCATGTCTGCTCTCCATCCCAGCTCTGCAAGCCTTCGAGGCCCTCTTAGGGAAATCCCTAAGCCCAGACCTTGGAGGGATGGCACCAAAGCACGTGTGGGGCTCTTACCAGGATCCATGGTCTAGGAGTAGGTCCAGCCTGCATGAGGCAGAGTGGGATACAGCTCGGTCCACCTGCAGATGTCCTGTCTGGATGCTAGAGCCCCAGCCTAACAGCCAGCGGCGTGGAGAGGAAACCCGCAGCTAGGGGAGCGCAAGCTGTGGCAACCCACTCCATCTTGCAGGAGAGAGGAACCTCGCTCGTAGCCTCCCTGGTGTTTATGTGAGGGTCTGGCCATTCCCGTTTGAAGGCGATGGCATACCGAAAGCGCATTCTCCGAATTTACATCGCCACATCCATCACAGAGACACATCAGTGCTTCTGAAGCATTGGCCTTTCTAAACGAGGTGTGCTGCCCGTTCGAGTGCTCCCACTCAAGCGTGGGATTCAGCCAGGAAATCTAATGGTCCTCTTCTTACTACTGCAACGTTATTTGCTTTACACCAATAACCTGGTCATTGATTTTGGTCTTGAGCTGCCTGTTGAGCAGGTGTCAGAGCTGGATAAGATTCTTTCCTACTTATACATCGAGGATGCGGGGCGTGTTCCTTCACTGGTACCTCCTGCTCTCCCTTTGCACTGGCAGCAGCCTAGCTCTACTCACTTCCCTGGAGCTACCCTGGCATTTCTGTCAGTTCGGGTGGGATGAGGGGGCCAGGAGGCCTTGGAGAAGAGGTGGGAATTGAGAGGGACCGTACCCAGGCTGCTTCAGCTGGGAGGAGGGAAGCACGGAGGAAGGGCAGTGACCGACTTGGGGCTCGTGAGATCTCGGGTCAATGATGGCCTAAACTACCCTCTCAGAGTTTGTAGTGAGACAAAAGCACTTGCATGTTGACTGTATCCCGGGCTGCTGCTCAGTGGTTAATTACTGGCACCCCAAACCTTCTCCTAATCCTATTTCCCACCTAGAGCCCTCCTCGTCCTTAGGCTTATGCAGCCTTAAATACCTCTGGTCCCCTTGCTATACCATGATAATTAATGTTTGGTAGACTTCAGCCTGGCACACGGAAGTAAAATCTGCTCAAGTGGTAACACCCACTCAGTGCCGGACTACGCGCGCTGTGCGGGCATAGTTTTGGCCGTCGTTCCTGCAACTGGAGTATGACTCGTGCAGTGAATGGGAGAGCTGGGATAGCAAAGCTGATGGGATAACGCAGCCCAAGTCCATCAGGACATGCAAGCTCAAGGTATGCGGCCAGGCTTTGCCAGGGTGACCTCTCCCTGGTATGATGATTCTCTCAAGCTAATGCTTAAAGACTGCATCACAGCCAGCTGACCTGAACATCCCTGCACCCATCCACAGTGTGGTGGGGTCTCCTTTCACTTTGCCTCCTCCCTCAAATGAGGTGGTAATCCTCTCTTCCTCCCACAATGTTTGACCCAACAGGTCTGCATTTTCAGTGTGCTCCTCGAGAGCTACGTTAATGTTGATGACAGTAACGCGTCCTTGGAGATGCAGGAAGGCAGCCGTGGGTGTAGCACAGGCTCCACTGAAGCCAGTGACAAATCTGATTTCAGATCAAGGCACCAACCGCTCTGATGCATCATGGAAGCATCACGGGGCAGCGAGGCACCTAGCCTGATACGTGCAGTGAAGGAACCGAAACAGGAGAAACCCCAAAATCCTGCTTGTGAAGCTGCCTGGGAGTAGGGAAACCTCGCATCTGAGTGTGAGCAGCCGAAGGCGGCTTCAACGACAACATGCCAGTTGAGCTCAAGAGGAACGTGACGGGTTACGGACACTTGTGCGGTGACAGGCGGTCCTGGGCAAGGCTGAGCACGTCCTGTGGAGGCCAGCCAGCGGGGCTGACCCGATGTAACTGGGAGCTGAAGCTGGCGCTGGATGCTTAACTTGAAATGGCCCAGGGACTGAACAGATGGCTCCTCTTTATTTGCATGCAACTTGGATTTGTGAGTCAAGCAGAAGAATAACTTAATTTTTGACATTTGCTTCTCCTCAGAGCCCCGGCACAATTTATGTTATACTGGCATTTGCGTGAAGGATGTTGCTTTAGGCACAAAACCCATCCTGGCTTTAACCCTAAAAGGAGCCAAATAGGCAGGAACCATGTTCCTCCCCAGCTCTTTTGTAGGCCCTGCCAAGGGATATCACACTTACACAATGACCAAAGAATCAGGAGAAAACAGTCATTTGGGGCTTGTGGAAGGAAGGGGCAGGGTTGGAGTTAAACTGGACTGGAAAGTATCTCATTTGTAGGCCTGAAATGAGAGACTGTTTGTGGATGAGGTTTACCTCCTATTAAAAATACCCTTCAAGGCCTGTGCAGTTAGTCTCGAGCACAGTATGGCCAGGGCACAACATCTGCAGGCCAATTCAAAACCTGGCTGATCGCACCCAAGATGACAGTTGCCATGACTGGTGTGTCTGTGCGCCATCCCTTCGAGAGGGAAAAAACCAGATCCTGTTTGGCCGTGCAGCATCTTCCCATACCCGTGACAGCTAATGGTGATTATTTGATACCACGAGCCGTAGGAGTCTGTCCTCCTCGCCGTAACGGCTGCGCCTGCTGTCCCTGTGTGGTCACATACGTGATATTCGTGGGTTTGACTGGAGGTCAGAAATAGAATTCACAGGATAAGAGAAGAACGAAGCGCATTTTCTGGCCTGGCTGTGCGAGGTGAGAGTCAGCCTGCGTAGAGACCTGTGTGCTTTGGCCAGTACAAACATAACATATTTTTCAAAGGCTGTATTTGAAATACGTAGTACAAAGAGGTGTTCTTGGTTTTCCAGTGGACAAAGTGCAGTTCTCTTTCACCCGTAATTTTAAAGTGAAGTATCAGGTGTTGTTAGGGAAACCGGTTTGTGAACGGGAGGTGAAACAGCCAGAGCAGGGAGATCCGTGCCCCTAAAGGTATTCGGAAGGCTGGGGCTCCGGTACATTTTCCAGATTTCAGCGTCTTGCATTCACTGTGATCCCCCTCTTGTGGCTAGTCCA
>NW_009270001.1:1366623-1369134 GCF_000687185.1 Egretta garzetta | reverse complement strand
TGGGGAACAATTCCTTCCCCTTGGGGCTGTCAGGCACTGGAAGGGTCTGCCCAGGGAAGGGGTCGAGTCCCCAGCCCTGGGGGGATTTAACAGCCGGGCAGCCGAGATGCTGAGGGCCAGGGTTTGGGGGTGGGATGGCAGGGGTAGGGTGATTGTTGGGCTTGATGATCTGAAAGGTCTTTTCCAACCAAACCAATCTTAGGATTCTGTGATCCTAAGAAATTTGGTGGCCTTGCAGGTTAGCTGGGCTGCTCTGGCTGTCCTGGCGTGTGCTAGAAGACAACACGAGATGAAGTGCATTGTCTTAAACCTCTCCCATTGACTGTTGCCCCAGCCAGCCTAAGTTACCAACCTGTCTTGTGTAAGCTCTTTAACGTCCTCCGGCTCTGAAGCAAAACACGTGGCTTAAACCATGTTTGTGGCAAGTGCAGCTGACACATTTTCCTTCGCCGCATGGACAGGCCATGAGCACACACAGGAACGATTTAGCAGCCCAGATGACGGGCCATAGCCTGTTGCCTTACAATAACTTGGTCACATTTGATGGTGTGTTTCAGATTTGGCCTGAGCCCGGGGTGAATAAAGCATGCCTGGAGCGCACAGAGATTGCGGAGTTGCTTGGACGCAAAGAGGTCCTCTGCATGTTCCTCCTCTACGTCCCCTGCGGAGCAAAAAGTCCATTGCTGTTCTGACCTCATTGAGTTGGTCACTTTGAAAATGCGACTGAGCCCAGTGTCCACATAGAGGTGCTTGGGTTAGGAACCATGGCACGGGGACCTGATTCCCCCGAGCTAGCCCATCGTCTCTCTGCTGTCTTCGGGGAGGCGGGGATCTTTGCAGATTAAATTCTACTGCTGGCTTAGTGACCTGGTTTTGTGGTGGACAGGTACTCGATGATCTTAAAGGTCTTTTCCAAGCAAATGATTCTATGATCCTGTCAAGCAGCCATTTCATCTCAGGGCCTGCTCTTCCCTCTTCCTTTGGTACTGCAAGGAGGTGGGACAGGTACGCTGTGCTCCATGTCCTCTTTAGGATCCAGCCATGTGTTCAGGATGGAAGAAAGTTCCTGAGGTCCAACAATGAGACCTCTTTGATCCTGAGATCCAGCACTGAGACATCTTTGAATCTCCCAGTAACTTTTCACCTACTGGTTTTGGTTTCAGAAACAAAATGCCCGATGTTGAAATAGCCTGGCATAGCGGGTGGGCCCTTTGTTAGACGTGACCCAAGCGTACCATGGTGCTTCATCGTTTTCTTCACAATTTCTCGCTGGGTGAGACTGGCCACAGCACGGGGCCTGCACCAGAACTCGGCCACAGCTGAAACACAGCTTACAGCCGGAGGGCTGGCCTGGTGCGCAGCGGCGGGGCTGTGCTGCATGGTGAGGATAAGGAATTGCACTCCCTCTCGTGGCTGCGCTCTTCCCTACCTTTTCCTAGAGCAGAAGACCCCGAAGCTTCGTCATGTTCACAGACCATGCTCACGTCCCGTGCAAGCCCCCGGCATACCCAGAGTTACCGGTGCAACAGAGCCCAGCACTTAAGCCGCTGGTAATTCGGCTTACAGTTTCGTCAAACTGTAACCGTTTGGGCAAAAATTTTTCCATGCCAGATGTCTGCCTTAGGCTGAAGTTCTCTGGAAAGTTTCAGCCAAACTATTTTGACCATTTCCAAGAACGAAGGGAAAGCACAGTGTTTTGCCCAGATTTTGAAAATAAGTGATTCCATGAAACTGTTGTAAGAGAGAAAAGCCTCCATGTATTGAAGAAAGAGCATGAAATTTGGCCCTGCTGCCAAAAAGTGCCATTTTCCACTTCCAGGAAAGTTTGTTTAATTTTTAATTGGTTATAAGCTCTGCAAATCATGGTTTGCATGCGCTCAACAGATCCGGTCACAGATTAACAGCTCTGTTCTCCGAGGACGATCTGCAGCGGGCACGCTCCAGCCCAGGGCTGCAATGGTTTGAGTACGGAATGGTTGCTTCCAGCCCTGGAGATAAGAGCTGGGGAAGGGGGGGAAAGCTGGGGAGAGCAGAGGGGCTCAGAGGTGAGCGTGGGAGGTGTTGGGAAGGGGTCAGGAATGGGTAGGTGCTGCTGGAGATCTCTTTATGAGAGGGGATAGCACAAGCTGGCCTAGAATAATGATGAAGAGGCTCCCAGGAGAGGCGCAGGACCAGGCACCCCCTCCCCGCTCCTCCAGGAACGCTTCCCCGTGGCAGCAGGGACAGGAGGGGCTGGTGCCCTCAACGTTGGGTCACCTCCTGAGCTAAGCCACCTTCCCAGGCAGGGAGAGTCCCTTCTCACAGCTGCTACAGGGGCGGCAGTGAGAGATTCAGAATTTGGTTGCCGCGCCGTCACCCCGGGGGCGATTTCTGAGGGAAAGCGGGGACGCCTCAGGAGCGCGTCCGGGGGGATGTTCAGCTGGCATGCGATGGAGATGCGCTGAGTGATCCGGGGTGTCCATGGGAGCGTTTGCCACCCGCCAGCACGGCATTGCAGGGAGGCAGGCGAGG
>NW_009270001.1:1354426-1365716 GCF_000687185.1 Egretta garzetta | reverse complement strand
AGGCGCAGGACCAGGCGCCCCCTCCCCGCTCCTCCAGGAACGCTTCCCCGTGGCAGCAGGGACAGGAGGGGCTGGTGCCCTCAACGTTGGGTCACCTCCTGAGCTAAGCCACCTTCCCAGGCAGGGAGAGTCCCTTCTCACAGCTGCTACAGGGGCGGCAGTGAGAGATTCAGAATTTGGTTGCCGCGCCGTCACCCCGGGGGCGATTTCTGAGGGAAAGCGGGGACGCCTCAGGAGCGCGTCCGGGGGGATGTTCAGCTGGCATGCGATGGAGATGCGCTGAGTGATCCGGGGTGTCCATGGGAGCGTTTGCCACCCGCCAGCACGGCATTGCAGGGAGGCAGGGCAGGCTGGCTGACTGGAGCTCTGGGCTGCTCCTCCCGGCACCCAGCCTCTGACATCTAAAGCTTGCGCTGGGTGTCTGGACACAGCCCCACAGCGTGCCCCGTGGAATCGAGGGCAGATAGCATCTGACTCTCTCTGACTCTCTCTCGTCCTGGCAAGAAGATCGTCTTCCTTTATAACGCTGCAAACCAGATGCCAAAAAGGCACTTTTGCCATCCAGTGGAGGCAAGGTTGTTAAGAGTGGAGGCGTTGACACGAACTGCCTTTGGGGGAAATGGCACGGAGCGGCATCCCTAGTTCAAGAGGCTGTCTGAGTTTAGCAATAGTCTCTTGTTCCCAGGCTCTGGGCCAGGGTAAATTGGCTGCAGTGTACTTTGGGAATGAGGCAGGAGGGAAGGGGCTTAGCACATCTCTGCCGAGAGTCCCTCTTAAGCTCATCCATGCAAAGGGATGGGTGCCAGTTCCTCAGACGGGCTTGTCACTGGCCTTCCCTGGGCGTAGCAGAAGCTGCCGTTAGCAGGTACGATCAAGAAACACAGCTGGGGGGGCAGAAGCAGGCAGAGAGGCAGGAGGGGCCCGTGGATTTAACTTCCTGATGTGAAGTAGCCTGAGCTGATTGACTGGCATCTCCCCGATGGGGAGGGGAGGAAGGCAGAGGCTAGGATGACTACTCTCTCCGTGCTCCGAGCTCTGCGAACACAAGCCCGTGTTCCCCACCGTGCCAAGTATTTTAATGCATCACGCGGTATCTGGGAACAATCAGAGTACAAAGAGCCTCAGCCCTACACCCAGCCCAGCCCCTGCTGCCCTGGGTGCATCCCTGCCCCTGGGTCTGGGTGGTGGGTGAGGCGGGAGCCAGGCGAGGTCTGCGCTAGCTGAGAGGTCCTGGGAGGGTTCTCTCTTGGCTCCATCCAGCTGCTTTGCCCAGAAGTCCTTCAGGTTTCAGGACTGTTTGTCCTGCGAGGGGAAGAGTGAATTGGAACAGGCACAGCAACTGGAGTCTCGCGACCTGCATGGCTGCCATCCTCACTGGAGAGGAGCATGGCTGTAGCTCCAGGTTGCCTCAGCGAGGGTCTCCTGTGTCAGCTGAGATGTTTGAGGCCATCTCTGGCCTTGCCTTCAGCCACCACTCCATGATGTGTCTCCTGTGAGCCCTCTGTAATGCCCACCAGGCTCTGTCTCAGCACCTAGAGCATCTCACATGGCATTGGAGACCGACTTTTAGGCAACTGGATTGAGCCCCCGACGTTGGCGCTGCACGCGGGTTGTCCTCAGACATGTCACATGAGACATGAATGTGCCAGAAATGGCACATTTCTACTGCCTGGCTCTGCACTAACTTTCTCGGGTTCTCCGTTCAGCCAGGCTGGCTGGATGAGTACACCCTGGGAAGGTGGTGGGTATGTTCAGCCCATCCCTTCCCACAGGGCTCCAGAGCTCGGCCAGGGCAGATGATGGCCCCAGGATTCGGGTTGGGGAGCAGAACAAGCCTCATTTTTCCCCCTGGACTTCAACCTCCCCTGCACACCGATCAGACGTCCCCGTTTCCTACTTGAGATGCAGTAAGCCAGCAGGATGGAGACCAAAAAAAAAAATCTCTTAATAGTTTTTACTTAAATCAGGTTTTTGTATTTAAATTACATACACCTTTAAAAATAAAGGATTACAACTTCTTGAAAGTCCTAGGCTTATTACACCCTATTAAATTTCCTTAATTGCACAATTTGCAAATGCTCTTCAGCCACCACTCCATGATGTGTCTCCTGTGAGCCCTCTGTAATGCCCACCAGGCTCTGTCTCAGCACCTAGAGCATCTCACATGGCATTGGAGACCGACTTTTAGGCAACTGGATTGAGCCCCCGACGTTGGCGCTGCACGCGGGTTGTCCTCAGACATGTCACATGAGACATGAATGTGCCAGAAATGGCACATTTCTACTGCCTGGCTCTGCACTAACTTTCTCGGGTTCTCCGTTCAGCCAGGCTGGCTGGATGAGTACACCCTGGGAAGGTGGTGGGTATGTTCAGCCCATCCCTTCCCACAGGGCTCCAGAGCTCGGCCAGGGCAGATGATGGCCCCAGGATTCGGGTTGGGGAGCAGAACAAGCCTCATTTTTCCCCCTGGACTTCAACCTCCCCTGCACACCGATCAGACGTCCCCGTTTCCTACTCGAGATGCAGTAAGCCAGCAGGATGGAGACCAAAAAAAAAATCTCTTAATAGTTTTTACTTAAATCAGGTTTTTGTATTTAAATTACATACACCTTTAAAAATAAAGGATTACAACTTCTTGAAAGTCCTAGGCTTATTACACCCTATTAAATTTCCTTAATTGCACAATTTGCAAATGCTACCAGACCAGCGGAGCAGTCGCAGTCAAGGTGGAGCGTACGAAGCCCTGGTTTTCTTGAGGAACTAACGCAACTTTTGACAGAAGCCGGCTTTTCCGCAGATGCAGGGATACGATTTACTTCATTTCCATTTGCTTGCCTAGCTCAGCTCAATCACTTCTTCATCCAGGACTCAGAAGAGAATTGGCTGTTGAAATAAACAGCAAAGTATGTTTTAATCCCCTGAGGAATAAAAAAAAATGAGGTGTGAAAATCCCGGAGTTCTAAAAATCTTGTTTCTGGTCACTATGTACATCTGTCAAGTCGGGTCACCGACAACAGAGCTTTCTTCGTTTGAGTTGGTTTTAAGCAAACTGATGTTTCCCTATTTATCCAACACATTTAGGCTTCATCCCTGAGAACTCTGGCCGGGAGCCACCCGTGTCCATGCTGTCTGACCTCTCTCATCCTTCAAAACAGGGTGGCCCTCTACAAACTGCTTACTGGGGCACGGCTCTCAGGTCTCAGGTCAGTGAGAATAAATTTCAATAAACCCATTAATAATTCATTTGCCCACTGCATTTTAGTTAAATTCCATTAAATTACATGATTTGGTACAAAAGTGTGAATACATGTGCAACATCCATTGCTCTATAATGTAAAATGTCTACGTTTTGAAATTCAAAAAATGGGTGTTTTTTCATATTAGGTTAGATATTGGGAAAAATTCCTTCCCTGAACGGTCTGTCAGGTGCTGGAAGGGGCTGCCCAGGGAAGGGGTCGAGTCCCCATCCCTGGGGGGATTTAAAAGCTGGGCAGCTGAGGTGCTTAGGGCCAGGGTTTAGGGGTGGGATGGCAGGGGTAGGGGAACGGTTGGGCTTGGTGATCTGAAAGGGCTTTCCCAACCTAAACGATTCTGTGATTCTAAGATTCTATGATATGGTGACCTAAATAGGTGTTTCTGTCCTAGAGTCATAGCAAAACAGAGCTGGGAGGGACCTCGGCTGTTCATCTCATCCCATCGTTCCCTACAACCCAAGGCAAGTTAGCTGCGATTTCTGCCCCAGATACCATCTCCGGTGAGGGATAGTCCACAATCTCCGCTTTGATCGCATACCCACCTAAAAAAAAAAAAGACAAAAACTTTAGTCAAAGTGTTAAATTTAGTTGGAAATCAGCATATTTTGATAGTTACTAGTAAATGCCCGAGGGAAACCAAAAGAGCTCTCATTGCAAAATTAGATTAAAAATAACAAGCGAAGAGCACAGGGCGATGCAGTGAGCAGTGGGGGAAGCAGACGTTTTTTCAGCTGGCATTGCCGCAAGGGAGAAAGTCCTTGCAAATCAACCTGCTGCGGGTTCCACACGGCTCCTTTTCGCGGCTTTCCCTTAGCCCAGCAGGTTACCTGGCTTCACCAGCACGTTAAAGCGGAGACGAGCCACCAGGGACGAGCTCAGGGTCTCCCAGTGTTGCAAAATCATAGCGAAGCATCTCGCTTTTCAGATGCTCGTCTAACCCGACGGGAATAATTTGCGAAGGAATCCTGACCATACTTGTCGTTCGGTTCATTATCTTTATGATCCTGTCCCTAAAAACACTTAATGGTTAATAAACCTTAAGGAAATACAATCTTGCAGGCAAATGTTTTGCCTGAGCATCTGCTTCAATACTGGAAAGGGCTGGTCTTTTGTCTCTTTAATTGCCTTTTTGACCTTTTCAGAATACAGACTTTTACATTAGCCATAGGACAGCTGCACAAAATCGGTGACACTGAACCCCTGGCTACGCGTCCCCTACAGCTGCTCTTGCTCCACAGCTCTTTTGATGCTAACCTTTCTGCAGGTTCTGTTATTCATCCCAGAAAGGCTCTTTAAAAGCCCCAAGGAAGAGTCCTGGCATTTCCAAAATGTCCAGAGGGAGGCCCAGTGGCAGTTTGGAAGAAATCCTAGTTTTGTCATGCCAACTCTTCAGCCTGTGTCAAGATAGGACTGCAAGAGCCTCATTTGCATACATGAAAATGTTTTAGAAGAGAGCTCGGCATTGCTGCACCACGTTTGTGGGAGACCCTTAGTCCCTGCATGAGCAAAAGATCTATACCACAAGGGGAAGAGCTTCAGCGATCAGCCTAATGTCATCTTAGGCTGAGCTTGAGAGTTTGCAGCAAAGACAGTGGGCAAATCTAATCCCAAGACCAGGTCTGGATGTGTCCTTAGCTGATCACTTAGTCATGGCCTGAGTGGCTGCTCGTGTGAGCTGCCTTAGCTGGCTGGGAGGAGCTGATGAGCCCATGGGGATGATGAGCCCATGGGGAGCAGGTGACTGACAGGCAGCAAGGAGGTGCAGTCTTCCTCTGAGGGGTCTGCGCTGGACCATCTCCTACAGATTAATGTACAAGCTAACCATTTCTTGCAAAATAGTGCCATGGGGAAGCTGTGCCTTTTTACTCGATAACCCATGGGTTAGCGGACCCGTCTGGAAGTGCTTGAGGAGACCTTGAAGACCCCTTCCCAGCTTTGAGGACATGAGCCACCTGGCGAGTTATTCTGGAGTGGGGCTTGTTCAGCTTCTTTCTCTGTTTTGTATAAAATAATTAACTGGCAGAGGGAGAGAGGCAGAGAGAACATGTGAGTTTACAGCTCATTGCCTAGGCATTTATCTGGAAGGGGAAGACCCAGTCCCTGCTCTTAAGACTGCTTAACAGAAAACTGTGCATAACTCCACAGACTCTGCCCAAGGATTTTCTTTCCACCCAAAGAAAACCAGAAAGTTAAACCAAGAATAGCAAGGAGAGATGAGCATGGAGTTTCCAGGTCAACAGTGGCCTCCTTAGCGTCACTGCCCAGTGATCATCGAATCATAGAATCATTTAGGTTGGAAAAGATCTTTAAGATCATCAAGCCCAACAGTTAACCTAACACTGCCATCCCACCACTAAACCACGTCCCTAAGCCTGGAGGCCACATATCTCAGTTGTGGGCCTCAGGCCCCAAATCATGAATTAAACATCATCAATGTGGCCAGGTGTTTCAAAAGTACCTACCACCTTGACATCTCAGTACAAGTGATAAAACTAATGCCTGTTGATGGCAGATTCCTTCCTCAGGAATGGAGAGGTGCCTTCATTTTTGCCCAGTTCCTGGGGTTCTTAGCATGAAAGGCCCTGGAGGAAAGGTTTGCCCTTATTATAAACATGTGATTTAGCTGGAGCTGCCTCCTGGCCTTCCATCAACGATATGTCATTGCAATGCGAGCCCTTAGACAGCGGTGTGTTTAGAGAGCTTTTGTTCTTGTGTTGGGTGAATTGATCTCCATCTGAGGAAGTATCACTCACTGTCAGAGTTAAAAAACAGCCCATGAAAAAGAAAAGGAGCAGCCTGAGTTCAAAGGGCTGTGGTTCTTTTCTTGTGGCCTCTCCTAACCCGCACGCAGCTGAAAAACTTGCTTGACCCAATTCATTTAAGGCTTCCTTCTTCCCCTCCAACAGACAAAGACGCACAAACAATAAGTGCATTCAGGTGCAGAAGAGGGAGGGAAACCCAGAGACCCAGGCGAGGCTCCCGCTGCACACACCCTGTTCCCACAGATCAGCACAAAGACAGAGGAGTGACAGGTTATCTTGGGCAGAACCAGCTACATGCGAGGTCTCCTTGAAGTCCGTGGTGCGTGTGGAGAGATGCTATCTCTTATTAGGCCAACTGGTAGAGTCAGAAAAACAAGACGAGCTCTCGGGTGCGGAAACCCTTCTTCAGGCCAGGGAAATATCTGGGCCACCTGAAGCCAGGAAGTGCAGGAGATGTCCTAGGAAGGGACAGAGTGGGGTAGAAGGTGGGGAGAGGTAAGTAGCTGGCTAGGACAAACCTGAGCTAAGTGTCTGGTGTGTTGGCTTGTCATAAAGGCTCTGAGAGAGACCTTATAGCAGCCTTCCAGTACCTAAAGGGGGCCTACAGGAAAGGTGGGGAGGGTCTCTTTATCGGGGAGTATAGCGATAGGATGAGGGGTAACGGTTTTAAGCTGAAAGAGGGGAGATTTAGATTAGATATTGGGAAGAAATTCTTTACCATGAGGGTGATGAGGCACTGGCACAGGTTGCCCAGAGAAGCTATGCATGCCCCATCCCTGGAAGTGTTTAAGGCCAGGTTGGACAGGGCTCTGAGCAACCTGGTCTAATGTAAGGTGTCCTTGCCTGTGGCAGGGAGGTTGGAACTAGATGATCATTAACATCCCTTCCAACCCAAACCATTCTACAATTCTGTGATGTTTCTTTTTTTTTTTTTTGAACCAATTTAGCTTCTGACTCCCTACGTGACATCTCATCTCTGACTGGCTCATGGCCAAGGGTGCGTCCGCAGCAGCAACCCCTTCCATCAGTTCAAGCTGCCATGAAAAGGTCCTTCAAGGTCATTACCAGGCATTAACAGGGTGCTGTGGCTGGCAGCTGTGACCTTGGAGGTTTCCAATACCTGATAATGCGCTCAGGAGAGTTATCTCTGCAGCAGAGGTACCAAACCACTCCCGAGCAGGGCTGCCTGCAGCAGGAGCCCTTTCTTCCAGCAGGAGCACAACCTCATACAGAGAAGATCTCTGACTGGGTTAGTTTTTTTTTTCCCTACTTCTATTTTTAAATGTGCTCCAAGCTAAAACCCTCATTTTTTCTTCAGTGTTGCATGTGCCTTCATTTCCTCAAGCTGATATTCATTCATTCCTTCCTCCCCTCTCTTTTCCAAGAGAAATGTCTTAACATTTGCAAAAAGGAACTATTGTTTTTGCACTTTAGAAATGTGAATGTGTCACTATAGCAATTATCTCTTAAACTTAACTAAACAGGCCTAATGCTGTTAAGCTTAATAGGAACTTTGTCACCTCCGAGCGCTCTTCTCTTTATTAATGACTCATTGTAGAGCACATTATCGCTGATGTTACTTTCTCAGTCCTGCTTCACTGCAGTTGGATGTAGCATTGCTTCAATGCAAGCAGATCTCAGCCGGGCATCTGCCCCGGTATGGCGCAAACAGCTCCGCAAGTTCTTTGTTGGATGTCGGTGAGAAGATGCAAGTAGAAGACCAGATAAAACCAGCCAGTGGACAGCAGCAACCGGATGAGCAGGGGTACCTGAGAGGGCTTGGTGCCTGGTTCAACACATCCAGGAACGGACTAATAACATGCTAAGTGGTTTGTGGTTGGAGATAATACTGCTGGGAAAAAGGCCAAGGGACAAAACCAGCACGGAAACTGAACACCTTGAGCTTTGAGGTGGTTCCTCAAGGCTGAGTGAAGCATGCAGAAGTCTGCGTTGCCCCTGAATACCATCACTTTGTGACCAGCACCCTCTGTGCTGTTCGTGTGTCAACACAGCAAATACAACTCCACATAGCCTGGAGCAGGCTGGTACCTCTCGTCACCAATAAATCACCACACACAAAAAGCCCTTTGTGAACCTACTTCACATGGGCTAGAAATTAATTCGCCTCAGTCATCCCCAATCACCCAGCTAGATCCTATTCATGAAGGAGTCCTTCAAGCTTATCCATAAGTAATCATGCCACCAGTCCCTACAGGTAGAGTTCTTTGCAGCCACTGGTGAGGCTCTACAGGGAGACGGCACCCCAGTGATGTTAAGCTTGCACATCTCTGATAGTCAAAAGGGTTGAACGTTGAGTTGAGATACACAAGTTGCCACTCACCAGCTGAGCGGTGGTTTCTATGTATGTACTCTACACCTGTATCCCTCCTGTTAGCCACCGCTGGTTAGTAGGTTGAAATACCTGATGCTTTTTGTGGGCTTAGATCATGCATGAGGACAGCTGGAGCTATTCAGCTGTGGTAGGATATCATTAAGCTTCGCTATTTAGCTCTCGGCTTCCTTATTTTAAACGTAGCTACCCTGCATTTATCTGTGTATCACACCTGGATGTTCCTGTTTAAATGGTGGTTGCACCAGAAAGGGCTGGGGGAACTGGGTGCGAGAAGCTATTCTCTTTTCAGATGGCAAGGGTTAGGAAGGTGCTACACAGATTTATCTGTCTCGGTAGGAGGTGGTGGCAGTCCTTGTGTCTGTCACCTGAAGGTTTCCCTGATAATCTGGAGTGTAGTAACTCATAACCATTATCAGGCACTTCCAGAATAGCCAGGGTGGGAAGACCTCCCCCAGCAAGCTCCCTGCTTCCTGCTCCCAGCTCTCGCACTCCCGAAAGAGAAATATCTCCTGCCAAGATATTTCACTCTCGTGGCAAAGAGATTTGGGAAGTGCGCAAGAGAGACAAATCCTGGCGTTGATCTCAGCAAGGCTTCAAAAGCCTGAGCATCAGCATGTACAACTCAGAAAGGTGTCTTTGAGCTGTTCCCACCGGCGGAGTACATTAGACCCCCTCCGACCCAGCATACGCATCCCTGGCTGGCCTCTGGGTTGGGCAGTGCATCATTTGCTTCTCAGTGAGCCGTTACCCAAGGTCCAGATGATGACTTTTGGATCCTCACCCCCCGGTCCAATTCCACGCCTGCTGCTCTACTGTAGCTTTGCAGTTCCTAAGCTATCTATCACAGCACATTTATTCTGACACGCTGCGAGCGCGCAGGTTAGTGCTGCTCTGCCAGGCTCAGCAAAGGCTGCTAAATATATTAGCGAAGGAGAAAGATCTGGGATGGCTTCCAATTTTCACCAAGGTCACATTGGCGAGTGCTGGTGTGCAGCGCGAGGATATTACACACAGCATCGTTCATGCGAGCTGTATGCCAGCTCCGTGCAGCATTTCTGTAGTGCAACAGAACGATGTGGACAAGGATGACAGACACGAGAAGCCTGGGAGATATCTAAAATTTTGCCATGGGTATGTTGTGTAGCTCAGGATCTTGGTATCTCTGTTTATTTTTCCACCAAAAAACCCCCAAAACCCAACCAAACCAAACCCCTGTTACTTACCTGCCTCAAATGGTAGACTCAGGCGTAATGTTTTTCAAAGAGCTCAGAGCTTTGAGCCCTTGGATTCATCCTAGCAGACAATTTTCCCATTAGGAAGCAGCCAAATGCTCCAGGGAAACCCACACTGCTGGAAACGGCACCTGCATTCCAGATTTACCCAAGTCTCTTGATGATGCATCCTAAGAAGAGCTCTCCTCCTCGCCACAAGAAAGGGCTGGGAAAGTTTAGGCAAGGCCAAGGACTGGAGGTGAGACACGTCAGAGACGAAGGTTTGAAATCCCCCCTCTGGCAGGGGTGACTCTCTGTGACTTTCTCCATGGGAAACGCAAGAGACCTGGACTTTTAATTGCAGCCCTGGACTGGAGGAGGAGACCCAGGAGGAGCAAAAAGAGAGAGGAATACAGAAGAGTTGCATAATTTGAGACGGCAAGGAAAGAGGCTGGCTGCTCCGGTAGAGGACAAGGCTCGGCAGAGGTCAGTTTATGAGCTTGGCAAAAAAGCAGAAGAAAGTTTTACTCTCGTCGGCTTTCAGTGGGGTTCAGGAGCCCCTTAAGGCTGGGGCAGCTTCCCCATTTCTGCAGCGAGACAGTGGAGAGCCCTGCGTTCCCCCGAGAGCGGGCGAAGGGCAAGGTCTGGGGAAAGAAGGAGCAGGTTGCTATAAATCCATCCTTTCCACCTTGCGAGGCTCAGCGACCGAGAGCTGTGCTGGGCTCTCACGTAACCCTGATAAATGTGGGGTTGGAAAGGATGCCGGGAGCATCCTGGTGCTCTGCAGTGCTGTGTTTTCCCGTGATTATTCATCTGTGGTGAGGCAGAAGGTGGGGGTTAACCTGACCTTCATAAAGAAACGCCACCTTCTGCCTGTCTCCCCCCTCTAAAGCTATTAGATGTATTTCAAGCTGGCGAGGGGTTAGGAGTTCCAAAGACACACTTATGCCTTAGGTGGAAATAAGGTGCTAGGTAGAAGGGAAAGACCTTTTTGGTGCTGGGGAAAGCTGTTAGCGGAGGCCCCTGGAACACTGATAAGGCAGAACGGTGTTCTGGAAGCCCTTGGCCGCAGGACGAGCATCGGGCAGCCTGCAGGGAATCCAGCTGTGCCACGCTAATCTGGTTCTCTAAGGCCACCCTTAGTTACTAATGTGCTTTGTCAGTAGAGCAGGCGATGTTTTGTCTACTTGCCTTTATTTTTAGCTGCCTTGGGTCAGCAAAACAACTCAGACAGTAGCGTTACCAGACCTGCATCTCCAGATCTAATCAGCTGGCTCGGAGCCATCCCCGGTGCAGACAGCTAGCTGGCGCTCGGTAATTTCTGCCTTCTCCCCAGCTCATCTTGCTCCCACTGACTGGTGCCTCCACCTCCTCCTGATAGTCCCAGCTGGTGGCTCTGGTACCCAGCCCCAACTGTGCAGCACGGACATCCCAAAACGTGGCACTCAGGATCCACTCTTGGCATATTCTCAGCCTTGGCCCATGGCTTTGCAGATGAGCTTAGTGCCCGGGCATTGGGATGGAGGTGCTCATCCCACTGGGATGTCTGCGTCTTGATCCTGCCCTCCTGCACTGCCCGCCCTGGGAGATCCAGGCAAAAGAGAATCACAGAATCGTTTAGGTTGGAAAAGCCCTTTCAGATCACCAAGCCCAACCGTTCCCCTAACCCTGCCATCCCACCCCCAAACCCTGGCCCTCAGCACCTCGGCG
>NW_009270001.1:1352685-1353914 GCF_000687185.1 Egretta garzetta | reverse complement strand
CCCGGCCCTTGCCCTTGTTGAACCTCACCCAATTGGCCTTGGCCCATGGATCCAGCCTGGCCAGGTCCCTCTTGCAGAGCCCTCCCTCCCCTCCAGCAGATCCACACTCCCCCCCAATTTGGTGTCATCTGCAAAGTGAGTGAGGGTGCCCTCCATCCCCTCATCCAGGTCATGGATAACGATGTTAAACAGAACTGGCCCCAGAACTGAGCCCTGAGGGACTCCGCTTGTGACCGGGCACCAACTGGATTTAACTGCGTTCACCACAGCTCTCTGGGCTCGGCCACCCAGCCAGTGTTTTACTCAGGGAAGAGTGCGCCAGTCCAAGCCGTGAGCGTATACGGGATACAGCACCTCTCAGAGGAAAGGAAGAGCAAATTTGGCTGACAGAGCTCAGGATCGGGGAGAGCAGCTGTAGCGGTTGGATGAACAAGGAGGGCTCGCTCGGAGGCAAAGACAGGGGTGTTTTTATAAGCTAAGTATACGTCCACACATCACAGAACTCCTGCCAGTACCTTGACCTCTTGCGTTAATGACAAGGCAGGATCTGCAGGCAATTAAATAAGGAGCCAGACTGATGCGCTGCCAAATCACCCAAACTTATCATGTCCCATAACAACGTTACTTAGGGCCCTGCTCCAGGGATTCGGAACACCGCATCTCCTCTTCCTTTTGGGAACACCCCCTCACTCAATACCAGTCAAGCTTCTTGCCCTCCTAAAAGAACAAGAGGAGCGGAGGAACCTGGAAAATATGACCCAAGTTTAACTTCACAGTTCAAAAAAAAAAAAACCCAGAGAGGAAAGGAGGCTTGGAAGAGTTGGGGGGGGCTGACTCACGGTATTTGAATGCTTGGGGTTGGCAGCACTGCCTGTGGCATTTCTGTTCGAGTCCAGCCCATGAAATCCTGGAAGTTTTGCAAGATGCTGTTAGATGATTTCTAGACCAAAACTATGCTTCAGTTCGGGGAGTCCGCCCAGCCCTGCTCTGGCCGTGGCGTGTGACATGGATTTTTCAACCCCTGCTCAGGGACTGAGTGGAAGGGGAACTGAGGGCTGACACCCCTGCCATTGCCCTTGTCCTCCAGCCAGCCTTGGAGACCCAGAGCAGTGTGCTGGATTACGGTTTTGGCACCAAACATGAACAGCCAGTTTTCTAGCACACCAGCAGCTCCAAAGGCCAAGCAAGTCATTTCGGGCACAGCCTGACTTGGGGACAAATCCACAGAA
>NW_009270001.1:1352437-1352661 GCF_000687185.1 Egretta garzetta | reverse complement strand
TCCCCAGCACTTGTGGCACGTGAATAACAACTCACTTCTTCCCATGATGGAGGAAAGCCTGTGGGCTTCACAGGGGCAGGAGCAAGTATGCTCAGTTGGTGGCCGGTCGCAAGTGGTGTCCCTCAGGGCTCAGTTCTGGGGCCAGTTCTGTTTAACATCGTTATCAATGGCCTGGATGAGGGGATGGAGGGCACCCTCAGTCACTTTGCAGGTGACACCAAATT
>NW_009270001.1:1350698-1351759 GCF_000687185.1 Egretta garzetta | reverse complement strand
GGGCTGTCAGGCACTGGGAGGGGCTGCCCAGGGAAGGGGTCGAGTCCCCAGCCCTGGGGGGATTTAACAGCTGGGCAGCCGAGGTGCTGAGGGCCAGGGTTTGGGGGTGGGATGGCAGGGTTAGGGGAATGGTTGGGCTTGGTCTTAGAGGGCTTTTCCGACCTAAACGATTCTATGCTTCTATGCGATGCCTCTGCTCAAATACGCGTTTGGGCCAGCTACCTGCTCACCGCAGCAGCAACTGGGCATCCTAAATGCTCATTGAAAATTTTAATAAATGTGGTCCAATAAATGTTTCTTCCTCTGAAGCTTTCAGGGGAAAGGAAGCAGAGGGGAAGACCAGCGAGCAGAGCCCGAGGAGCACCCAGCAAGTTCTTTGAGTAAAGACAGAGGATCTGCTGGGATGCAGCATGTGGATACCTGGGAGCCCACTGATCCCCGCAGTCTCTCTTGGCCACCTCAAACGCACCATGCTTGCAGCTGGGTTATCTCCAGCTGTATTGGGTCAAGCTGCATAGCGCTGTGCTTTCTGTCGGTGTGTAGAAAGGGGTTGATAACACACCAGGGTTTTGGCCGCTGCTGAGCAGGGCTGGCACAGCACCAAGGCTGTGTCTCCAACATTCCCCCACCACCACCAGTGGGCTGGGAGGGGGCAAGATCTTGGGAGGGGACGTAGCCAAGACACCTGACCCAAACCGACCAAAGGGATGTTCCATATCATATGACATCAGCTCAGATATAAAAACTAAGGGAAAAAGAAGAGGAGGGGGGCATTTGTCTTTCATGACATTTTGTGTTCCAGAGCAACAACTACGTGTACTGAAGCCCTGCTTCCCGGGAAGGGGCTGGACATCGCCTGCTGATGGGAAGTAGAGAATAAAATCTTGTTTTCCTTTTGCTACCGCGCGCGGCCTTTGCTTTTGCTTTTTTATTAAACTGCCTTTATCTTGACCCACGAGTTTTCTTTCTCTTCCATCTCATTCTCTCCCCGCCTGTCCTGCCGAAGAGGGGAGCAGTAGAGCGGCTCCGCGGGCCATGGCGGCCCGCCCACGGCAACCCCC
>NW_009270001.1:1348604-1350603 GCF_000687185.1 Egretta garzetta | reverse complement strand
TCAGGCTCTGGAATGGGCTGCCCAGGGAGGTGGTCGAGTCCCCATCCCTGGAGGTATTTAAAAGAAGGATAGATGAGGTGCTTAGGGCCAGGGTTTAGTGGTGGGATGGCAGGGTTAGGTTAAAGGTTGGACTCGATGATCTTAAAGGTCTTTTCCAACCAAAGTGATTCTATGATTTGTAACAGACACTTTACAACCAGCTTCATCCCAGGGACTGGTTAACTCTTCTTTCATGGGGCTTGGTGAAGGAGATTTGTAACTCCTCATGGGAGGCCAAAAAAAATAAACAATGTTCTGATCATCCTCAGGCCTCCCTGAAGATCAGGGTTTGGGGCTGAGGATTTCCTCAAACCACAGGTTTCTCCTTATGACTTGCTCCAAGCCCTGTGCAAGTCTTTCGACCTGCAAATACTTAACTACCTGCTGACAGCACATCAGCGACATGTTACTCCAAAGGGACACAACTTGGGCAAACAGCGTTCAGCGTTAGTCTTTCTTTATTCCTGGATTACTGAAGGGCTGACTTGCCACCACCATGGGCTGATCCTTGTGCTCCCCGTCCTGCTCCGTGCTGAAAACAGTCAGTGAGATGCGCAGCGGACCGTAACGCTGATGTCACGATCAGTGTCACACGCTTGGCCGGTACAGCTGATGGGATCCAAAGGGTCTGCAGAGGCCAGAATGCCAGACCACCCTCCTGAAAGGACAGTTTGGAGGAGAGTGCTGCCTGTGATGGGTTTGGTGTCTGGCGGAGGGGTGGATGGCTGCAGACAGGCAGTCTCTGGCACCCCTGTGTGGCCACCTGCACGATCACCTTCTGCAGCTCCGTGGCAAGCAGAGAAGATGGGGAAGCATTTCTGAAGGGTCTAGAGGGGAGGCTAAATCCCATCTGTTGAGCCAGCAAGTTCCTGTGAAGGATGGGAGCCCTCTTGTCCTTCCTACAGGGCCAGGAGCTCCTTACGGATGGGGCACCTGGAGCAAAGCCTTAAGGAAGGGATGAGGCTTTTGGGTTTCAGTGCTTGGGTGGCTGCTGGGTTCCTACAGCTGGGGCAGGGGAGCAAGAAAATGAGCCTTTTTTTTTTTTCTTTGCACTGATTGACTGTTATCAGTGGAGATACAAGCTGTATCTACACAGAGAGCTTATGGTGATAGCTGTAATCTGACTTAAACAGCAGAAAGCTGGTGTTACAAGGCTACGGATGGTGCAGCAGCGATGCTGTCAGCTGGGTTTAACCCTCTTGTCCGTCTCCCCCAAATTACTTCCTTGGTGAAACAGCTGAGAAACCACAAATAACCAAAAATACAACTCTCATGCTGCAAGCTGGCCACCCACGGCCAAGGGAGCATAGCCAGGCACTGTGGGTGGGGAGCTCCACAGAGGGCTGAGACCCCCACTCCTACCCAAGGTCAGGGGGTCCCTGAGGCCTTCCAGGCCCCTTCCAGTCCCCCCTGTCACCGGATCCCAGCAGGTGAGCATGAAAGCCTGCTCCCGTGGCACCTGGCTCAGAGGCAGCAGGCTCCAGCCTGGTGCTCCAGCAGGAAGCCCTGAGAAACCGGGAGCTCCTTCCACCCTTGTTCATCTGGCCTCCAGCTTAGCCTGCTGCTTAACCCAGCATCTGCTCCCCAAGCTACTCCCTGGTTTAATTTCTATCCCTAAGGAACTTGGGAAAGGTGGATTTTCCCCCACCCCATTTCCTACCCCTTGCCATGCCTCTCGGGAGCAGCGGGGAAGCATTCGGAGGGGTTAGACCCACCTTGCAACAGCGTTGGGGTTAGGAGCAGGACCCTGGTTTCTTGCCTCTGGACAAGTGCTGGCCATAGCTGGGAGCAGAGCTGGCCCTTGCAAACATCGGTCCCTCCTGGGCCACGTGCAGGGACATGGTGGGCACGTGGTGTGTCTGGCTGTGCCACGTGTGGGCACCAGGTCTCAGCATGCGTCGGGGGGGGGAGTGTAGGTGGGACATTAGGAAGAATTCCATCCCCAAAAGGTTGTCAGGCA
>NW_009270001.1:1348042-1348546 GCF_000687185.1 Egretta garzetta | reverse complement strand
GCTTAGGGCCAGGGTTTGGGGGTGGGATGGCAGGGGTAGGGGAACGGTTGGGCTTGGTGACCTGGAAGGGATTTTCTAACCAAACAATTCTGTGATTCTGTGGAAGCACAGCACGATGCCACCCGTCCTTCTCCTGGGACGAGGCTGTTTGGGCTCCCTGGGTGCTCTGTGAGGTGGGGGAGATGTGGGTGCCAGGGCTTACCAGCACCTTAGGTGCTCTTGGGCATGGTCCTTCCCCGCGGACCCACCTGCGGAGCTCCCATCCCCACCACCCTCAGCGTCCCTCTCGCTTTCCTCCCTGCCCATGGGTGCCCAGGACCCCCCCTTCCCTTGGGCCCCTCTGTGCCATCCCCCATGGTTTGGGAGATGCCCACCGTGGGGTGAGGTGGGAAGGGCCGACCCGGGTGGGAGCCGTAGGGCTACAGGCAGGGGCTTCGGGTTATTGCAGGTAGGGTCTCAGGGGGTACAGGCAGGGGATTTTGGGGGTGCAGGCAGGCGCGCTGC
>NW_009270001.1:1345781-1346903 GCF_000687185.1 Egretta garzetta | reverse complement strand
GTGAGAATCACAGATTTTTCCTATAATTCCCGCTTCTGTGAGGACCTTTTGAGCTTATCTGCTTCTTAACATCCCCTATTTGACAATGAAAGTGTTTAACAACCTATTTTAACGGTTGGACTTGGTGATCTTAAAAGTCTTTTCCAACCTAAATGATTCTATGAAACTCTTGGAAATACATAAAGCGCATCATTCTCACGGGGCAGGGAATTTAAGATGAAGATATGTTTGGGGTTTTTTTTTGGATGTTGATTCTTTGCTTTCTTAAGATGCACAGACAAGGACAATTAAGACCAGGACAACAGCGTTCAAAATAGTTCCTTTGAGGGAAAGACATAATGATCATAGTAGAATAGCTCTGTATTGTTTAAATCGCACCTTCAAACTCAGGAAAGGCAGATTAGGTCCCTGATGGAACAGGTCCTTGGCCCCATTGGGTCTGGTGGATTAATGCCATGGCCTCATGTTGTGCCAGGGCAGGTTTAGGTTGGACATTGGGAAAAATTCCTTTCCTGCAAGGGCTGTCAGGCACTGGAAGGGGCTTCCCAGGGAAGGGGTCGAGTCCCCATCCCTGGGGGGATCTAAAAGCCGGGCAGCCGAGGTGCTTAGGGCCAGGGTTTGGGGGTGGGATGGCAGGGGTAGGGGAACGGTTGGGCTTGGTGACCTGGAAGGGATTTTCTAACCAAACAATTCTGTGATTCTGTGGAAGCACAGCACGATGCCACCCGTCCTTCTCCTGGGACGAGGCTGTTTGGGCTCCCTGGGTGCTCTGTGAGGTGGGGGAGATGTGGGTGCCAGGGCTTACCAGCACCTTAGGTGCTCTTGGGCATGGTCCTTCCCCGCGGACCCACCTGCGGAGCTCCCATCCCCACCACCCTCAGCGTCCCTCTCGCTTTCCTCCCTGCCCATGGGTGCCCAGGACCCCCCCTTCCCTCGGGCCCCTCTGTGCCATCCCCCATGGTTTGGGAGATGCCCACCGTGGGGTGAGGTGGGAAGGGCCGACCCGGGTGGGAGCCGTGGGGCTACAGGCAGGGGCTTCGGGTTATTGCAGGTAGGGTCTCAGGGGGTACAGGCAGGGGATTTTGGGGGTGCAGGCAGGCGCGCTGCCCGCAGTCCCCCCTC
>NW_009270001.1:1336576-1345370 GCF_000687185.1 Egretta garzetta | reverse complement strand
ATGCAGGAGCACCAGGCTGCAGAGCATCAGCATGGGCGGCTGCTGGGATGCAGGAGCACAGGGATGGGGGAGCACCAGGCTATAGATGCACCCAGCCACAAGCCACACGCCTGTTTCCAACCCATCTATAGCAAAGGCTGAGATGGAATAACTGGTGCTGGGCACAGAGCTGGGCCTTGCGGTGTGTGGAGTGGTCTTGAAGACCAGAGCATGTCTCTGGGCTGGGTTTGCCCAGAAGGACCCGGAGGATGAAGGCTGTCCTGGCTGGGGCATCACCATGACTGTTAGTAGCTCCCAGGCAGGACGAGGGGCACCATGGCTTGGGTGAGCAGGTAGATGTCACCTCATCTCTGAACGCCACCTCAAACCAGCCTTTCTGAGCTGGCAGACAGCAGCCAGGCTCTTGCCAAGAGGTGACCTCCCCATACGCAAGCACCAGCAGCAGTTTGTGGCTGGGGTGAATTCCGTTCATCACTAAACCCAGTGCTCAAGAATGATTCCTGCTTTAGCAGCAGCTTAACAGCCTCCAAGGGAGAATATTACGTATTAAACAACATAGCTGGAATGAAATAACTTGCTTACGTGCTCCTCATGGGCCTGCTGTTCTGTAGCCCCTTGCAAGAGCCAAAAAAGATGATTGCTCCTTAAAAATGAGACTTATCTTTAATCACAGAATCATAGAATCATTTAGGTTGGAAAAGACCTTTAAGATCATCAAGCCCAACCATTAAATCTCAGTGTCCCCCCTGGAAATGCCATTCATCTCCAAGAAGCCTTGGCAGAAGGGAAGCTCCAGTAACCCCATGTGAAACTTGGGGCTGCCCAGCACCTCTAACCTCTACAGAAGAGTCTCCTGGCTCCAAAGAGAAACTTGTTTTGCCATGCAGAGACCTGAACTTCTCTATTGGCTGTTCATGGAGGTCATCAGCACGTGCAATGAGAGTCCGGGGCAATAAAGCTTCAGTACCACATGCCAGCGTGTAGAATCATAGAATCGTAGATTCACTTTGGTTGGAAAAGACCTTTAAGATCATCGAGTCCAACCGTTACCCTAACCCTGCCATCCCACCGCTAAACCCTGTCCCTAAGCACCTCATCTATCCTTCTTTTAAATACCTCCAGGGATGAGGACTCAACCACCTCCCTGGGCAGCCCCTTCCAGAGCCTGACAACCCATGTAGATTAGATGCTCATGGGGACTTTGAGGAAGATGCAACACGAAGGCTGCAGGCTGCTGAGTGCTGGAAGCTCTCAAGGCCCATTAAATCCAAGATGGATCTAAAACATTTGCCCTGAGTGAAAAGTGTTCAGGCTGGCGTAGAAAGGGTCGATGTTTCTTCAGGTTTGCTTGTGGTAGAGTGGGGATGGGTTTAGCAGGGTGTGGGGCTGTGTTCATACAATGGCAAATTTTTCTATAGCTCCCTTGGTTGCATTGACCTTGGCCATAGTGCCAAGGCCCATGCAATGGTACCGGGATAGCAGAAGTTGTGTCTCACCACGCTTCAATGGTGGTTGTGGCGGCTGCGCCCCCAAACCCCGGTTTTCCCTTTCCCAGCCATTTCAGCTCCAGTCCTCGACCATGATGTACTGCTCAGCTCTCAGTGTGGCATGGAGATACAAAAATGCAGCTGATTCTCACCATCCTGTGCCATTCACCAATACCTTGTGAAGTCCTCGGGAGGGGAGCATGAAAATTCGCGGGAGCTCCTCGGGGAGCGCTCACTTGAAAAATTCATGAGCAGGCAAAGGAAGCCAAGAGGGAGGGCTTGGTCTCCATGGAGGAACCAAATGGTGCAGGAGAATGGATCATAGAATCATAGCGTCGTTTACATTGGGAAAGCCCTCTAAGATCCCCAAGCCCAACCGTTCCCCCAACCCTGCCATCCCACCACTGAACCCTGGCCCTAAGCACCTTGTCTGCCCGGCTTTTAAATCCCTCCAGGGATGGGGACTCGACCCCTTCCCTGGGCAGCCCCTTCCAATGCTCAATAAGCTTAATAAGCCATTAGAGAGAGCTCTTCCCTCAGCAGGTGGAAAATACGTCACGCCTCATTACAGCCTCAGTAGGTCTGTGCAAGGCACAGCCAGATGCAAACCCATGGATTTAATTGTTGCATGAAGATGGAGCAAACGGGAGCACCCTGGTTTCAGGATAACGTTCTGGTCGGGGATGGAAATACAGCACCGTAAATACGGATGCATCGGGTCTTAAATGTAAGATGCAGTTTGGCTTGAGTAGCATGCTAGGACCTTTCCTAAAACACCTATTTCAGATGGGGGTTTAGTATTTAGCTTAATATCCACTTGTCTGGTTTAAGCTGTACCTGTTGTGACAGCAGCAATTGGTGCAGAAGGCTGGACCTGAGCTGGCTCAGCCCTAGGCCGGGGTTTGAAGCACCCAGGTCTGCCGGCGTTGGCTTCCGTAGCAGAGAGAGACAACATGTTCCTGCCTTCAGTCAGGAAACGATTTGAGAGCTGCAAGAGCAGGGAAGCATGACATCGTTTTTAATTCAAGGCTGAGAGGGTTGAGCATGTGATCTGCTTGTTCTGAATTCCCGAAGGACGTGATCGTTCCAGATCATTCAAAGAAGAGATCGTTCAATTCAGTGTAGTAGCTAATGGCAACCTCTCCTGAAGGCATCGGTTTGCTTGGTGATCTTTTTTTTTTATATCCAGCATACGCATTAAATATCAGCTATAGATAAATTAATTCTATGTTTAATTGCATGTTTAATCCCGTCTTCTGTTCAAGGACAGACTCATGGAGAAGCCTGGATTTTTTACCCAAAATAAAATATGCTTCTTCCCACTCTCTTCACTACTTCGTGCTAAGAACCTGAATATTGAAGATTCTTTTTCCTATTTTTCCCTTTCCTGATTTTCTGTCCCCCTAACTTGTACGTAGGGTAAACAATAAACCTTGGGCTTTGGCCTCGATCTGACTACAAAGCATTTGGAAAGGACCATGCAATAGTGCTGCTGTTAACATAGTCAGGGGGTCTGGGCGTTCGGGATGTGAAAGGATTCAGCTGACTTGGTGTGTCTCAAATCCTAAAGCCTGACGAGGTCGAAGGGGCAGGGAGCTTGGTGGCAGGCAAACAACAAGCAGAGGATCGTAGGCGTTTGATCGCCTCCCGGGTCTCTGCGGGGAGAGGCCATAGGAGGAGCCCAGCTTCTCTCCACCGCCCCCCGCATGGACCCAGGACACCCAAATTCGAATCATAGAATCACAGAATGTTTTGGGTTGGAAGGGACCCCTAGAGGTCACCCAGTCCAACCCCCCTGCAGGGAACAGGGACACCTTGAACCACATCAGGTTGCTCAGATGTCTGGGCGTTCGGGATGTGAAAGGATTCAGCTGACTTGGTGTGTCTCAAATCCTAAAGCCTGATGAGGTCGAAGGGGCAGGGAGCTTGGTGGCAGGCAAACAACAAGCAGAGGATCGTAGGCGTTTGATCGCCTCCCGGGTCTCTGCGGGGAGAGGCCATAGGAGGAGCCCAGCTTCTCTCCACCGCCCCCCGCATGGACCCAGGACACCCAAATTCGAATCATAGAATCACAGAATGTTTTGGGTTGGAAGGGACCCCTAGAGGTCACCCAGTCCAACCCCCCTGCAGGGAACAGGGACACCTTGAACCACATCAGGTTGCTCAGATGCTCAGAGCCCCATCCAACCTGGTCTTGAATTAGAGCTTGGGCATCTCCTAAGGAGGGTTTCTCGCCCTGCGCAAGCCTGTGCTGTGCGGGGATGGGTTTGGCACCTACAGCATCAAGACCTCTTCCCTCCCTCCGTCCCTGAGGGCAGAAAGGATGAGTGGTGGAGGCAGGAGGAAAAGCAGGGGGGCTGTGACAGACGAGGGTGGGGAGGGAAAGCACACACCTCAGCGTAGACCAAGCATGACTTTCCAATGTTTCCTCAGCTTATGGTGTGCCCAGACATCTCCTCTGGGCTTGTACACTTTGGTTTTGTTCTACAGAGCTGGTTCAGTGGCAAGAACACAGACATCCACCCAGGATGCTCCAAGGTCTCCCAGCTCCCCCACCGATGGCCCGGGAGGGTACTGGAGGTCTTGTGTCACCCATGTGCCCATGCAGATGCTTTAGGGTGTCTCAGCTGGCCTAAGACACCTGTGTTTGGGCACTTAAATAGAGCCCTTTCTATTTGTTATGCTGACTTGCCTGCAAAATAGTCCACAACATCCCTTTTTCTTTCTGAAATGTGATTTATCTCCCTGCCTTCCCAAAGCCAAAAGCAAAATGTCCTGATGTCCACTCCGTGCTTCACCACTGCTAGTGACTTCAGTCGGACAGAGGATGGGAACCACATCTGGGTGAGAAAAGGGTGCCAGGCAGGGGTACGGTACTGTACGTTACGGCACGGCCGGGGATGCTGAGGGTGAGGGTCTCTGAAGAGACGTGGCCTAATGGTCTAAGAGAAATGGCCTAATAAATTGTGTGCTGCAGTAGCATGTGTGGAGATATGTGGCTCCAGGTTAGTTTTCTGCGGACCCAAGCGAATGCACCAAGAGTTGTATTTCTGCCTGGGTGTCCTCAGGGCAGACGGTGACCGGGAATTCTGCACGCCAGCAACACCTTCATCTGACGAGCAGTGAACATCTGAGGCTGGAACAAACTGCGCACTGCAGCCGCAGGGGAACGAGATGGCTCCTCTCGGTGCTTATCCAGGACCTGGCTCAGGTTCCTTTGGGGCTTGGCTGCCACTGCCGGCAAAGGCTCAGATGTGGGGAAAGGGCTGGGAAGGGGAGGCTACCGGTAAATCAGGGTCATGGCAGTGAGAACCTGTTCTCACCGTGCTCACGAGCATTCCCATAATTTGTTCTCTGCGTGACCAACTGTTGCATGAAAACTGTAGAAAGCCAAGAAAACGTCAGCTGCTGTGGCCGATGGCTCAGGGGCAGAAACCCGGCTCTGTTTGACTATGCTTTATGTAAACTTCACTGCCAGCTTTCACCTGCCGTGAACTGCAAGAGGAGCCCAGGGTGGCGGTTGCAAAGGCTTTGCCTGCGCCCGCGGTGAAAGCTGGAGCTGCTGTTGGACGTGGTGTTGGATGTGGTGCCGCTGGGGCAGGCAAGGCAGCCGATTCGCCGCTCTTGTCTTGAATATGTTGTGCTGTCAAAAGGAGAAGAAAGATGGGGCTCTCAGCGCTGTGGCCCAGGAGGACACGTGCTTGATGTGGAGCTAGGCAAGGAGTCCAGTGGGACCAAGGAGGAGCTCCTCGGTCTGGTCCTTGGTGGGGATATTGTTCCCCCCATGACAGAAAGGACCTTTGCTGTGCTGAGATGTCATCCCACAATTCCCATATTTTATGAGGAATGATATCTTCTCGTCATTACGGGGAATAATATATTCTCATATACTATGGGGAAGTCTCTACTCCCATTATTAAGGGGAATAATACATTCCCATATATCACGTGGATGCGGTTTGTCAACACCTCTGCCAAACCTTCTGACCCGGCGGGAGTCGGGCAGCAGAAGGCAAAGGCATGCACAAGCAATAATTTAATGCTAAAGATGGGAAACAGCAACCTGCTTTTAGATGTTGGGAGTATCTTAGCTGTCAGGTATGTTATCAGGCTTGCAGCACTGGCAGGGGTGTTGGTACTCCCAGTGCCGGAGATGTGGTTGATGGATAAATCCATTGCAAAGAGCCCATTTAATTCAGACAAACTCAAATCTATTAAAACTCAAAACTCGTTGCCCTTCCAGATGGAGTTGTTTTCCTTCAGGCGTTTTCTCCCTGGTGCCCTTGGTCGGCCGGTGCCCTCGCAGGGTGGTCACAGCCCCGTCAGAGCCAGGGATGCCGCAAAGTTGGACGCTTCCCTTTGCATCCGAGCACCTGCAAATAATTTATGTGGGATTTCCTAAGCAATGTCTGCATGTGGGTATTTCCCAAGGCGAGCAGGAACAGACTCGCTGAGTCCCAGGCCAGGAGGGACGGTCTCCTCCGATGCTCTCTCTTACGCAACCCAAAGGAACGCACCCAGTAATCCCCATACTATGTCCAGTAATCCCCATACAACATCCACTGCTTTGTTTAAGCCCTAGCACACTATTTGAGAAGCCTCTGTTAAATACACACACACACACAAAAGAAACAACTTTGATTAAAGACTTCAGCTGATGAGGAATCCAACCACAGCCCCAGGTCCCACACCCTTAATTACCTTTGCTGTTAAATGCTTGTGACTACATTTGTCCACCTCTCATGTCCTACCACGCACCCCTGTATTTCTTGATGATTTCCCATCAATTATAATCGCGGTGTCCTGGAGAGAACAAACAGAAGATTTCTCCAGGGCTATCTTTGTAGCAAAGTTCAGCCCTTTCTGAAGTTCAGTCCCTCCTAGGAGAACACGTCACCTGGGAGAGGTCACCAGGCTTTTTTTTTTTAACTTTAAAACTGGAGAAAGTAATTTCCCAGCACCTTGCTCTCCGGCCATTTGTAGCATGACTCTGGCAACATCTGATGCCTTTGCCGATAACTTACTAGAATCCAAAAATGAATCAAATATATCATTCAGGAAGGATTTTACCTGGTGCGATTGCCAAGTGCCCCATAAATGCTCAGAACTTGGGCAGGAGAGAACTTGAACAAGGTGATGGTTGTAGGTCCCTTCCCAACTGAACTTTTCTATTCCAGAACCCCAAATCTCATGGTTTTCCAGAAGATGCTGAGGGGGTTGAGGTGCTTGGCCTTGCAATATTCTGCTTCTCCCAATGGCTGGAAGTGTCTTGCAACCTTCATGGATTTCTAATCAATACGGTTTTTCTCACCTCCAGGACCTGAAAGATGCTAACCAAGGTTTGAGTCTACTATTGCTATAACTGTCTGCACTTCAGCCCATGTGAATGAAGCCCAGCTGGGGGACATGGATTTATTATACAGAAATTAAACATTATCTGCTGGAAATTATATTATCTGGAGTCCAAAAGCAGGCCTTTCATGATTACTTTCCTTTCAAGAAAGCAGTTTCTCTCTGTGGAGTGCCCTTAATTGTGTTGCTAGCCCTTTTTAATTAGGATAATTTGGAAATTAAGTTAAATTAAACATTTTATTTCAGTGGTAGAAGAAGAGGGGACACTGGAATAACTGCTGACGGAAGGGCTGAGCCTGTTGGTTCTTGGTCTGGCTCCAAAGACCTGCTAATATTTATTCATGGGAGAGAAGCTAAGGAGAGATGAACTCAGCATCTTCCCAGATTTTACTGTCACTTCTGAAACAAAGGGAATTTCCTCACTCAACAGAGGGAGAAAACAGAGGAAAACATCTCCTTGTGTCCCTTCCCTGGGGGAAAAAAAAGTCCAGTCCTGGTACAGAGGTGCTGTGGGACCATCCCTGCACCACCACACCGTAGCTACACATGAGAAAAGCAAGATTATTTTACAGCCAAAGCTCTGAAACAGGTTGCCTCTTTTTTTTTTTTTTTTTTTTATAGCAGTTGGATGATTTTTTAGGAAAAAAGCATGGGCAATTTAAGAGCCTGTAGCCAACCAGGGTGCAGGATTCAGCGCTCCCACCCGTGCATGCATGGCCGCCCATGAGAGATGTCCTGGAGAAACGCATGTCCCTTGCCAGTAAATAGGAGCTGGCTTCTTGTCTAAGCTGGGAAACCCAATGAAATATTTAGCAACCGTCTGAATCCAAACTTCCTAAGCTGTGGATATGATTTGATTTGCAGCTCTTCTTACGGCAGCGGTCCTTCGGCTGTCTTTTTCTTACCAGAAACCTAGGAAATAGGCAACTCGGAGGTGCTGGTGATGGAGAGAGAGGCGGGAGAAGGGAGAAGGGATGAGTGCATCCTCCTTGGCTATGAATTGCAAGAGTGAGAAAGCCTTCGGGTTGATGGATTTACCATCGGGCACCCGGAGCTCATCTGTTGTTCTTGGCTGATGAGGGGAGACCGATGAGGAAGGGACAGCAGGATATGAAGGCTCCTGGTGATCCTCCTATTCCTGGGAAGTCCCAGCCCAGCATCCTGCAAGCCATCCCCCAGGCACCTCCTGTCTCCTCCAGTCAGCCCAATGGGATGGTTTGAGGAGATTTGGGTAAAACAACCTGATTTAGCTAAAGCATGATGAGTTTATGAACTGCCAAGGCTCCGGGGCAAAAGCTGCCCACCACCCTGGAGGTGCAGGGATTCCCAGGTACTGCTTTTGAATGGCTGCTGTAGGTGCCTCAGTTTCCCTTCCAGGTGTTAGTTGTAGTGTGGGGGTCAAGTGAGGCTTTGGAGGGGAAGATCTAGGAAAAAAGAAAGGTGACAGGTAAGATACTTTGGGTGAGAGCAGCGAAGGATGCTGAGGCGGAGGATGGAAGCCGTTAGCTGGGAAAACCAATTAAGATGTACCGGACAGCCTGATGGCAGGGTGGTGCTAAGCCACCGGATGATGGGGTGGGTGGCCAGCAGCACCCAGGGGTGATGGGGAGGCAGGAGGCTCCCCTGGCCCCTCTGGTCCTTCAGTGCCCTGAGCTGGAGGGACACACTCAGCTCATGGGGGAGAAAAGCATCGGTCAGACCCAGGTGGAAAGAGCTTTTGCTATTTCTGTTATTCCAGACTACGTGCGCTGTGTGTTTTGGGGCAAATAAATAGAATTTTTGCTCTCAAGCAGCCAAGTGACCTGGACAATGGGACAGTGTAAACCCTCAGCAAGTTCGCTGATGACACCAAACTGGGAGGACTGGCTGATCCACGGGAAGGCTGCGCTGCCATTCAGCGGGACCTGGACAGGCTGGAGAGTTGGGTGGAGAGGAACCTGATGAAGTTCAACAAGG
>NW_009270001.1:1330832-1336142 GCF_000687185.1 Egretta garzetta | reverse complement strand
CCAGGACAAGGGGCAATGGGCACAAACTGAAACATGAGAGGTTCAAGTTGAACGTGAGCAAGAACTTCTTGACTTTGAGGGTGACAGAGCCCTGGCCCAGGCTGCCCAGGGGGGCTGTGGAGTCTCCTTCTCTGGAGATATTCAACCCCCGCCTGGATGAAGTCCTGTGTAACATGGTCTAGGAGAACCTGCTTGAGCAGGGGGGTGGGACTGGGTGAGCTCCTGAAGTCCCTTCCAACCCCTGCCATTCTGGGATTCTGGGATTCTGTGAAATCTTTGACCAGTGCCTATCCAAGGGGCACTGACTTCTGCTGAGCAGGTCAGTAGGTACCTTCAGGTTGGTGGTTATTCAGCAGCTGCAAATTTCCATCCCATGTGTATGTGCTATCCTGTGTGTATATGAGGACATCTATAGCACACCAATATTTCTCTCCCAGCATGGATCATATAAATCTGCCCTGCTCTGATTCCTGAAGGCCATGGCATGATAAAATACCTGCCACACGCCCGGCGTGCTTGTGGTTTGATACCGTTATGTCTTTTTTTTCCTCCCATCAAGAGCAGAAGCGTGTCGAGCCCTTTTCTTCTGACACCTTTTGCAGCGAGCAGGCAATAAAAGTGTTTCCCTTTCCTCCCCAGTCACCATACTGGGAAGGCAAAGGGGTCTAAACTGGGGTACCAGCCCTCGGTAGCTGCTGGAGAAGGGAGGGGAGGACTTCAGCCGAGCGTATTTTTACCAAAGCGATATGATAAGAAGCAAAGCCTGCGTGAAGATAAGCTTGTTTATTTTATTAGCAGACCAAGGATAAATCCCGGGCTCTTGTCATTGCTCAGCCCGAGCTGCTGGCAAGTGGAAGCCCCAGGTTGCCTTGTCCGGAGTAAGGGTTTATCGTGCGGTTAAGGACTATCATTTCACAGTGTGAAGATGCCCAGTGGGAAAAAGAGGACGAAAGACTCAGGCACTCCGAGACATCGCATCTCCTTGCTGGAGGTAGGTGTGTAAGTCCTCCCCCTCGAAGGAGTGGTTTCCGATGGTTTCTCCCTTGCACATAATATACAAACTATTCTTATTTGACAAAAAATATACTTATTTTCCATGCTCAGCCAAGCACGATCCCATCCTAAATGGTGCTGGAGTGCTGTTTTCTGCCAACCCTCCTTCCTGTTTGTAGTGGCTCTGCTGGTGGGTGGAGAGAGGATTTGGGGGGGGGAAGGGAGGATGTCCATACCAGCAGGTGAGTCAGGGCCAGGAAAGGCACCATTAGAAGATGTGTGGGAGATAACAGAGGGTGCAGGAAGTTGACTGCAGAGGATGTGGGCTCCCAGGAGCAGGAGAAGCAAGAAGCTGGTCTGCTGGTGTGAGTAGGCCTGTGGTGAAAGCCTCCTTGGAGGGCTCCGTGCTCTTCCCCACCAGATCCTGGAGTAACCCAAGGTCAGGCAAGGAAGCTGCTGCCACCCTGAAGGAGATGAGGCACAAGACTGTAACACCCTGAGACACTTCTAATTCTCCCAAAGAGGAAGATTTTTCTCCTAGGACTTTGTCCTGCGGACCAGAGACATGTTCAAAGAGTCCTTCTCAGTCCTTGCTACCCCGGAGCTGCTGGCAACTCTACAAACACTGGTGGTGA
Source organism: Egretta garzetta (assembly GCF_000687185.1). Lineage (NCBI taxonomy): Eukaryota > Metazoa > Chordata > Aves > Pelecaniformes > Ardeidae > Egretta > Egretta garzetta. The sequence goes on along the minus strand of NW_009270001.1, from coordinate 1,334,514 downwards.
TTTAAACCTGGTAAAAGCTGACTCACAAAGTACGTTACCAACAGGGTAAGTAGAGCCATACCCATTTCAGGGGAGGGAAACTGGAGCTGAGAACTGAGGGCTTTCATCTATCATCACCAGTGGTGGAGCCCAGGTCATACAAGCCCATTGAGTCAAGCTGCCTTCCACGCCTCTCCAGCCAAGGGTTGGGCTACCAGCCCCACAGTGGTACCTGCCCTGGCTCTGGTAGAGCCAGCTTGTATGGTGCAGCTCAGTGTGGTGCCCAGCCTTCGCTCTTCAGCTTTGTTTCTAATGAAAAGTATTCCCAGGACCAGAGTGCTAGGTCTCCAGCTCACCTAAAGCATGGCTTTCCTCCAAAACTATCCTGTAGTCTTCCTCTTGCTACTATTTCATTCCAGGTAGTCTTTTGGGGCTGTAGGTTTCTTAAAAGTCAATAAAATGGCCTGTATGGAATATAATACCGAGTGATGAAACGGCTAAATCATAGAACCATAGAATCACAGAATGGTTTGGGTTGGAAGGGACCCTTGAAGGCCATCTAGCCCAACCCCCCTGCAATGACATCTTTAACTCCATCAGGTTGCTCACAGCCCCGTCTAACCTGACCTGGAATGTTCCCAGGGATGGGGCATCCACCACCTCTCTGGGCAACCCATCCCAGTGTCCCACCATCCTCATCATAAACAATTTATTCCTTTTTCCAGTCTGAATCTCCCCTCTTTTAGTTTCAGACCATCACCCCTTGTCCTATCATTACAGGCCCTGCTAAAAAGTCCATCCCCATCTTTCTTCTAAGCCCCCTTTAAGTATTGAAAGGCCGCAATAAGCTCTCCCCAGAGAGTCAAACTGGAAGAGTGCCTTGCTGTCACCCTCCATCCAGCGCCCTGGATTTTCCTTGCCCTAACGCCAGTGAAATTCCTCTGCCGCACCCCTCTAAGCAGCATCGCAATCCTCTGATGCAATTAATATCTACAATAAGGGATTATGGAAAAAAAAAAATCTCATTTGCAACCAGGGTTAGAGAGGCATATTTCTGGGTGGCTGGAATATTTCCTGGCTGGCCGTGCCTCTGCAAAACGTGCTTGTCAGTAGTTAATTTGAATTTGCTCTCCAGCAAACCCAGAGGTATTGATGTCCTTGTCAGAGATGCTTTCTGTCACCCTGAGGAGGCATCTGACAAGATCTGCTTTGCCTGATGTGGAAGGACATCCTTCATCGCCCAACCCAGGTCCTCGCGATGCCTTTGCCCGTTCTCAGCTTGGCCTTTTCAGCCGCTTGACCTTTGCAAACACCCACGTGTTTTCTTGGGGCTAGAATAGTAGCAATCCTTTAAATTGGCAATTTGTTCTTACCTGGGTAGTCATACTTTGCATTTCTAAGGCCTCTTTAATCCCAAGATGTAGCTGTGAATTAAATCAGGGGAGGGAAGTCATGAATTACATCCAGGTAGCCCCATGACACAGCTGAGTTATGTGAAATACGGGAAATTAGGCACATTATTTTAAGCAATGTGGGAGGTCAAGGAGAAAACACAAATGTTCTGAGTGGCATCTTCTCATCTGCAGTACGGGAAGCGGCATCAGGGCTGGGTTTCAACCCATCTGCAGCAAAGCAGTCTTCATAAGCCCAGCTCTCCAGGAGCCCAGACCCATCCCGTTCCAGATCTCCACCGAACACCAGTGAATCCAGCCTTGACTTGCAAACAGCCTTGGCACCGATTGCTGCGCTGGATACAAATGCCCTTCTAAAAATAACTGAGAAGTGGGGGAAGGAGCCTGTCCCCACGCTTGGCGTTTCAAAACCAGCTTCTCCTCTTGCCATAGCAAAGCATTGCTTCACCCATGGGTACCCTGCTCGGAAATTTGATTTTTTTATATATATATAGGAGAGCATCTCGACAGCTCTGTGCTGTCTCTTTTGCCATGGCTAGCCACATTCATGTCCCATAACCGTGGTTTCTCTCTAGCTTTGCAGCCAGCCTATCTCACTCCATAAGATTTGGGTGGAGGAGGAACTGCTGGAGCCCAACGTCCAACGCCGCTGGCCCCCCCAGGCATGGGCAGACGTCTCCACGCTCGGGAAGGAGGGCAGAGCCGTCACTCAGGCTCTGTCGGGATGGGAATAAAGACCTTGTTTGTCTCCAGTCCTTGCTTCTACAGTAGCTCTATTATTTGTTTTTTTTAAAGGAGGTCTATTTGCTTTCAACTCAACTGCAGCCCGGCCAGAATAATGATCTCTCTGACTCGGGCAGAAAGATTGTTGACCCAACTATTTTAAGGGCCTCTTTTCCTGCAGGGGGTCTCTGATGGAGCATCTAAGCTCTTGATGACCACGGTGGCATTTTGATGGTCACTTCTTAGAAACCTGCTGAGGGCATCACTGTGTCTCCATCCTGGGAGGCTTCCCCATCATCCCACCTATGCCAGAAGTACTTGGGGAGAAGAAAGGAATTCCCTTCTTCTTCAGTTTATTTTTTCAGTACCAATCTGTATGAATAACTGAGCTTTCCACACAGGGGATGTACAATCCGAGCAGAATGCAGTACGTTGAATTTTGCCTTCAGCTACGCTCTGTGAAGCCCAGATTTGCTCCAAGCTAGCGAGGGAGGGCCAAGCTACCAGCACGCCGCAGCTACGAGCAAGGTACTTTGTAAATATTCCATATTTCCCCTTGGAAGCAGCAGGTTCCCATCACTGCTAAGCCATTTTATAGGGTATTGCCAGGGCGAGAGCAGAGTTTGGCACGGCATCGTTTTGGTTGCAGTCTGTGCTCTCAAATATCTTCGTGTCCCCGGCTGCTCTTTCCGTCTCTTGCTATTTTCCTGGGACAAAAAAATCTTGAGGCTGGAGCATTTCCCACTGGCAGAGATCCACAAGTTCCCACTGAACTGGGAGAGCGCTTTCCCGGGAGCAGCCCTAGGAGGGTGCTGAGGCAGGATACGGGCCTGTCCGCATGGGTCCCAGCATCTTGCGGACCCTGCGCTTGGCCGCGTAAGGAGCCGGGCAGCCTGCCTCAATTCCCTCCGCCACGGCGATGGAGGGGCTCCCCTGATGCCTCCCTACCTCCCTAAATACATGCTTTTAATAAAGAGCCAATTTAATTTCCCAAGCACTGAGTCATCGGGTGTTATTACCTGGTGTATGGTAACCAGAACAGCAGCCACAGCATCTTTTCCTTGAAAGAAGGATGTTTCCATTCCCTCCTCCGTCCCCGGCTTTTCACAACTCCTCTCTTTTTCTTATTTTTTAAATTTTTTTCTTTTCCTTTCCCAGTTTCCCCTCCAACGGGATGAAGCCAGAAGCAGGGACAGAAGGAGGAGGTTGAGCCGCCGAGCGTGCGCATCGGAGGGGCTGAGGCACCAGGGTTGCACCCAGATGGGGATGGGGCTGGCAGCTCCGCTTTGCTCTTTGGACCCGGAGCCGTGCCAGCTCCTGGAGAAAGTCCCTGGCTACGGTAAAGCCACACTTGCTCCCTTCCTGCTGGGCCAGGTTAACAACGAATGCCAGCGCCAGTGTGGCCGTGGAGCTTCAAACCCACGCGAGGGTGGGAATGAGATGGCAGACGCGGCGCCTTTTCCCGAGCCCCCGGCTGGCGCTGCCCGGCGCAGGGGGTGCACCCTGCCCTGTCCGTGGCTCACGGCACCCGCCCCACGTGCCACCTTCCCCGGGTTTCCCTTTAGTAC
>NW_009270001.1:1330211-1330809 GCF_000687185.1 Egretta garzetta | reverse complement strand
CCCCCCACCCCATCTACTAGAGGAACGAAACCAGCTCCCTCCCGCCACGCTCTGCAGGAAGGGTCATTTCCCCCCACAAAATCCCAGGTTGGAAGTTGAGTGCCCTGATCCAGCACCCACCCGGGCTCCCAAACCAACGCGCCCAGTCCCCAGCCCTGCCACACTCCTCCTTCCAGCAAGGATGGAGGCGAGCGCCTGGTGGCATTCTCCAACGTCGCCAGGTCTGGGACTCCTGGAGCAGGTTGGGGCAGGAGCGGGATGCTCGGAGAGGTCCCACCACGTGGGGCCAGGACCTGATGTGTCCATCCAGGAGCAGGACTTCAGACTTGCCCGCACGTTCACACCGTTAATATCGCTCCTACGGGCTGGCATTCTGCAAAAGAAGATTTGCTGTTCGTAAGTAGCTGAGACGATCTGTCAGTGGGTTAAAGCTGACAATCCCAATGGCACTGGCATTTCAAAAAATGCTCATTAATGCAAGAGCGGATCCTACCTTTTTTTTTTTTTCCTCAACCCTGCTCTCATACACTGGGAGTGTCCCTGGGAAATCCCAGTCCTGGGGGGTTCTCAGCTTAGTGGTTCGGGGGGCTGAGGGGGG
>NW_009270001.1:1319054-1320116 GCF_000687185.1 Egretta garzetta | reverse complement strand
GGATGCAGGAGGAGATGAGCCGGGGAAACGGGATGTGGGCAGAGCCGTTGTCTGCTCCGGGTGAGCTCTGCATGGCAGCTCAGCCTCCGCCAGAGCGATGCTATTGGCGCTCGGATTAATAATTAAACCGTAGTATGATCATAGATCAAAATATGAAAATCTGGGCAGTTCCCCTTAGCTTAAAATACGACAAAATAAAAAAAAAAAATAAAAATCTGGACCTAAAAGAGCGATGCTATTGGCGCTCGGATTAATAATTAAACCGTAGTATGATCATAGATCAAAATATGAAAATCTGGGCAGTTCCCCTTAGCTTAAAATACGACAAAATAAAAAAAAAAAATAAAAATCTGGAGCTAAATTAACAATGTGCTCTCCCAATTATAGCCACCCTCCGGTGAATATAAGGTTGCCATGGCAACCTGCCCAGCAAACGATACGGCCAAAAATAAAGCACAGCAGGGAGAGAGATCTTTTGAATCCGATTTTGCCGTCAAAGTAGAATTAAGGTTTCTTCAGAGGCCAGCTCTTCTGGTTAATTTATGGCTGCGGTTCTTCCGTTGGTGTTCATTAACACGATCCATTTATCCGGATGAACGTTACGGCAGAGCTGGATGGAGAGCGACAAAGAATCCATGGCTAGGAAAGAAAAAAAAAAAAAAAAATAAGAGTTATCTCTTGAATATAACCCAAGCAATGATGGAAGGGGAATGATGGGGCGGGTCGGGGTTTTTGAAGGCCTGGTGGGGCACAGGGAAGGTGATTTAAATGGTTTGTAGGAACATTTCCAAGCGGGTCTGGAGGGGCTAAATGGATCCAGCTGGCTAGAACAGTGTTTAAATTCTGGCTTTCATGTTTTGCGACTCAAGAGTTTTGTGTAATTTATCCGGAAAGGCTTGTTCTACCTGGAAACACTCGATGTATACGGCAACATCTGCAGATCCCTTCTTTTAAGCTCAGCTTAAACCCCAGCTCCTTAAAGCCCGGCTGTGGATGCTGTGGAGGAGGAGGGGTGGGAGAGGATGGGGTTCCCGGGCTGAGTCCCCACGGATCGGCCCGGGG
>NW_009270001.1:1299698-1318149 GCF_000687185.1 Egretta garzetta | reverse complement strand
GGGCGGGAGGGCGAGAGCGGTGGCGGCGTGCGCGGGCACAAAGGTCCCGCCCGGGTTAAGCCTGGGCGTCGTTCCAAGGGGGGGGACATCCCTTGTAACCCACACTGGGGCCTCCTGGGAGGTGCTGTTCCCCGCCCTTGGCGCAGGGTTGGGTTTGGGTCTTGCAAAGCGAGGACTCCCCGGGGAACTAAATTTTGGTGTTATCGTATGGTTATCGTTTTCCTGCAGAGTCACTCTGGCTGCACGTGGTCTCGGGGACCGTGGGTGACAGTAGGGGACAACAGATGCTGGCGGCACGGAGCAGCCGGCAGTTGCGGGACATTTTTTGCCCGCAGCTGCCCCCGGCGATGCCGTACGTCTGGAGGCACAGTGGCTGGGTGTCCCTGGTGCCCCACTGCCTCAAAACTCACTCCTTGGAGTTGTTTTTCCGTAAAACAAGACTAAGATTCATCTCCCAGGGCTGTTCCCTGTGTCAGGCTCCTCTGGAAGGGGTGAGACCCCCACCAGTAAGACCCCGGCACTGGACGAGGTAGCAATCCCATTGGGTTGGAAAGGGGCAGGTGCTGTTTCCCAGCACGAGGAGGAGGGCTGGGTTGTCCCAGGCCTCTCTGGGGTCCCGCTGGCTGCTCTGAAATAGGCCATTTGCACGTGTCCGTCTGTGCCACCTTCACTCCTTCTCCAGTAACCCATGCTACTCTCCACCACTCAGGCAGGTACAGGATGAGCCTGAAGTCATGGCCTTGTTAACAGCAACAAAAGAGATGGGAGGAAGCAGAAGATATGCTGAGCTTCCAGGTTGTTTCTCTCGACCCAGAGATACCAAAATAAGACCGGGTGCTTTAATAGTCCCTCCTCTCCAAAATCTAGGAAGGCTTTTTGATGGTGGACCATCCCCTGAGCATCCAGATGCTGGCGGGGGGGTGCCACGTGGGATGGAGAGGGAAGCGTCCTGCTCCGCTTACGGCTTGTGTGATCCTGACAAACAAATATTTGCACTTTGTCTCCAGTGAGTGGAAAAACCCCATTTTACTGTGTCGATCCACGTTGTTTTTCCCTGTAAGGACCGTAAAGGCTTTGCTCTGCCCTTGCTGATCCTGAGGTCCAAAAGCAAAACCTTGCGCTGGATTTTATTCCCTCGAGCCTTGAGTGAAATTTGTAGGCTGTGGCGTTGAGTGTGTTATCTTTGGCAGGGAGACGAGCGGTGTCTGTTTTGGGAAGCTCAGGCTGTGCTTCTGTGTAAAGTTCTTTCCCTCTGAGCTCTGTCCGAGCCCTCTTTGCGATGCGGGTACTGCACCGGAGGGCTCTGCGAGTTTAAGGTGTCATGGTTAAAGTGTGGTGGGACTTGTCCAGCTCTTAGGAAGTAATTTTTTTTATCATTTATAAGATCTCAGGTTGCTTTTAAAGGAAAGGAGAGGAGCAGCGGTTGGATAGCGAGGGTGACATGGGAATGTGACTTGTCTCGGGTGAGCTGGAGGGTAAAGCCCAGCACCCAGGAGCTCGCCGGTCAACGGGAGACTGGAGAAACCATTTGTGGAGGTGAATGAACACCAGTTCTGCTTTGCAGGGGGATGTGGGAGAGGAGCGAGCTACCTGAGGGGCTTGGCTGGCTTTGACATCTTCGGTCCCATAGCTGAGTCAGCCTCATGCACAGATGGGATGGGAGCGGTCTGCGGAGGGTTCCTGAGCACCGTGAAAAATAACGTGCAAAGGATGAAAACATCCTTCGTGGTTGTTAGCCCTTGATGCAAACTGTGGAAGGGAAGAGGACAAGGTGCTGAGCTTTATCGCCAGATGTCCCTCCTTCAGCACTCTGCCTTGGAAGAGAAAAATACTCTTTTTTTTTTTTTTGCTCTGTGAGCATCCTCACTTTGGGGTGAAGAGCTGCTTCGTGTTCACTCTACCGTGGTCTCCTGGTGAGGACAAAATTTGCCGTGCTGACTCTCCCCTTCCTTTTCATTTTGGGTGTCTCGCTCCTGTTTCTCCTCGCAGCTGTCCTTGCCACTGCTCCATCTTTTCCCAGCGGGAGTGGTGTAAAATTGCGGTAGTTATCGCTGGTTGAGTTTTTGCCCGCAGGTCTCTGCAGAGCAGCAGGAAAACCCTCCTGAACCTTTTTTAATTTCATGTTCTTGCTGCTCAAGGGAGTCTTTGGGGTCTTGTGTGTTTGTGAGGAGCTGCATCTAAAAGTACAGCAAGACCCTCTGGTTTCTGTGGAAGCTGGGGGCAGCAGATGAGCTATTTCAGGAGATGTTTGGGGCACATTTAGTGTAATGCCTGATTATTTCTGCCAAAATATGGAGCAAGTAAATATTGTTAATGATTCCTTTGTTCTTCAATACAGCAGAAGTATTAAGACACTTAAATTACACACGACATTGTTAGGTTTCAGAGTTAACAGTCTGCTGCTCTGTTTGGGGTAGCTTGTGCTCTTCATCAGGTTGGGGAAAGGACAACTGTTCGTGTCTCAAAAGTCTGGAAGCCCTGAGGCTTCTGGACAAGTAATCTCCATAAATGCTTTGGGATGTTCTTGTGAAACTCCTCCGAGAAGGTGCAGTTCTGCTACCTGAGTGTAATTAGCGCATTACTGAGTCACCCAAAATAAAGGGCTACAGTAGCTAACCAATCATTTTCTGTTTGTTTGAGACACTTGCCGTGTTATTTTTATGTATTTATATATATGTGTGTGCATGTGTATATATAGAGAGAGTCATTTACAACACCGATGCCTTGCTGATGTTCCTAGGAGAAATGTTTCCTGCTCAGTTCAGACTGAGATGGGGATGACAGTAGATGTTCTCAGAACTTTTGTGCATTTAACCATCAACTTCCCTGCTGAAAAGAGAGATTTTGTTTCTTCCACGTCTGCCGTTGGCTGTACCACGGTGGGTCTTGCTTGCTGGACTCTGCTTCGGCATTGTCGGTCTTCTTCAACGTAGGGGTGCCCCAACAGTGGCCAGGAATGGGGATGGTGTCTCTGTAATGGATTTGAGATCATTGCTGTTTGGAGTTAGCTTTTGGAGACTCCTTTGAGGCAGTCCATGTAGTTCTTTAGGGTTTAGGGTAAAACCTGAGGCTTTAGGGACCACAGGTTGACTAGGAGCAGTCTTGTGCTTACTTCAGAAAAGCCATTGTTCCTGTCTCCTCTCCTACAGACAACACATGGCTTCCCCTGTCCCCAGGCACATAGCAGTCATGGTACAGGAGAAGAAAAACCTGGTTTCTTAGGTGGTAGGAGAAGCTGTGGTGACACAACTCAACTTCTGCCTCTGCTATCTCTGTAGGACCAAATCCTGCTGTGCCTGTTGGCCAGGAGCCTGCCACAGGAGTATTTCATAACGTGCGGCAATTTATCGAGGGCGTCTCCTCTGTGGCCACCAGCACAAGTTCAGCTTTGCCTTCTTCCCCAGCATGGTTGCGTCCGCCATGCCGCTGGGTGGTGGTGGAAGTCATCTGTGTCTCTCGGGCAGCAGGACGGAAAGGGTTGTGGGTGGGGTGATGTGCCCGTGGTGGGGATGGCTCTGGGATGGGGAGTGGAGGTAGGCAGCTGTGTGATGTGCCCCATCCCTTGGTGTCACGTCATGCCCAGATGACTTTAGGATGCACACAGACACCCACAAACTTCTCACCAGCAATTTTAATTGACCTTAATGCAAAAAAAAAAAAACCCCAGCCAACCTTCTCACTCCCTCTGGAGCTGGCCCAGCTCGATGGGACTGGTTTATACAGCCTGCACTGCCCTGGGAAGGCTTCACCACCACTGGAGCCTGGCCCACACTGAAGCAGAAGCTACAGGGAGACACACAGCTGTCACCAGCTTCCCTGGCCACCTGCCGTTAATGGGGTTTGTAATTAAATCTGAAAAACGCTTTTGAACTCATGAAATCCTGGAGGAGCCGTGTGTCTTGGCTTGTGTTCACAGGGACCTTAGGAGAAGCTTGGGAGAAGCTGGTGTTCACAACCAAGCTGTCAACGTCCCTCTGCCACCAGCTGCATTGGGTGATAGCTGGCACGGGAGGTGAGCAGCTGAGTTGGCATGGGAAGGGTGGTGTGGGAGGCCGGGGCACAGCAGCGTGGCATGCCGCAGCGGTCCAGGTCTCCTGCGATCAGCTGGGCTGTGCCACGTGGCAGGGATGACACCCAATCCATCCCCAAGCTAGCGTTGAGAAGGTCTTCTGCAATTAAGTAGGTACGGTCCCAAGTGTTTTGCATCGTTTGATTAAATCTCACAAGTCTGTCTATGCAAGCACAATGCTTTCGGCCACCACAAGGACTGAGCATCTCATTTGTGAAGCCAGAGCTTTGCCAACCAGCATGGAGCTGGTAGCAGGTGGCACAGCCTTGGACAACATCGGGGCTGGGGCAGCTGCTTGGCAGAGCTTGGATTGCCTGTGGCTGTGGCCACGAGCTGCTCCTTCTGCTACGTGGTCCATGGAGATGACATTTTGGGGCCACCAGCTTCTGCAGGTTGCTTTGAAGGGTGTTCAGGTCTACGAAAACACATTTTAGTGTTTGCTCATGGGGGATCTTGCAGGAATAATCATGGGATGAATTTTAAAAGATTTTTTTCCTGCAGAGAAGTGTGCGCTCTGGTCACCGGCAGGACTATGGTGTAGCGTAGGTCCAACCAAGCCAGCCCGAAGCAGTGGTGTGCAAATGCTGTTTTGCTTTTGGGTGCTGGCATCTCCCTGCACCACCCGACCAGAAGCAAACCCCCTGGGCCGGGAGGCTCCTGGGCACTGTGTCCGGCTACAGCAAAACCAAAGGGGGTTTTAATAACGTGCCATCATAAATGCCATCTTGAGTGGCTGTGCGAGAGAGGAAAGGAAAGCAGGAAGGGTTGTGGTTGTGCTGTGGTTGTCAGCTGGAGTTTAACAACAGGGAAATGTTTGGTGTTGAAGGTGGTGTTTGCTTTGCATGGTGAGAAGAGATGGGGGGTGGATGCCTGCACCCCCAGAAGCCGTATTTCCTTAAATCAGGGCATACTGGTGATCCAAGGAATGCCTTTTCCCAGACGGGCGACTGGCTTGGAGGCATCTTTGATTACATTTTTCTCCAGCTTGGGAAGCCAGGCTGGCAATCCTAAAACTTCCAGCAAGAATTTTTGCAGCTGGAGGCTTCACAGCCAGACATGGAGGCTCGGGGTGTTTTTGGAAATGATTTCTTTATTTTTCTTGCCACATGCGTATTTCATCATTGCAAGCAAGTAGATGAGTTTGATGGAGTTTCCAGGGGCTGTGGGGTCTCACTACGATGGCTATGGATGCCTCTAGAGGAAGAGGAGACCATGCATGCAGATGAAGAGGCTGAAGAGCTGCAGGGGACCAGCTGTGACAAGGTGATGGGTGGCTTTCTCCGACAGCTTTTTCCCCTTGTTTTGGGACCAGCGGTTTCCCGCATCCAACGGCAGCTCTGAAGTGATACTCACCTTGTGGAAAGCTCTTCTGGTGAACGGCGAGTTTTCCATCCCTTCCTGCATCCCTGCTCTGTCCATCCCTGTGCCGGCATCTGTGGGCAGCGGAGCATTTTTTCCTGCCTTTCTGGATACTTGGAGCAGCGTCGGTGGTGGGCAGGACATTACAGCCCTATGGAGCGCTTGGCTGTCGGCAGAGCCTCTGCATTAATGGTTTGAAGCTGCGCCAGGGCAGGTTTAGGTTAGATATTAGGAAAAACTTCTTCACTGAAAGGGTTGTCAGGCTCTGGAATGGGCTGCCCAGGGAGGTGGTAGAGTCCCCATCCTTGGAGGTATTTAAAAGAAGGATAGATGAGGTGCTTAGGGACATGGTTTAGTGGTGGGATGGCAGGGTTAGGTTAAAGGTTGGACTCGATGATCTTAAAGGTCTTTTCCAACCAAAGCGATTCTATGATTCTATGATCCCTCCCTGCCTGGATGCTCTTAATGCAAAGATTCGTTCTGGGGTTCTGGTCCCTCTCCCTCCCTCCTGAGTTTCGGAGAGTCTACAGAGCACACATTGTCTTTCTTGGAATCAGGTCCAAGAAAGGATATTTGCACGGCTTTTTTTTTTTTTTTTTTTAATATATATTTGCATTACATGGGGTGAAAGATGTATTTATCAACTGCAAACAGCCACTTTGAAGCTTCTCCTGTATATTTCTGTGCTTTTTTTTTTTAATTAACAGAAATGAGGCTTATGCGCTCAGGCTGGCTGTCACGTGCTATTCCTCCAGAAGCTTTTTTAACCCGGGGACTAATTTCAGCCAAATTTGACAGAGGAGTGCAGGTCTCAAAGATAAGAACTTGCAGGCTCTAAGAAAGAAGGCGGAAGAGGGAAATCCAAATTTCTTCTTGCCTGCAAGGAGAGGCTGCAGCGATCGTGAGCTTAAATATTATCTGTCTGGGTGCAAGTGGGTCGGCTAACTCAGAAGTGGCTTTAGTAATTCACTAAATTTTCTTTAAGAAAATAACCCAAATTGTCTTGAACGCGGGGAAGGAGGAGCTGGCTGTAGGGATGCTGCTGGAGAGGGTGTGATGGGACGATGACCTCTAAAGGTCCCTTCCAACCCAAACTATTCCAGCTTTCCAGCCTTGAGCTTACCCTCGCCGCATACCTGCTGGGATGGATGATTGGGCATTACGCTGTTACTGCTCCTAATAGTGGCATTTCACGTGCTGCCATCTAGAAGCTCACCTGGAGTGTTTGCACACTGGGGAACAGATAAAATCTGTCCCCAAAAGCTTGGCCAGGCTCTGCCCGGGCTCACGGCTGTTCCCCATCAAGACCGAGGTTGCGACCAGCAGCATCGCCTGGAGGAGACTAGGCAGCAGCGTGGTGGCTTTTTGGCACCATCGATGGTCCGTGAACTTGCCTTGGACCTGGAGCTGCTGTTAAAAGTGATTAGTGAACCTCCAGTTCCCAAAAGAGCCGGGGGTGATGCTCTGCCCCTCTCTGCTCCTGACGGCCTTTCCCGTTACAGCTGCAGCACGAGGCTGCCTCTTCTGCCGTCACTATATGCACTTTGATTTCTTTTTTTTTTTTTTTAGACTGGGGATTCTCTTCCTTTTTTGTCAGCTTGGAGAATGATTTTCCTTACGCTCTTCTCTATTTAGGGCTCTGGGGGAGGAAGTGACTCAGCATTTCCCCTGCTCTGGTTTGCACAGTCATCCCTTGCTGCCTTTGCCGAGGTTTTCCTTGAGCACCTCCGGTTACGCTGGCTTCATTCAGCGGGAGCCTGTCTGCCTCCTCACCGCACGTTTCGGTGGGGAAGGGCATGGTGGGGGAGGATGAGCCGTCGGCAGGAGCTTTCCCTGTGCCGGGAGGATAGGAACGCAGCGAGGAGCACACGCTGCCAGACCTGCAGCAGCTCCAGGTCTCCTGCTCTGCTCCCCATCCGTGAGCATGGACGTCCGCAGAGGGGCAGGCAAGTCCAGCCAAATGAAATTTTGGGGGCTAGTAGTCATACTATAAAAAAAAAAGATTAAATTTGAGGGTATGGACATCACCAGAGAGAGTAGAGTGAGGATGACTCCGGTCGTGCTACTGGCACTGCTGAAGGATGCCATTCTCGCCCGGGCACTGCTGGGAGAAGTCGGCCTGGGTGATGGATGGATGATGATGCTCGCTCTGTGTAGGACTGCTGCCAGCTTGCCTTTCACGGCAGAGCTGAACTGGTTGCTAAATACCAGGGAGGAAGCATCGCTTGCTCTCCGCAAGGCTTTCAGATGCTGCTGCTCAGTGAAGGAGTCACTAAATCATCTGCCACTCTAAATGATACCAGGCATTTGGCGTGCCGTAGACTATATTAAAAACAAGTGCATTACTTCCAGGTTAATTGTTCTCCTCTTCTGGGAGCCAGCACAGCTGGCTGCAAACTCTGCTTCTTTCTCAAGGGTAGAAGGTAAAATAAAAATTAGAAGAAACTCCCAAGCCCCCCAGAACCCTTCTTCACCCCCTCCAAAACCCAGAGACTCAAACTCTGAAAGCAATTTTGATCTGCTCAGGGAATCCTAACATGCACCACTTATTCCTTTGTTTTATAAAGTTGTAGAAATTATCTTTGTCTTTCAAATTATTCTTGTCTCAAATTTTACCTTCTCTCAAAATGTTAGTCTCAGGGGTAAAACTTTGAATGTGATGGGATGCTTGCTGGGGAGATCTTACCTCCACGGCAGAAGTCCTGTGCCTTTGCTGGTGGTTGGCTCTCCTGGGTGGTCTCTCAGCTCCTGGGTTGGCCTTGGCTGGGAGTGATGTCCCATGAGCCTGTGTTGTGGGAGGTTGGGCAGTGTTTCTCTAGCAGCTTATGGTTATAGGGCTTCATAACAAATCCTCACTCTTGGTCTGCGTGGTGCGTGCAGCGGAGTCTGATCTCATTTTGACATGGCTGAATTTCAGTGAGTGGTGAATTTTAGGGTTCCACAAGCCTTTGGTAGAGCATCGGTAACTCCAGACATGGCCTTATTGAAGCTCATGCTCTGTGAGCAAGGACTTCTCTGGTGGTCCCAAGATTCAAGCTTTTTTTGTGCATATTAACACCTGATTTGGCACCAAGGATTGTATCTGTTGATATGAACCTTCATCATGACCCTGTTGTGCCAGATGCTTGAGAAGAACTGAAAAGCAAGGCCTTTTGGCACGGTGAGTGGTGGTCTTATGTCATGGGATTGGCACCAGCAGCTTTTAATAGCTTGGTAATACTATGTCTGCTCAGCAGGGCTAGGCCAAGCTTCTGCAGTGTGGCTGGAGCACCTCTAAGGTACCTCCAAGTATGTAGGGGCTACCTCATATTGAACAGTGAATGCGGTTTGCTGATAGCAAAGGTGTCTTGTTGAGTGCCCCAAAACAGGGCCTTGACTAGCCCAAGATCTTGGGGTAAGGAGCGCAGAGCTCAGGACCCAGAAGTTACATCTGATCTTTATTGGGATCTCTGTTGAATCAGACCTGTCCAGTTCAGCCAGATGTTTCTGGAGAAGGTGTGGTAACCTTGCAGGAGGCAGGTTTCACCCACCCCTTGCGGTACTTACCTTCTCAAGGAGCTGTTTGCCACGGAAAGCGTGTGGAGGAGGCTCTCTCCAGGCGCTGCCAACCATAAATACACAAGGAAAGAGTCTGGTTGGAAAGATGAAGGAGGCACTTTGTAAGGAAGCCATCTCTTTGGTCTGGTAGTCAACAAATATGGTGGTACACCGATGGGGATGCTGGTGGTTAAGCTGTCTCTAGTAAGTAAATGCAAACCGAGAATTTCCAGATATTTTTACAAGAAACCCCCAAAACCAAAGCCTTGTAACACCCACGTCAGATCATACTTCTCCTTCCTTAAATCTCTTGGCTGTTGCCTTGGGCCAGCCTGTTGTAGCAGGTAGAGCGTGGGTGCCTGGTGGCATCATGCTGTCTTTTCTGGCCAGTTCTGGCTACTGTGAGACACTACAGGCATTAAAGTCAAGTTTTATGGGAAGTGCTTTAAACTTGCTTCATGATAAGGTGGTGGCTGAAGTTGTGAAAAAACTTGTAACTGAGGGGTTGTGGAAATTTAGCAGCTGAGGTGAATATTTGCGTGGAGGTGGTTGGGTGTGCTGGGAAGTCTGAGGTTGGTCTTCACCTAGAAATGGTTCAGTAACTCAACTTGGGTTTTGCTAGCTTGTGTTCATCCTTTTTTCTTTTTCTTTTAAGAAAACCAGCCCAATCGTGAACCTGTCAGAGGCCATTAGTTAACCAGCATGGTGGTTGTAAAGCATCTGGTGGTGTGACTCTCAGGTGCATCTAAGTGGGTGTCAAGAGGTGGATCTGTTGGCAATGTCCATCCCTTAATGCTTCCCAACTTTTCCACTTGACGGGAAGTGTCAGCCAGTAAAGCCTTCCTCTCCTTCTTTGCACACGTTAATAAGCCTCAACTAAATTTTTCAACTTATTTCCTTGAATCTGTTTATCCACTTTATTACAGTAGACATGTCCATTGTGTTCTTCCAGCTTCTCTCTTCTTGGGTCTTTTCCACGTCATCCAATGACTTGAATGAAGAGAGGTGTCCTCGCAGCACCTACACTCAACTCAGACCATATTAGCTCTCTTCTGAGCATCTCTGTCTATCGATTAAAGCATTAGGAGGAATGTCAGCTTGGAAGCAATGGGTTTGATTAGCTAATTATTTTAACAAAAAAAGCCATGAACTTTGATTCAAAGTACATGAGAAACTGTGGCTGCTGTTTTCTAAGGTGCTGGAGGTTGGTTGAAGTATGTAACCGAGAGCATCAGTCAGGAAGCTTAACGAGAGGAGTTTGCTGGCTAAACATGAGCATTGTGCATGAGGTCTTCTGTGTGATGTAGGAGTATGGAAAAATATTTGTGTATATTTAAGGGGGGCTGCTGGTTTTTGGCTAGTGAGCTCTAGTGACTGCAGGAACTTCATGGTTGCATGAAGTGTGTACAGGACAGTTGAGGCTGTAGGATGCTCTTCTTGTGTGAAGATTGGGTTTAACTGGTGTCAATCAATCAGTGAAGTACTTAAGTCCTGAAGGACTTCATGTGTTGGTAGATGACTCAGCAGTTGGCTGGTGGGAAAAGCTTGCTGGTATCAACACAGCTTGCTGGAGGGACGGCTGTGTGGTCTGAAAGCGTGAGGCTTCACAAGAGCATCTCGTACTGTTGGTTGGTGTGTGGGTTGCCCTGAGCTGTCCAGGGAGTTGATGTGTGTTGTAGGGGCAAGCAGGAATATTGGTAAGGTGTTTGCAAAGAAGCAGCTTAGAAAAAAATTTTGGAGAGACCAGTGAAGGAGTATCTGCCTCCACTGTTAACAAAAGCAAGTGGCTTTTGGAAGGTGGGGGTTTGGTTAAAGTCATCATCTGGAGGGAGACCCTAAAGCCCAAGCAATAGGTGACTGGTTTCTGTCCTCTGGATTGGAGGTTGGGCCCCGGTGTTGGACAGCCAAATTGGAGACAGATGATGGTTCTTGCGTGGTACAGGTAGGGAGGAAGAGAGAAGGGGGGTCAGGGCAGTGAGCATGTCCTCCTCATTGGTCTCCCATTCCTGTTTGCTTGGTCAAACATCCAGATGTGAGCTCAGTCCAGCTCCCACTCTGGGGCTGTAGCTGGGGCTCTTTCAAGTCCTTGAGCCCTGAGCCTGCCAGGATGGGCAGACCTGATGTCAAACCTTCCAGGAAGGAAGAGATGGGTGACAGAAAGCCTCCAGCTCCCTTTTTACAGCGAAAAGTGCATGCATGCCCTGTACAGCACTTGCTGCGTGGGACCATCCTCTTTGCCTCCTGGAGCAGAAGGCTTTGCTCACTGTGAGTGGTTGTCACGTGTTTGAACTTCACATCAACCTCTGTTACCTCTCCCAAAGGTGAGCCTGGACTTCCAGGCCACTTGCTGCTGGGAAGAAGTTTCTTCTGGTTTTGATTGAGCTGGAAATAAGACCTGGTGGCTTTGTCCTGGAAGTCTGGGCTAAGGGAAGGGCTCCCTAGGCAAGATCCTGGAGTTATTCTGGATTGAAGTAAGCTCTGGAGGTCCTTTGATCCACCCCTCTGCTTAGCGCAGGGCCAGCTTCTACATCAAACCTGCCTGCTCAGGGCCTCATCCAGCTGAGTCTTGGCGCTGTTTCCAAGGATGGAGACCGCACACCCCCTTGGGTCACTTGTTGGGTGCTGAACCACGCTCACAGTGAAGAAATTTTCTAACATCCCATGGGAATTTCCCATGCTGTAGCCACCGATCCTCAGACCTTGAGGTGAGCAGCTGCCGTGGTTTGCTGCTGGAGAAGGCTTTCTGCTACTGGTCTTTTCCATGCCCCTGGCGTATTGCTGTTGGGTTTCTCAGCTCCTCGGGGACATCACCACTTTCTAGCAAGGCAGCAGCGCGTCTGTGCCTGTGGGCACTGAGAAGGCTTATCGCCAACTGACCTAATTATTATAATCTCGCTCTTCCCTAGATAGTGCAGGTTTCCTTGGCTCTCAGGAGGCTTCCCTGGGTTCTCCAAGCTGCTGTTTGATTTCTCGTCTGTCTTTTAATAATATTAATTGTTTGCTCAGGCTAGGTAAAGCCAGAGAATAAGGTTTGGAGCCAGATACAGTGCAATACTTCTAAACCACCTTTCCTGCTCCGATGGCCATCCTGCTGGCTTTGGTGTCCCCAGCCTGCCAGACCTCCCAGGCAGCCCCCTTGCATGCGTTTGCTTGCAGCCCTGCTCTTCATCGTGACCCCCTCCTCTTCCCCCTGCCCCAACTGTACATGTGCACCCTCTTTACTGTGGAAATCCTCTGGCTGCCAAAGTTAATGGGTGAAAATTGTGCGTTGCCACTTTCTGCCTTGCCTATGGATGCAGGGTCGTTGCCTGTCCCCATTTTTTTTGTTGCCTATCCCCTTTTCTTTGTTGCCTATTCCTTTTTGTTGTTGTTGCTCCCTATCCCATTTTTCTGTTTTTGTTTCCTATCCTGTTTTTTTTTTTATTGTTCCCTATCCAATCTTCTTTTGTTCCCTATCCCATTTTTTTGTTCCTTCTCCCACTTTTTTGTTCCCTATCCCATTTTTTCCTTCCGTCTGCCAGACCCCTCCTCCTGCCCTGCCCTCCCTGCAGCAGATGCTGCCTTCCCTGCTTGCCCCCTCTCCTTTCCATAAGGGGTTTATTTGGGTACAGATACAGGCCAGTTGCCTTTTAAAGGCGCCAAATTATTTTTCCAGCAAGACAGAGATTTGCAGCATGTTAACAAGATTTAACAGCTACTTCAACATAAATAAAATAAAACCCAGAAGAAGGGGAAAAAAAAAACAAACCCACAACAAAACATTGCGGCATGGGGTGAGTTCCATGGGGTTTTTCCATTTATAAATTTCAGTTTCTTCATGAAAATTGAAGAAGTCGGGTGTTACCCCAGAAAGCCTCTGCGGTCCCTGTCGGGCAGAGAATAACTTGGTGCCTCCTTGCAGAGACAGGGCTTACCACTAAGCTCCCTGGTTAAACCACCTGATGGGATCAGCAGAGGTTAGCAGCACCGCAGGGGCTTGGTGGGAGAGGGCTGGAAAAACAACAAGTCAGCAACATTGTCCTGAAAACCTTTTTTTTGGTTTTTTTTTTCCTCCCCCTTTGTGCTGTACAAGATCCAGTTTGACCTGAAAGGGAGCAGGAGAGGATGCTGGGGGGCATCATCCAAGCATCAACGAGGCTTTATCTGCATTGGGGTTTCTGCAGCCCTGGGTGTTATCTTGTGTGATGCCTGATAATCTCTGGAGAGTAAATATTTTCTCCAGGAGCAGAGCAGCCTGTGGAGGAGCTGGGAACAAGCTGAAGCAGAGGCATTACTGGGAGGATAAAGCCCGAAAGGGCTGGCACTGATTGCGCCTCACATCGCATCTTGCCTGCAGAATTGGGGCTGCAGCAGTTCCCCCTCTCTTTGGGGGGATGTATGTGCCCCATTTGCCTTATTTCCCTCTTCTTTAAAAGAAAAAAAAACCCTGCGATATATGTGAACTTCCCTGAGGTTCCTGTGAGTTTGTAATATATAAGTGAATTAGGTCTTCTGTCCTGGAGTTCTCCTGCATCCTTTGGGTGGGTACCCCACATTATCCTTGGGTGTTCTGAATACTCCTAAATATCAGCCCAGAGAACAAATAGTGGATGGTAACTGGGTTTTTTTTTTCAGTTAATTAGCCTGTAGCAAAATTGCAGTGGGTAAGGATAGTTGTGGGGGATAAGAGGATTTGTCACTGGGGTCAATGAGAATAGATATTTTTATTTCATTAAAACAGGAAACAAAATAATGCCAAGGCTTTATTCAATCCAAAATGAAATCTGTTTTTAAGTATTTTACACCATCATGGAGAGCTGAGGAAATTTAATGTACTTCACTGTGAAATAAAAATTAAAATCTTGTTTAAAAATACCAACCTCTAAAAAAAAAAAAAAAAAAAAGTAAAGAACTTTTTCCAGCATTTTCTTCCCAGTATTTTGGCTGCAGTGACTTGACCAAAACTATTTACAGTTCACCAAGCCAAAGCTGGGCTGCTGCTGAAGAAGTGATTTTTTTTTTTTTTTTTTAATTATTAATATTTGATGGGTTCAGCCTTTTGCTTCTGCAAAAGGGGATTCAGTTGCTCTGATGAATACAGGTAGGGGAGGTACGTGCCCCTTGTCCCGCACTGGACACGTGGTGGGACTTGAGTGCCTGGTGCTAGAAGGCGTTAGGCTCCTTCTGGAGGTTGTGGACATGTGGGGATGCTCACCAGCAGCAGGGTGTCCCCGTGGACCAGGCATCCTCAACAAGCACAGAGGTTCTTCAAGCTCTGTCTGGAAGGGAAAAGCCCCGAAGAAAACTCGAGTGGGAGTGGGGACATCAAGCCCCAGAGTTTTGTGGTTGCGTTAGCAGTGGTGGCGTCTTCCTCTGAAGTCTCCAAGTGCTTGCAGTAACTCAGGGCTAGGTGTGGAGTTTATTTGATTGTTCATATTGTATAATTTATTCCAAAAGTGCCTTTTCCAGTCCCTTCTAAAGCTCAGCTACTTAATTGGTGGGTCATAAAGATCCCTCAGATGCCCTCATCTGACCTGCACTGTACAGGCGTCTGAGAGCCAGCAGCAATGGGCTTCCACCTGCAAGGCCCTTTAATGTGAGATACCATCTGGGTACACAGAGTTACACAGTCTTTTGATTAATCAGATTCTCCCTTACCTCTTTTCTTTTCTTTTTTTTCCCCAAAGCTAAATCGTTTGGGCTCTTTATTTGTGTCTCTGAGGTCAAAGGTAGGTGAATGGCAGGCATCCTGCTATGATGTTTCTGCTGAAACTGCTGATGCTGCTCCCCTTTGCTGCAATCACAGTCCTCCCCCCATGTTCTCGTTATGATTATCTTTGGGGCTGTTAATCCCTTGGGTGTAAGCAGAGGGTGGCTGGTGCAGGGAGGTGCAAGAGGGGACTTTCTCAGATGCTGACGTGGCCTAGCACGAGCTCCTTTGGTCCCTGCAGCTGTATTCGGTGGGGCTGCCACATGGTGGAGGTCATCATGGGAAGACCTTCCTGGTGAACATGAAGGACTCTTGAACAAAAGAACAAAAAAATAGTTTAAAACTCATTCGTGGATGTGTTTCTGGGTTGCCGTCACGCCTGCAGGTCCCCCAGTCACTGGAGGGGGTCAGTCCTGGGCATGGCTGATGAGTTTTCCACTGCAAGTGGGGTCTTGGGGTGGACACAGCTGACCTGAAAGATGGATCACGTTGAACTTTGATGTCTGCAGGTGGTCCTGGGGTCCTGGGTCTTCCAGTCGTCATCCAGCCCTGTAGGAACAGCATTTCCTTTTGGCTCAGGAGGCATATTTATCAAAATAAATATTTCTGGCACTATCCCTGACCAGGCTGTATTTGTGGAAAAAAGCTTCTCTCGGTGCCTTCTTGGCTTGGTTTCCTGAGCTGCTGGGTATTTACTCAGTGCATTCACCCCAGAGGCATTCTGAAATCTAAGGCCAAACTTCTGATGTTCATCAAAGACCTTCTAGATCTGTGGTGCCTTCCCTGTGGTAGCTCCCTAGAGCTCCAAGACCTCTTTCCTCTTCCCCAAGCTAAAAGGGAAAGCCAAGAATTTAAGATAAGTCCTAACAGGGCTTGTTGTGTTTTACAAGAAAGGGAGGTGAGGTTTGGTGGCTTGCCTGGAGGACCCAGCAATACATCCCAGTCACATGTGCAGCGCATGGCGTGCTTGGGTTTGTGACAGTTGGATCACCAGGACATAAGGAGCAGCTCAAGGACATTTTGGGACGGACTTGAGGTTCTTGTCCCCAGTATACCGGCAGCAATGCTGGGGCTCAGCGAGGCATCTGAGACCTGGGGTTTGCCGAAGGGACTGATGTCAAGGATGTCAGCAGGGCACGTTAGGACGTAGGGTTGGTGGATCCTAAGGCTGAACGTCATCTGTCTTGATCTGGGCCAGCTGTCTAGACTGTCGTTGCTGCTGGTGGAGGTAAAGAGACACTCCCAAAGCTCGCTTGATCTCGTGTTCATCTCAAAATAGGTCAGCTATCGTGTCCTGGAAGTACCTGTCTCTCCATTTGCTTTGTATTAATGAAAACCTCCTTGTTCTCCACCCGCCTGCCGGGGCTCAGCTGAGTTGAGCTGCTTCATTTACCTCTTATTAATCAAACCCAGCGGTCCCCTGGGTGATAAATGTAGCTGCACAAATACTTGCAGCATCTTTACTCCCTGGGGTTTGGCAGGCTGCTCTTCTTCCCATCCCCATCGCTGGCTTCTTATCACCCCTTGCGTGCTGCGATTTAGCGGGGTGATAACCGAAGGGTGAGTGGGGCTGCCTGGGAAGGGCTTTTGGGGAGATGTGTGGCTGCATCGCTACTGCAGACCATCCAGCGAGCAGTGCGATAGTCGGACCAATTGTGAAAAAATGCACTTCAAGCCTCAAAAAGGAGGCTGGTGGCTGGCCAGTAGCTCTCGAAAATTCCTGTCTGGGGAGGTGCTGTGCTTAGTATTTGCAGGACTGGTTACTTAGGGGAGGTGTTATCCTGGTGAATTGGTTCAAGCTGTCTCATGAGCCACTGGAAGGAGCTAAAAGCTGGGGATGGATTTGAGAGGAGGGTTAATTAAGCCTGTGGGCTTGGTCCACACTGCTTGGGCAAAGCGAAGCTTGGGAAGGGTCTGGTCCTCACCAATCCAGGGCTGAGCATCACCTGCTGCTGTGGCTTTGGTCAGTGCGGTGGGGTGGTGGGTCCACACGGAGCTGGAGCCCATCCCTGCCATGCGGCAGCATCCATCAGCTTGGCGAGACGTTTGGTGGGTGCTGCGATGTCTGCACTGGGTCACATCCCTTTCTGGAGCAGCTATCCCGAGTCCAAATGGAGCAGCTATCCCAGATGGACCCGGTGCAAAACCTGGGTCCATCTGGCTATCAAACGTACTCTCTGAATTGCTATCAGAAACTATGTGGAAGAACATGCAAGAGATCCTTGTAGGCTGAAAAATGGATTTAAGGTCTGCAAGGGTAGTTCCCAAGCTGTGAGAGCTGTCTTAGATGATGCCCTTTGCCCACGTCAGTCTCAGGGAGCCAGGTTTAATTTGGATGGTCCCTCTGGTTGGAGTGAGAATTGCTTCTCCGAAACGCAGTTGCTTTGCTGGATGGAAGCCCTCTGTCTAGACCATGTCCAGTCCACGTGGCCAGGAGCAGGAGCTAAGGAGGACACCGCGTCCAGTCCCAGGGGAAGAGAAAGCTTTGGCAACCAACTCAGTCCTGGGTCAAAAACCTGTCCTTAAATGTGCAAGGGTTGGACACCTTGCTGGCTTGTGTGCTGGGCCCTGTCCTTCTTTCGCAAGCAGAAGGTTCAACAAGTAGGTAGGACATAGGAGATGATGCTTGTGGCTTATTCCCTATCTTTCCAAGAGGCTGCAGCTCTTATATTGGTATATTTAAATCCAGAAGAAGCCAGAAGCAGTGGTCCTGGAAAGCTCAGCTCTCATGACACTGATGTCCCCATTCCTTGGCCACCTATGTGCCACGTTGGACCTGCTTGTGTGGTGTTGAACACCGACCCCACAGTGTTCCCTGTCCCCTTGTGCTTCCCCAGGGCTTTGTTTGTTTCCCTGCCTTTTAATTTATGATTATTAGACCAGAAGTGTTATGAGGAAGGGACTTCTTTTCCTTCTGGGTGTACAGAATTGCCAATTTCCCCAATTCTTGTTCTTTTCCACTAGAATATTTAGAAGATCTCATGGATGGCGGTGCGGTGGCTGCTGCCTGTATGGGAACTGATAAGGTCCGCGACTGATGCTCCCAGGGTGGCTGTGATGTAAAAGCCAATCTTCTGTTTATTTTATAACTTAAACATTTAAATGCAGTGGAGGAGCGGGGGTCCGGCATCCAGAGGCAGGTTTGGGGAATTTTGTTTGTTTGTGGGTGTTGTTGAGTGGGTTTTTTTAGGGTGGTTTTTTTTAGCACTGAAAGTAATTAGAGATTCAGAAAATCTCTGAATACACTTATCTGTGCATGGGGTTGTTCAGATGAGTTTAACTAGCTCAGAGAGGGGCATGATAAGTTTATTTACCCTTTTCTCTACAAAATGTCGGAGGTTTACTGGATGATTTTTCCTTCCAGTTCCAGTTGAGCAGCTCACATTAGGTGGAAGGCACAGAGATCCCCCATGAGCGAGCTAGTCTTGGGGCCTGGGGAATTGTCTCTCCTTGAAATCTGCACCTTGCTTTGCTCATGTAACCCAAGCGCAAACATCGCCAGATCTGAGGGCAGAAATCTGTGAGTCCTCTTGGTTGGAGCAGCAGGAACCCAGAGGTGATTTGCTTTTCTCCATTGCTGATGCTGCAGATGGTGGCTGAAGCTGCAAAAAGCATTTTGCTCTCCTGAGGCTATCCTGCCCCCGGCCTTGTCTCACAGAAAAGCTTCCTTTCCAAAAAAGGGGAAAGCCATGATGAAGGGAAGCAATCGGTGGGGATGGAGGTGAGATTCCACAAGGATGTGAACCTCATGAGGTTCAACAAGGCCAAGTGCAGGGTCCTGCACCTGGGTTGGGGCA
>NW_009270001.1:1261128-1299218 GCF_000687185.1 Egretta garzetta | reverse complement strand
GAGGTGGTGGATGCCCCATCCCTGGGAACATTCCAGGTCAGGTTGGACGGGGCTCTGAGCAACCTGATGGGGTTGAAGATGTCCCTGCTCATTGCAGGGGGGTTGGCCTAGATGACCTTGAAAGGTCCCTTCCAAACCCAAACAGTTCGGTGATTCTATGATTCCTGGGTGGAGAGGACCAGCTGGCTCCTCCTAGCATAAAATCCCCTCCATCCATCTGGAGTGGCAGCCCCAGCGTTTTGGCTGGTGGCTGAGGGATGTCCTCTGAATGGTCCTAAAAGCTGGCGTACAGGTGCAAAAATGCTCTTTGCCAGCAAACTACAGGCATGGTTTAACAGGGATTAAGCACCCTCCGCGCCTGCCCTGCTGCTGACTGGGAGGTGTCTCTCATGCCCCATCCCTCCCCACCAGCAGCAAGTTTGGTTGACATCTCAACTTCAAGCTGGATCTGTCTTTTAGGCTTACAGGACTTTTCACAGCCCAAGGGCCCATAATATTGCCTGGGTGCTTGGAAAGAAAAGATTTACTTTCTGATGATGGTTTCCTTTTGGTTATTTGAAAAAGACGGCACGTGGTGGCCGGCAACGGTCTACGAGCACGCGGTCGAAACGTGCGATTGCAAAGTGTATGGATCAGCTGGTTATTACAGCGCTTTTATTTAGGATGTGGGTGGTGCTCTCTGCCCGCAGAGGGCTGCCCGCATGGGGGGTTTTAAACCCTGGCTGCTGCTTCCATGGGCTCAGGGCTCATCCCCCGGGATGGGTCCCTCGCTACAGGAAAGGCATTGAGGGGCTGGAGCGTGTCCAGAGAAGGGCAGCGGAGCTGGGGAGGGGTCTGGAGCCCCAGGCTGCTGGGGAGTGGCTGGGGGAGCTGGGGGGGTTCAGCCTGGAGCAGAGGAGGCTGAGGGGAGCCCTCATCGCTCCCTACAACTGCCTGAGAGGTTTCCCAGCCCTGGGGGGATTTAACAGCCGGGCAGCCGAGGTGCTGAGGGCCAGGGTTTGGGGGTGGGATGGCAGGGGTAGGGGAACGGTTGGGCTTGGTGATCTGAAAGGGCTTTTCCAACCTCAACGATTCTGTGATTCTGTGATTCTATGATTTTGGAGGAGCTGGGCAAAATACCCACGCTGGTTTCCTGAGGGTTGCCCCCTGCTGTGTGCATCGTAGCGGGGCACACGTGTGTGCGCGGTGTATGTGTGCAAGCTCTCCCGGCCACCCAGCCTGCTGGTGCGATGCTGCATGCTCTTGGAGGAGAAACAGCACAGCTCCAAAGAGGACATCCTGGAGCATGTGTGAAATCTGCATTTTTTTTTGCTATTTCTTCAAATATTTTTATTTGGCGATGTTTCCTTTGGAAAGGTAAAAAAATAAGAAGGATAAGATGTAATGCGGGCTCTTGTTCCGTTAGCTATTAGGAGAAGCAGAGGAATGTGAAAATGCTTTATGTCTAACTTAATTCACAGATTGTAGTATCAGCCGATGAATAAATAGGTTATAAAACTCAGGCTGTTCTGGATTTAGGGGTTGGTGGTTGTGGGTTTTTTATGGCCTGTTTCAGGTTTTATTTCTAGAAGTGCTGATCTATTTCCATGTGTTGAATCTGTATAAAAATCAGGGGATGGGGAGCGCTTGCTGCTGTGCTGCAGCCGGAGTGATGCTCCAGCGGACCCGCTCCCCTGGCATCCTGTGTAGTGGAGTGTCCCACTGTGGGGTAGGACCCGTGTCCATCAGATGGGCCATGAGCCCACCTCCTGAAGTCCAGACAGTGGTTTTATTAGCTGTGTGCTGGTTTTTCCTTTCTTTTTCTTGACAACATCCATCACAAGCCAAAGGTTACATCTTCCCCCTGGGCAAGGAAGCCCATCTGGTGGGAAACTGCTCCACTCCCGTGCATGGATTTGACAGGCTAAAAGACTTTGTGTTTCTGAAGGTAACGAGGCTTTGGTTTTGTTTAAAAACAGAAAACCAAATCCACCTCCCAATCGCAAAAAATTCCTTATTGCAGTGAAGCAAGCTACATAATAAATTATTGTCTGGCTGAGAACGAGGGATTTCTGGCTCTCTGGTTATTCCTCTCCCTTCCTTGCTGGATCGCTGTGTCGAGACAGCTGGTTTGGGTTGGATTCCGTGGCCTTTTGCACTCGGTTGTCTCCTGGCTCTCTCCTTCTTTGTTTTTCTCCCCATTTATTTCTGTGTTTATTTTAACGGCTCTGTTTCGATGCGCTGTGGCATTCGCCGGATCTGTGGCCGGCCAGGCTTGTGGATGGCACTGGAACGTGGCAGCTGTTGGGCTCCTGTCCTGTCACTTGGGCTTTTCTGCATCACCAGGTACCAGAAACCAGACCTGAAACTGGAAGGATGATGAAATATATAAAATGCTCAGCCAGCCATGGATGCATATCGGTATCTGAAAAGCCCAAGGCTAGCTCCAGCAGCAGTTGCTCAGTGTGGTTTTCAAAGGTGTTTACATTTTAATTAGAAAAGGGTCAGATCCAGGATATAATAATTCAGATTGCTGCGTTTGATGTTCTGGCATCTGGAAAGATACTGGCTTTGGAGCAGCAAATCCAACCCAGCCACGCAATGCTTCATCGTGCTCGTGGAGATGCAGCAGTACCTGGATGCAGGGAGTCATGGTTCATCTCGATTGCTTTCATTTTCCATAGTAACTGCTCCTACGGTTTTCTGGATACGAAATCTGGCCGCCGGCAATAAAGATAAACTTCTCCTTTCATTCACCGAGATGCTCTCACCGCTTTAGAAAGACACATTGCTAATTACTTGTTGTTGGAAATGGGCTGGATTAGGAGAGAGAAAATATTGCCGCTGAAGGAGCTCATTAAAAGGAGATGCTGGGAAGCGAGCCGGCTGCTCGCCGGCCGTGGCCGTGCTGATAGGCAGGAGTTAAAACCCCAAACGCAGACGGTCAAAGGTCCTTCTGCCCGTACTGCTGCCAGAGTGTTAGCTGGCAGATGGTTATTTGCAGAGTCAAAGCGCACAGAGGGTTTCACCTGACCTGAAGGCACTGATAAGAAGCAGAGAAGGAGTACGAGAGTTGTCTGCACCAGCTGGTCTGCATGGTCAAAGCATTCCTCACCTCCCAAGTCTGGGGCTGAAGGGACCTCCTTCCCTGTGCATGTTGGTGGCGGCTTTGGAAAGGCCGGCTTGGAGAAGACGGTGGGCAAGCGGTGAGAGGGAGGTGATGATGGAGGGTTTGAGCATGTGCTGTTCCTCTCTGCACAGCCCTGGAGAGGCTCCGAGCAGAAGAGGGTGTCATCGCACTGAGAGGTGATGTCCAACAGGTCCTCACTGTAGGGAGCAGAGAGCAGTGGGGTGGGTTTTGGAGGCTGGACAAGAGATGTGAAAGTTGATGTTGGTTGCTCATGGGGCAGGACGTGGTGTCTGCTGGCTGGGGCTGGGCTGGAAGTTTTCCCTGGGTCTCGGTGGGGGTCTCTCCAGTTTGGTTTTACCATCATCCCACACAGGCACAGATAAATAAATATGTGGGCTGCTGGGGTGCTTCTTGGTTCGTGTCCCAGGTGTCTCAGAGCAGAAGGGACCTGCTGGATCATAGCTGTATTTAAAATCTATTTATTATAAAACTCCCCAGGGAGCATGCACACAAGAGGGATGCTGGACTTCCTACCACAAAAGACTCTGGAAGGAGGTGGCTGCATTGGTACGTGAAGAATTTGCACTGCGGCTGCCTTTTATAGGAAGCATCTCTTGTTCCTAGCAAAAAAAAAAAAAAGCCAACCACACCAAACATGGAATGATAAATGGCAAGAAAAAGGCTTTCAGTGATCTGTCAGGGTAGGTCTGGAGCCCGTCACAGCCTGCATCTCCGGCGGCTGGCCTGCAGTGGCATTTCTGGGGAATAAATCTCCTGCAGAGAGAGGCTGCTCTGCATTCTTCCTGCCCTACGTTGGAATTGCGGAGGAGCAGAGGACTGGCATGGGAACTTCTTCAGCGTTTAACTGCAGGATAAGTAAGGAAGAGATGTGGGTTTTCCACCTGGGATGCCTTAAGTGAGTCATTTAAACCCATATCTGAACAGCTGAGGCCAGGTGGTTGGAAAGATTGGCTGGGCACTTGCCATTTATCGGGATTTGGTGGTCATTGGACCTTTTGATAATTGAATGTTGATACAGGTGCCTAAATCTGGAGATGCCTGATGCTAAGCACTGCATTAACCAGTTCTGCTTGAACTCTGTACTTTAGAGATCTTTTCCAGTCATCTTACCTAGGTGTCAGCATTAGCTCCTTGCAGTGTAGTTGTGGGGTAAATCCACTTCCAACTTTTGCTGTTTGGGTGCATGTGATAGCGTGATGCTCCTGGTTCTCTTGTCTTTGAAGGCCACAGCCTTCAAAGAAATTTGACATGTGTGAGAAAGCATTTTAGGCTTTCAGCATCCATCCAATGGAAGCAAAAAAATGGCAAAAGCAACCTCTTTATTTTTGCTGATGCCTGACCAGGTTGGATCTTGGGTAAGAGCGAGAAAACGTGCAGTTGTTGGCTTAATGGTAGGTTAGCATGTCAGTTTGTCTTGCTGAGTTGGAGCAAGAATTGTTTTCAGAAGGTCTCCTCATGGGCAGCAGTCTTGATGACAAGGTTGTCATGTCAGCATGTTTTGGACCAAAAGATGCTGCTCCTCACTTCAGGGAAAGATGTTTCTATGGGGTTGGAGTCTCTGCTCCCTTGGGATGGCTGGGACACAGGTGGGTTCCATCCCCAGGGAAGAACTGTGGCTGCCCTGCAGTGCTGCCTCAGCACTGTCAGGCTGCTGTAGTCCAGGTTTTGGTGAAGCTTTGTCTTGGTGTCCTGGCGGAGGACATACATATGGGGTCCACTCACCCAGCCTGCAGTGAGCTGATGGAAATTCACTTCTGCCCCTGCACATCTGTCGTCTTCTCATCATGGACCCACCTTTTCTTACATCATTTTGGTTGCAAGCTCCCCTGTGCTGTTGCCTCCCCACCCATCTTGCCCCAAATGGGTTCCTTCTCCACTGCTTCTCTTCACCTATCAGGCTCACCACTTGCTTCCTTAAGTTCAGCAAGTCTGGAGCACCTTTGGGAGAAGGGGAATGAACATACAAATGTAATAAAAAATGTTTGTTCTTATTGAGTTTATTTGCTGATTAAGGGTAAAACTGTATAATTGCCATAAACTGTATAATGTTGCTGAATAACAGCTGTTAATAATAATTATACATTACAGTAATGCTGATAATTACTAAGTTATAATAAGCAGTTTGCACATCTATTGACTATTTCTGCTGCCGATTCCATTTTTTATGGTCATAGTCATGAGCACAGCATGGCCTTCATAGGAAAGGTTTGGAAGGTAATTTTCAGACCCACAAATCTTACAGACTTTATGCTTTGACAAAGTAGGGGGAGGAACAGGAAAAAAATATAGATTTGAGGTTGATCTCTATTAATGATCATTAAGGAGCGTACCTGGGGTCTGTGACTCCTTGGTGGTAGGCGCTATGCCAACACAGATCCAAGGGATCACCACTCCCTGAAGAGCTCTCAAGAGCATGCGTTTGCTCAGTTTGGGAAGGCATCAACCATTTTGATGCTTAAATGTTGGTTTGGGGTTTTGTTTGAAAACCTCTGGTTTGTACATGTTTTGAGCGCGAGGCGAGATGGGAAACCTGCTCCAGCCATAGAGGTTTCCTGACGTGCGGCACCAAGAAAAGCAGGAGACCATCCAGCCCACACCGCCTTCCCAGCAGAGAGGGTTAAATTTAGAAAGGGAGGGAAGGTTTAGCATTAGTCAGGCATCAGCGTGGAGATTAAACCTTTGTGGATGGACTTGAATCAGTCTGAATCTAGGTGACAGCTTCCCTTCCCAAGGTGCCTCCTGCCAAGGAAGCAGGTCCACTGTTTGAGCTCCAAAAATCTGTCCCTCTTGAAGGACCAGGCTGCTGGGACCAGGAAGCAGCCTGCAGGACCTGGCAAATGGGCCTCTGTAAACCTGTGATTGTCTTGGTTTTGTTTTGTCAAGCACATTTTATCTATGTGCATCTCACACTTGGTAACATTAGGTAGAGCCCAGAAATCAATGGGTAACAGCTGAAAAACCCCTGCCTTGAAAAAGCTTCTAGAGGATGGTGACAAAAACAACCTTCACCTGAGTGTTGGGACATCTCTGGGCAGGCTGGTGGAAGTTGGGAAGGCAGTTGCATGATGACTGGGAGAGACTCATCTAAAATAGGAGAGACTGCTCAGAATGAAATATGGAAAGTAGGCTGAGGGAGCAGAGGAGAAAGTGATAAAGCGTTTAACACCATCTCATGGAATCAAAAGACCAGTTAGGTTGGAGAAGACTTCAGGAGGTCTCTAGTCCAACCACTTGCCCAAACCAGACTCTGCATGGAGTTTGGATATTACCCTGCTGCTATAGGGGTCAAGCACGTTTGGTCCTAACCATGAACCCCAATATAGGAAGGGAATGTGGTCAGAAGAGGAATTCAAAGGACAAATTCAGAAAACCCAGAGCTGGTCGCTACCAGAGAGTGCGAGGAGATGCTTCAAAGTCAAGATATTCCTCTGCTTGTTGAGCCTCTTTATTGATGCTATGTGTTGGGTGATGGTGGCATACTGGCAGTGGCCCCAGCACAGCTGGCACGCTGGGATGACCACATCGGGCGGCCGGTCTCTGTGTCATTACGTGCTTCACACCGACTTGGTGCAGATTAAGCATATAAACAAGATTACCGACCGTGATTTGTTAGTCTTTTATCTTATTATAAGGGGTAGATGTCAACCAAATCACTGTCCATGCCTGGACATCTGCTCTAGGGATCTTTGTGTACAATGATGATCCTATCCCAGGCATACGTGATAACTCATCACCCTTAAATATAGGGGATTTTTTTTTTCCTGCTACGTTCTGGTTTCCTTTAGAGAGAGGTGAAGGTACTGCAAGATGACTTGGGTTTAGAGTTTCCTACTAGAGACCCATAAATATCTCAAATATGTGGTTTGTGCTCGTTTGCTGGACTTGGTGACTTCTGACAAACCCATTCCCTTTCAGTTCACCACCTCTCCTGTTGCTAATCAGCAAAATGCTGCTTGGGCATGGGGTGAGCACCCCAAAAGTGGAGTCATGTGTGTTAGACCTTGCTCTGCTGTATACTTTGTCATGGGTGTTGAAGAGGGAGCATCCCTGGGGCAGAGCCTTGGCTTGATTTCCTCCAGTGCCACCTTCAAAATAAAATAGGCAAAAAAAATTTGGTTTAGTGTTGTGTGGCCCCAGGGGATGGAGGATCCCTTCTGACTCTGCTTGCTCCATCCCAAGTGATGCCACCTGTATCAGCTGTCCCCTACCTCATGCGGTCACCTCCCCAAGCCGTCGTGCCCTCCAGGACTCATTGCAGCCACCTATTCTCCCAACTCTTTCTTTAGCACTTTCTATTTATTAGTTGGTGCTTTCCATTTGGTAATTGGCACTAATTAGCTAAAAGGGGAGAAGCATGCCCTCCTCCAGGGCTACATGCTCTCTGGGGCTCCCCTTTTTTTTCTTTCTATTTTTTTTCTTTCTCCTTTTTAATACGCCACATGATTTTTTGTTCAGGAGCTAATGTGTGATATTGATCTACATAATGAGCCTTTTTGACAGTCCAAGCACATTTGGGAATAATTCCTTGAGCAGATGAAATCCTTAGGCCAGAACTGCTCGTTCTCGGCAGTTTCCAAATGAAACCACAATTGTTCAGAAGTGACAGATGAGGAATAGTTCAGGAGCTGGAAATTACATGAGCTGGGAACAGATTTTTTTTTCTCCGTCCCTTCCGGATGGCATGTGACTCACTCCAAATCTGCCTGGTAATTTTATACTTATCTCAAAACAGACTGTAAATACTGTTCCCAGTGAAGGAGAGGGTGAGGGATGAAGTCTTGCCGTCCTGCAATGTAGTGGGAGCTCCTGTGACTTCTCCCCTACAACTGCAGGGAAGGAGGAGTATGAGTCTTACAAGACACTGGTCCAGAGCTTAATTCAGGCCTAAACAAGCCCAGTCCAGGTACAGGAGGTGATGGTTTCTTTTCTTTAAGGTGTGAGTGGCATTCAGCCATGGAGAAATAGGAAGGAGGAGAGGCGTTGGTCCAAGCTCCCTCTGTGGTGGTTGGGTGGGGGATGATGGGGATGCTGACCCCCCTCCCCATCACTCAACCCAGCTTCTCTGGATGGGGGATGCAGAGTTTAGGGTGAACTCAGAGCCACCACCTGACTGATGGCCAAAGAAGAGGAGTCAGCCCCCAGAGCGGTCCCATCTCCCACAGCAATGAGTCCCAGAGGTTTTATGTCGCATGGAAAATACTTAGTTTTGACGGCTCTTCTTGTCCTTCTTGCTGCTGTGGGTTCAGCCCATGTTTGCAAACTGGGCGGCTCTTGCTTGGGTCAGTACTTTGAGGAGAGACCTCTCAGGAAATCCTCCAATGAATGCTCAAGTGTGGGGCTTGAAGAGTGTCATCTGCAGGTGTTTGCAGCTGGAATGGTCCCCGCTGCCTGCTGTGTGCCCCTGGACACCCCAGGACCACATGAGAGGGTGGTTTGGGTGGTGGTAGTCCCCTCCTCAGAGCAAACCATACCTCTCCTTGCTTGCATGACCAAGTGCATGGTCCTCATGGACTGGAAGCTCTTGTGTTGACCATGTGATGTGCAGCCACTGCTAGATGTATGAGCTGTGGCTCCTTGCTCCAAGCTGGGCTTTGGGAGTCTTGTAAACCTAAGTCTTGTTTGAAGAAGCATCCATGGCCACTTTCATCAGGCTGAAGGTCTCCTGGTTCTGTTTCCATCTCAGGAGACCATAGGAGAACCTCTCCGTGCCTTTTGCTTGCCTGTGGAGTGTACCTTTCACTTCTGTCCCTGGTGATGGTGTGGTTTGTGGAGCTGCCCTGTTCTGTGCCAAAGAAGGTGGTGTTGCAGTGACATGAAGGGGATGTCCTGTCTGTTGCTGGAAAACAACGTTGGCCAACTTTCAAAGGAGCGTGTTATCTGGGATGGATGCACTGGGTAGGTGCACATAGCAATCCCAGGAGCATCCATCTGAACATCATTAGAGCTGCCCTCACTAGCAATGCTGCATTTGAGGTGGTATCAGCTTTTCTTCATTAGGTGCACATCTTCAGATGATCTGGATGTCAGCTGTTGACATCCTTACACATTCATTCCCTGGTTAAGGGACAACTGCAGGGTTTGCTGAGGTTTTTAATTTGCTGTATGGGTCAGAGGAGATGAAAGTGGTTTGAGTTCAGTCTCTTGCATTGGTCGAAGAGCTGTATGTGGGGCGGTGTATCCATTCTCATGTGTTGGCTTTGGGAAGGGGCTGGGGATGTAGAGGGATCTGGCTTTGTTTTGCAGCAGAACACTTAACTCCTTCATGACCATTAACGGCCTTTCAGTACTTAAAGGGAGCCTATAGGAAAGATGGGGAAAATCTTTTTAGTAGGGCCAGCAGTGACAAGACAAGGGGTAATGGTTTTAAACTAAACCAGGGTAGGTTTAGACTAGATATAAGGGAAGAAATTCTTTACAATGAGGGTGGTGAAACACTGGAACGGGTTGCCCAGAGAGGTAGTGGAGGCCCCATCCCTGGGAACATTCAAGGCCAGGTTGGATGGGGCTCTGAGCAACCTGATCTAGTTAGCGGTGTCCCTGCTCCTGCAGGGGGGTTGGACTAGATGACCTCTAGGGGTCCCTTCCAACCCAAAACATTCTATGATTCTATGATTCTATGATCTGTGCCCTAAACAAGACTATCCTAATAGGGTTTGCAATGTAAGCCCCTGGATAATAGCTTCTTATATGCTAGCCATAACCTACATGTACATATTTAGGAGATGGCTGTGCTCATGGAGCAGAAACTGGAGGGAGGGATAACCCGGTCTGTCAGGATGCTTGGGTAGCTGAATCAAGCCTTAAAGCCGATGACTTAATTTATATATACATCTGTTTGCATTTGCACAGCCTTCTCTTTCTCTTCTGCTCTGTATTTTGACTTTAACCAGTAAGCAGATGTTAAAAACCTACATACAGAACATTTAGTGATTCAGGGGCACATCTCCAAGGGTTTGTGTCTTGGCTGGGCTACCTGCTGGTTTCTCAGAGTCAGTTTGCATCCTGAGGATGCTTTATCTTAAAAGCATCGTAAAGCTCCAATGTCTTCTATAGAGCCATTCTCTTGTAGAGCTCACGCTAGCTAGCTGGTGAGATGGGCAAGGGTCTTATCCCCCTGGAAGCACTGGCCCCTCGGAGCTGGGAAAGGACCTCTTCATGTTGCTCCAGCCAGCAAAACCATGGATCCACAGCGCTTGGTGGTCTGGCAGAGCAGGACTGGGTTTGGGAGAAGCAGCACCCATGTCTGGGCAAGATGAATGTGGGCTTGTGGCTTCCCTGGAGGTGATGCTTTTGCCATGGGAGGGGCTCGGGGCTGTGCTGGCTCCGAGCTCAGCCAGAGGGATAGCATCATTTCTTCTGTGGTTGCCAGTCGACTGGCTGATGCAGAACATGCTTTGTTGTTTTGCAGGGGTTTTCCCTTTTTTGCTCGTTCTAATCCATTTTTAACAAGGAGAGGTTTTAAAAATAGATTCTGGTGTGATCTCTGTTTCACCTCCACATGCAAACCTCCTCGCTGGACCACGTACAGTCGTGCCGTTGACTCAGCATCGTTTACTGCTGCCATCCTAGAGAAGCTTTTCAGTTACCATCCTCTTCTTCACACCCCTGTTCATCAACCCCAGCTTATCAACCTTATCCAGCACAGCTAACGCCGTGGGCTTTTTAAATTAAGCTTTTAAATTTTTTTTTTCCTCTTGTGCATGTGCCTGGAAGTTTTCAGCAGTTGGGTTTTGAGAAGGAAGATAAGTGAAATGTCTGTTGTTGTCCTTAGATGTAGGAATATTACAGAAATGGGACTTCTTTTGTTTGTGCACGCATGGAGACTCTAAATGTGACCACCCAGGCTTATTATAAACGTTATTGGATGTACAGCAAAAGTGTCCTGCCTGTGGTAACTGGTGGGCTTTGGCTACTGTTTTTTTAACCTTTTTATTATTACTGGGAAATCATTTCTTGCCTTTTTTTATTTTACTTTCTCAGGCCCCCTCTGTTCTCTGTGTCTCTCCTGAAGGGATGGAGAACTCATCGGTGGCATCGGCCTCCTCGGAGGCAGGGAGCAGCCGCTCTCAGGAGATCGAGGAGCTGGAGCGTTTCATCGACAGCTACGTCCTGGAGTACCAGGTCCAGGGGCTGCTGACGGATAAAACGGAGGGGGACGGCGAGAGTGAGAAGACACAGTCCCACATCTCACAGGTGGGCGAAGGACACGGTGTGGGGTGGGAGAGGGGCTGGGGCTTGTCGCCTGGGTTGGGGATGCATGTCCAGCTGAAGCAGCTTTTCAAGCACTGGGATGTAAAGCAGGACATAATAAAAGACTCGATTTGGGGCAACTTGCTTGTTCAGCCAGACATGAGGTCTCCAAACAGTTGGTAGAGGTCTCCTGCCAACTGGGTTTTGTTTTTCCATGGTCTCGAGGTGCATGCCCTGAAGCTTTTTGACTTCTCCAAGGTTCCCATTTATAAATGAAGGGCATTTCATTTGTAAATGACAGGTGCCTCTCTCCATCCCAAACAGCATGCTGCATCATCAGGGTGGAAAAATCCTGGAGGAATTGGGAAGAGCTGCAAGGGCTGCAGCGCAGGGTGCCCAGTAGTGAGATGTGCTCCCACCCTTATGCCCAGGGGTGTCCATGAAACAACCAAGACCAGAAGGTGAATCAAAAGCCTCAAATGCTCCCTGGAAGTGTAGGTTTTGTGGGCATTTTAATATGTGTAATAATGTGTTTGCTTGCTTCATGGTTGTTATGTCAGAGAAGGAAATTGCTGTATTTCAAAGGATGGGAATACCCAGCAAACAGAGGGATGGTTTTAGCAGGGATGTGGTTTGGTGTTATCATTAGGAATGACATGATCCTAGTTTGATTTGTTCCTAAAATGGACATTTTAGGTCCAAGACGCAGAGAAATGAAACCTCCTGAACTGTTGTTGTTCAGAGGGAAGTTGTTTGTATTCTGGTGCCACAGTGTGCTGGATGCGTGCTGAAGATGTGAACTGTGGAAGGGATAAGGAGCTCCAGTCCATGCCCTTGGGCTTGTAAGGCTGCCGTGATTCTCCATTTGTGATAGAGATGCTTTCCTACCCCTCAGAGCTCCTGGTAGGATAAAATATTTAGGTTAGAGACCACTTACATACTGGTTATGAGAACAAAATAAGATTAATAAGACTGAAGGGTCAAAAAGGTAAGGATATGGCCATCACTAGGTAGCTGAGACGTGTTTGAGCTGCTGAAGGGGTCTGCTGGTCTTTGTCTCTTTATATGAGGTGCAAGGGAGATGGATCCCGAGCAGACATCCCTGGACCACTTTGAATTAAGCCTTAACATTAGCTTGACAGCTAATGAGACTGCGTGGCAAAGCCAAGCTGGGGATACAGCGATGGGGCTTCTCCTGTGCCTTGCCCCATGCAACCCATGTGCTGGTGGTGGGGAATCACAAAAGCAAGTTGTCGCCAAGTCCAGCAGAGAGGAGCTTGCTCTCCACCCCAGGAGTAGGCCCAGGTGAACCTCATGCAGTTCAGCAAGGCCAACTGCCAGGTCCTGCACCTGGTCCGGGACAATCCCCAGTATCAGCACAGAATGGGAGATGGATCGGGTTGCATCATAAGAAGCATGGCCAGCACGCCAAGGGAGGTGATTTCCTCCTCTACTCCCAGAGACCCCACCTGGAGCACTGTGTCCAACTCTGGTGTCCCCTGTTCAAGAAAGACGTGGACCAGAGGAGGCCATGGGAATGGTCAGACACCTCTCCTATGAGGACCGGCTGAGAGGGTTGGGGTTGCTCAGCCTGAAGAAGAGAAGGCTCCAGGGAGACCTGGCTGCAGCCTTTTGGTGCTGAAAGGGGGCTTAGAAGAAAGATGGGGACAGACTTTTTACCAAGGTCTGGAACAACAGGACAAGGGGTAATGGTTTTAAACTGAAAAAGAATAGACTTAGATTGGACATAAGGGAAAAATTCTTTACTATTAGGTGGTGAGACACTGGAACATGTTGCCCAAAGAAGTTGTGGATGCCCCATCATTGGAACTGTTCAAGGTCAGGTTGGATGGGGCTCTGAGCAACCTGCTCTAATGGAAGGTGTCCCTGCCTATGGCAGGGGGTTAAGGTTCCCCTGCCTATGGCAGGGGGTTGGAACTAGATGACCTTTGAAGGTCCCTTCTGACCCAAACCATTCTGTGATTCTATATATGAAGGATCCCATTCTTACCTGATGTAAGAAGTATTATTCTGATTTTTCTGAGCTGTGCAGGTTTGCTGGAGCTGAGGATCTGATCCAGAGCTTTGGACCCTGTATATATTAGCTCAGTGTAAAGAAATTACCAATCAAAGAGACCTTTTCAAGAACAGATTTTGCTGAAGAGGTCTTTTACAAATTGAAGATCAAAGCTGTTAGAAGTGGGAGAAAATAAATTTAAAATCAAGTAACCCAAAGTGCTTTTTAGTGCATTTTTTTAACCTATGGCTGGAAAATGGCTGTGCTTGAAGCGATGCTTTGGAGGGGCTTCAGGTCAAACAGGCAAGTGCTGCTTTATTTAACATGTCAAGTTTAGAAATACTATTGAATTAGGAAAAAATGAATAGTCAAAGTTTTACAACCACTTGGCAGCCTGTCCACACCTCTGCCCATCTTCAGGACGAAAGCTGCCAATTCTCGCGGCAGCCCATGTACAATTTTTGCATTAAGATCCTTGGTTGCCACAACCAAATCCATCTTCCAGTTGTAGAAATGGGATTTTAACTTCCCTCCGTCGTCTACCCTGAAAAACAGGAGCAGCTGGGGGTTTTCTATGACAGTGCTAGGGGTGCTGCCTGTAAAGATGGTCAGGTTTTATTTTAAAAGAAAAATGAATAATAATGACATATCTGAACATTGAACCCTTTAAGTAGGCCCCTTTCAGTGGCATCTCAAATTAAGCAGCTAAATGTGGTTGTACCCCAGACTATTGGTATCTACATGGAATTAGGATTTCTATGTGAAGCTCCAGCAAAATGCAGTATTTCATATTTTTAGGGCTGTATATGGGACAAGAAGTGAGGACGGGCTTTTACATAGGTCACCTGCTTTTATCGAGCCATGTCTTAAGGGATCTGTTAGGAAGAAAATACCTGCTGTCTCCCAAAGATATTTTATTTTCCCACATCATACCCCAAATTTGTATAAGAAATAACCAGGAATTTTTATTTCTGGCCTTCTCGATCGCTTCTTCTCAAAGCAAGCAATAAGCACTCACATATCCTGCAGCTTGCTGGAGTAACCCTGGTGGAAGCCACCCTGATTGAAGATGACATGTTTCCTCTTAATGAGACCTGGAGGAAAAAGCATGGGGTTATGGTGAAGGCACTGGACTGAGACCAGGAAAATTGGTTTTAACTGCAACGTTCTGCTGGCAACTTAATCTTTAACTTTGGGCAAGTTACTTAATCTCTCTGCGGTTCGTTTCCTTGTGGCTGTACTAATGTTTTTCCTGCCTGAGAGGATAATCAGAGGATAAATCTGCTCACCCATGTGTGTGAGCTGCTCGGATGGTACCGCACCCCTGGATAAGTGTTCTCCGTGCTGGGGGAAGGAAGGAAAGGTGCGTTGTATGCTCCTCCATCCTCCACACCACTCGCAGTCTAGAGAATCCCGGAATGTGGACATGGCCATCATGGGGGTGTCTTCAGCCTTGCTCCCACCAGAAAAAAAGGGGAAAGTCAGAGGGAAAATGCAATTTTCTTTCGGCTCTGGACATAATAGTGGGTGAGCTGTACCTTGAGAGAACTTTCCAGGCATGTGGTTGCACTCAGAGTTGTTAAATTAGATATGCATAGGTCTAGCAGAAGGCTCTCAAGTGTGATACCATCATGAGCTTCTCCTGGTAGGTCAGCAGAGGTGGCAGGAGAGCAATGGGCAGCTCGTTAAAGAGATCATTAGAGGCAAGGCTGATGTTTCTCATCTGGTTGAGCTAGCATGGGCTATCCGATGAGGGCAGAGCTGTGCAGGGATGGTGAGCTGTTCTAGTGGTGGCTCTTCCTCTTATTTGTGGGCTCATCCTTGTCAAGAAGCTCTCAGGTAGTTGCTGTTTGTACTGAGTTGAATTTTCATTTTTCTTGGCACATCAACCTTGGTGGTGGCATCCAAGCGGTGTCTCTGGAGCAGCCAAGTCCTTCCAGGATGAACGATCTCAGAAATGGAACTGGTCACCAAGGTTCAGTCTCAATTTTGCAGGGGGGCAAAAAATTACTTTAGGCTTAAGCAGCATCTTTTATGTTTGTTTGCTTGATTTACTTTTTTTTTAGGTTTTTTTTTTCCCCTAGTATCATGCAACCCTTCATATCTTTGGGGAGGAAAACCCCCCAAATGACCCCAAATTGAATTATTTTAGTGGAGGCACCTTGCTGTCAAACCCTGGGGGAAACAGCAGGTCATATTGAGAGCTGCTCGCCTCTGCCATGGGCTCTGCTGTCCTGCTGACCTCCTGCTATGGCCAGGACGTCCCTTGATGCCCATGTCCTTCACAGGGGGATGAAGCTGGTGTGACAGCAGGGCTGCCGTCCAGGCTGCACGTCACAGCTGCGGCTCATGGCAGTGGCCAAACCTGCAGCTTTGAGCTCTGTTTTCTGTTTTGTTTAAAATAAAACCAGAGGGTGTTGGCAGCTCAGGACTCATATCTGTCCCTGAAGCAAACAGAGTTGGAAAAAGCAGAAAATTCCCAACTTCCATGGAAGACTCCATGGAAAAGAAAAATCAAGTCAAGCTGTCCTGGTGTGTACCAGGCACCTGAAATACCAAACACTGTTGGAGTCTGCAAGGAAATACTGGGAATGGTTTTTATTGCAAAGCATCATTTCAAGTGCCTTCCTGCAACTGTTCCTGCATCTCCCCTCTGCTCACCGTTGGCGGGTGGAGCGTTTCCAAGCCAAAGCCTTTGGGATCATCCTCAAAAAGGCAGGGGGCCACACGCATGCAGCGATGCCCGCGGCCG
The DNA here is from genome assembly GCF_000687185.1 of Egretta garzetta. Taxonomy (NCBI): domain Eukaryota; kingdom Metazoa; phylum Chordata; class Aves; order Pelecaniformes; family Ardeidae; genus Egretta; species Egretta garzetta. The sequence goes on along the minus strand of NW_009270001.1, from coordinate 1,283,129 downwards.
GACGGTGTTTGCTGTGTGCTGTGGACTGACACAGCAGTTTTTCCCAGCCCGGCTATTATTTTACACAATCCCTTTTTTTATCCCTTTTACAGTGGACGGCGGATTGTAGCGAGCAGCTTGATGGCAGCTGTTCCCCATCCCGAGGGAAGGGCTCGTCGTCTCATGAACGTTGGAGTCTGCAAGGAAATACTGGGAATGGTTTTTATTGCAAAGCATCATTTCAAGTGCCTTCCTGCAACTGTTCCTGCATCTCCCCTCTGCTCACCGTTGGCGGGTGGAGCGTTTCCAAGCCAAAGCCTTTGGGATCATCCTCAAAAAGGCAGGGGGCCACACGCATGCAGCGATGCCCGCGGCCGGACGGTGTTTGCTGTGTGCTGTGGACTGACACAGCAGTTTTTCCCAGCCCGGCTATTATTTTACACAATCCCTTTTTTTATCCCTTTTACAGTGGACGGCGGATTGTAGCGAACAGCTTGATGGCAGCTGTTCCCCATCCCGAGGGAAGGGCTCGTCGTCTCATGAACACAATCAGGTAGGGGTTTTGTTATAGCTCTTCCTCACCAAACCTTTGCTTTTGTTCATGTCCCGCCTCATCCGGGAGCGCGGAGCCTGCCCATGCCGTCAGCTTTCCCTCTCCCATGGAAGGGGAGACGCGTCCCTCTGCTCGGCATCCAAAAGCTCGCTCCCACCGAAACCATGGGAGATGGGCAACATCCCGATGTGCGGATGGATGCTTTGACGAGGAGCTTATTGCTCTGTAATAAAGGGGAAAATACATGGAGTGTCCCATTTATTCCTGAAGAGCTTCTTATTGCCACCTGTGCAAGGGACCTATCTGGAGCATCAAAGCTGACTTGGAAGTATGAGGTGTAGCTGCGCCGAGGGATCTTGGTGTGGCTGTGCTTCTTGGTTATGTGCTACAGCACAAGGATGGTGTTGCAGGGAGGAGGATTAAATAGCTGAGAGGATGAACTGGGAGAAGAAGTAAAACTGCATGCGCTGAGAGCCTGCGTTGGGTTTGCAATGACAGAAGCCAGGTGTTGAGTCAGTTTTGGTGGTTGTGCACGGTGTGAACATCAGTGAAGAGAATTTACCAAGCGCTGCTGGCATTGCTGGAGGTGGCTTTCTCTCCTCCGTGTGAGCACCGTCACGGGAGGGGTTTGGGTAGGGTGGAAGCATGGGTTTGACCACTGTCACGTGGTTGAGGAGCTGCTGTGCTACCCTGAGACCATCAGCCCTGTAAAAGCAAAGTAACGTTCACCCAAGGTTCGCCCATGAGCCCAAGTTGGCTGCAGGAAAGGGTGAAGCGGTATTTGCAGTTACTGTGGCTGGTGGATGTCCCACCTGGAGAAGGGGCTTCAGGCTGGTGGGTTTGGTGCCCTTGCCCTGCTTGATGTCCTCCAGTCTTCAGTCCCATTGCTGTGGCTGATGGATGTCCCACCTGGAGAAGGGGCTTCAGGCTGGTGGGTTTGGTGCCCTTGCCCTGCTTGATGTCCTCCAGTCTTCAGTCCCATTGCTGTGGCTGATGGATGTCCCACCTGGAGAAGGGGCTTCAGGCTGGTGGGTTTGGTGCCCTTGCCCTGCTTGATGTCCTCCAGTCTTCAGTCCCATTGCTGTGGCTGATGGATGTCCCACCTGGAGAAGGGGCTTCAGGCTGGTGGGTTTGGTGCCCTTGCCCTGCTTGATGTCCTCCAGTCTTCAGTCCCATTGCTGTGGCTGATGGATGTCCCACCTGGAGAAGGGGCTTCAGGCTGGTGGGTTTGGTGCCCTTGCCCTGCTTGATGTCCTCCAGTCTTCAGTCCCATTGCTGTGGCTGATGGATGTCCCACCTGGAGAAAGGGCTTCAGGCTGGTGGTTTTGGTGCTCTTGCCCTGCTTGATGTCCTCCAGGCTTGAGTCCCACATGTGGGATCCGTGAGAAGAAGCCTGGTAGCCCCTTGCAGGGTGGTACAAGAGGACGTGCTGGTCTAAGCACTGTGTATTACAGGTCCCGCATCCCGTTTTGGACACAGCTTCTTCCCACTCAGAGCCATGCTGGAAGCTGCTTGGCTGTGGGATGGGGGCTCATGCCTCCCCTTCCTGCCATGTGCCTGGATGCAAGGATGCTTGGGGCACCTACACAAACACCTGCACACAACAAAGACAAGATCTTGTTGTGTAGGAACGTGCGTGCTGTACAGAGGCGCTGCTTCAGATGAGCCTCTGAAGGTGCCAGACGGAATTGTGGATTTAATTTATTATAGCTTTGATCTGCTCCAAAATGTTCGGCAGCAAACCCTTGCCCGGGCTCCCTCCCAGCATCACAGCCGGCTGCTTGAAATTCAGCTGGGAGGCTGGCTGTTTCCGTTGAGCCTCCTTAGGTTGGTTGGGGCGTGAGCAGGACCCAGGTGTTTCCCCTGGGGAAGAAGGTCCCCGGCTCTTCACCCCAGGGCTCAGCTGGTGCACCAGTCTCTGCTGGGTACCACGGGAGGATGCGGGAGTCACGCATGAGTGATGCTTTCCTGACTCCAATCAGTGCAGCCCTGACATCTTCCACCTCCCTTGTGCCGCGCTTTCCTTTGTTTCAACTTGTGTGGTTTTTTATTATTGGCTTTTTTTGTTTGTTTTTTTTTTTTTTTTTCCTGAGCATTAAACCTATTTGATCTCCTCCAGCACGGAGCTTGTTTTCTATATACAAATAACATTCACTGATGCCCAAGCTGTTTTCCCTGCGTTTGGGCTCTCTCCCAGCCTGCAGCAGAGCTAATAATTATCTCTCTCCATGTTAGGCTTCCTTTAACAGCAAGTAACAAATTTTCCTTGGCACCGAAGAGGAGCTGCAAGCTATTGTTCTTCTGTCCAGGCAAGCGTTTCTCTTGCTGTTACTGATATACAAGTGAAACGCTGCTGGTGAGGGCTAGGGTCAGTTTATTACAATTTCTGGCTCTTGGTTTTTCACTAGTAGCTTTAAACATTAAAAAAATAAATAAATAAAAATTAATAAGGTGTTTGTCTTGAATGTAAATTATCACTGACTCTTCAAACCTGCTAAGAAAACAGCTGGCTAATTATTTCCCAAGAGATGTTAAGGGGTGGTTTTTTTGTTGCAATTTTTAATGGATTTTTGAGGGGTTTGGTTGGAAAATGGAATTTCTGGTTTTCCTGTTTTATTTCCAGCTGAGATTTCTGCATGGCTGGCTGTGCAATATGCACCAGTCTTAGCTGAAAAACGCTTGAATCTGAGATTTCTGCTGGCTTCAGCTACTGTGAAAATGTGGGTTACGTATCGGTGACCATGATATGCCTCACGCAGTTCTAACCTGACGATCAAAAAGGGCATTTGTATGGAAACCCAGGTTAGTCCTGGAAATATATTCAGCATCTGGTTCCTTTTCTGTGAAGGCAGAGTAGTCCAGGGCCACTTTTTCAAAGTAATTGGCTTCCTAAAGGTTATAGGGGAGCCTAGAGTGAAGCTGAGTTTTCCATGCCTGAAAATCCCCTGCTGCATCCCTAAGTACCTGATGCCTTTGAAATTCTTGTCTCTAGGATCCAGCAAGGTTAAGGCAAATAAAAGAAATATTTTTGTGTGTATATAGGTGTAGTATGTATTTATATAGACATTTAGGTATAATATCTGTGTATATAAGCATCCCCAGGATGTTGGGTAAGCATGGGGCTGAGAGCAATTCCTGGATAATGTGCAATGTAGGGGTAATAATAAGGTGTCTTGATGCAACCTGCAGTCCAGGATATTCCTAAATTGCTGTTTTCCTGATGTTGTTGGGTATCTCTGGGAAAGACCACCACATACTTGCCCTGGTCTTGCACTGCTTGGTGAGATGTCTGCTACTAGCAGCTGTGGGAGATTATATGGGGGTCAGTACCCGTAGGCTGACACTTGTCCGTCCCATACAAAGCAGTGGCTTAAAAATGGAGAAAATTCCCCCTGGAAACCTTTTACTCTGGTCTTTGCAGTTCTCTGGGCAGGTGGCTGCGAGAAGGTGGTCTGCTCATGGAGGATCTCATGAGATACATTTCATGAACTCCTGGTGCGCTGAGAAAATCCTGGCCTCCCAATTACATTCAGCTCATCCGTAATTCTCCTTGTTTCCTACTGCGAACGCTTTCGTTTGCTGCATGGCATTGCCGTGCTCCGCTGAGCCCCGCTGCATTTGAGCGATACCCCCCAGAAGGTCTGCTAGCCCCGTGTGAGCCTGTGGGGTGAAGACCACTCCATTGAGGTATGCAAGATCTATCTGAGCACCGTATTGCCTCTGTAAATGAGGAAAATTTAGGTAATGGAATCATTTTAAATGTTTTTATGTTTGGATTTTTTTTTTTTTTTTTTCCTAAAAAGACCCAGTGGGAAGATTTTATATAATACTTTATTTGCATTCCCCTTGTGAGGCTGTTGCAAGTAGGAAGCTCTTTGATATGTTTCTGAGAGCAATTCATTAAGTAAAAGACTTCTGGTATGGTATGTATTTAGAGAGCCAGCAGAGCTCTTGGTACATGAAAGGCCTGGCAGCAGCTCCATCCCAGGCTCCCCTTATGCAAAGGGCATTAACAAAAACCAGAGCAACTCTGTGGGTTTGTCCCATTTCTCCAGGCGGTGGGAGAGGGAGAGCTGAAAATCCTCCTTCCTGGCCAAGTCCATCCCTTTCCCCATGGTGACTGGCTCTCACCCATCGTCACCAAGCAGAAGGATGTGTTGTTGGCAGTAAATGGGACTGCAGTTTATTTTACTGCTTATTTGCATGTGTGTCCATCTCCCACCAGGTGCAGCAGGGACTTATTGCATGATTGGGGACCTCAGAGGCTTCTCAGGTTGATGGCCATGTTGCCTATCTACTGAGCAGTGAAGGAGCAGGCAGGATGTGTGGGTCACATCTGGATTATCCCATTCCCTGCTGGTAGCTCCCTTCTGCTGTCCTCCCCAAGGAGCTAGTGGTAGAGGAGACAACTTGGTTTGCTTTCCCATTAAGCCAGTAGAAACAGCAGCACGCCTGTGGCAGGGAGAGGTGGTGGGTTTCCACGCTTGGCCATTGGCTGGAGGTGATTAGCTGGTCAGGGTCAAGAGCATCCCAAGGGCTGTGCTATCAAGTTAACAGCATAAGATGTTGACTGTCCTGCGCTGTTCGCTAGCATGGAGAAGTAGAGGTCTTTGCAGGGACTGTGTGCCATTGTCACCGAGCCTGGCACATCCTGCCAAAGGATGCCTGAACCCAAACCCAAGCCTTGCTGATAAGGAAAGAACGAGAAATTCCCACAAAATCAAATGTGATATCATGTGAAACTTTCCCTCTGATGTCTCCATGACTCAAAAGCTGCTCGGCGCTGTGCTAGTGCCAAAACGTTTCCAGGCAGGAGATGCTTCATGCCATGTGAGCTCAGACTTCAGGCAGAGGGGACATGCAGCCAGGGGAGGTGTCTTTGACTGCTGTGCATGGGGTGGGAGCAGAGCAGATCCACTTAAACCTTTCAGGTCCCTCTTTTATGTGTGTCACCTTGAACCTCAAAACCCCCTCCGATGATGAGCACTTCACTTCCAACCATGTGAAGTCACAGCTGGAAAAGCTGCTGCGTTGCCAAAGCAAAGGCAATAGTAGGGATGGGGCGATGTGTGAAGGTTGTCTCTTGGGAAACGGCAGATTTCAATTCACGGTGGAACTTAATTTTATAGAAAGTGGAAAAAAGCAAAGGATCAGTGCAGATTTCTCTTGCAATTCCAGAGATTTTCTGTGCGGGCATCAGTGCTGCTTGACCAGGAAATTCTCCCCGATGGATGCTGCAGAGGCAGGTGGGAAGGGATGACGGTCTCGGGCAGTGGCTGTGTTGTAGGTCCAGAGTTGGACTGAGGCTCCTGCGACCAGCGCTGCCGTCACGTAAACTTCTCAAGTCGGCGGTGAAGTCGTCCACTTGCCGGCTTAAATCCTCTGACATCAGCAGGCAGTGTGTGATGCCCCAAATCCTTGGCTAACCGGATCAGCGCTGGAGAGTGGGTAGGCGCTGCTCACGAAGAGGCTGGCAGGATCTCCTGACTGAAGATGTAATTCATTTCCCCATGCTGGTAGACAGCCCCGTGCTGGTAGACAGCCTGTGTCTGGCTCTAGTTGCCCATTCTTGGGTCTGGATCTGAAGCATTGTGATTTTCCTGCTCAGCAAAACGTGAGGGATGATCCTGGGGCCAGTTTGGGGTTCTCCATCTCACCAATCCACTTGTATCATAGCCCAGGGCCAATTTGTACACTGAATTTGGTTGAGGTTGGCCACCATGCTGAAGAACTGTTGGGACAAATGGGTGCTGGCAGATGCTGCAGTCACCGTTGTGCCATTTCCAAAAGAAAAAGAGAAAGCAAAAGACTGGGAGTTACTCTGAGGCTTTGCCAGTGTTGGTGTAGCCCTGCCTGACGGAAGAAGAAATTAAATCCTTATGTGGGGTGACCTGCCCATGATCAAAGAGCAGCTCTGAGAAAACCAGTCGCTTAATGGTTTTCTGCCTGTAATTGCTGGGTGATGCTTCCTCTGTGTAGTGAATGCAGCTGCATTTAATTACGGTCGGAGAGGACTGCTGAGAAAGAAAGCAAGTCCTTTAGCTAATATATAGGTATAACTTTCTCTGGGGCTTCTGTTTGGCGTACACCTCGTGAAGCAGCACCGCCCCTCGTGAAGCAGACGCCTGCTTGAGTGTCTGAAGATCCAGGAGTGAAATGCTTCATTGCTTTGCTGCCAGATTTAGGAGAACTATTGCTGCGTATGGAGGATGGAGGAAGGTGTCTTCTAGGCCTGGTGTCACTGGTGACTACATGGGAGGTCTTGTCACCCTCAGTTTCCATTTGTGTAGAGAAGGCAGGGTGATGCCTGTCTGCCCGTTGAAAGGAGAGCTTCCCGCACTCTAGTTTCATGAAACTTGCAGTAGCTGAGTTACCTTTGAGGTCTCCATTCTTCCAGATTTGGTTGAATAGGTCAACAAGTGCCAAAGCTCTTGGCAGGCAATGGATGACATGAACCATTTCATCTAACATTTGGGCAGGGGCTTGCTGCTGGGTTTCCATGGCATGTCTGAAGTTCTCAATGCCATTCTGGGTGCTTTCAGTGCCCTTCCTCATCCTCATCCATGCATGTAAACAAGCTAGCTAACACGTCCTTGGCTAACACAGCTGTTCTGATGTTGTCCAGAGGGCCGTTTCATGGGGAGTCGAGAAGGATCTTGTAGGCTTAACCTCCTACCTCCAAGCCCATCAAGTCCTTTGGTCCTGTACTGTGGCACAGGTATAGGTAAAACATTACTTTTTATGGTGGGAGAAGAGCTCCAAGCGATGTTTGGTGTCCCTTCTGCTGTATCTTTACCAAAGCAGCGAGCAGATACCATACCAGATTGGAGAGGGCTGGGGGAGGTGGACATGGACCTGGGGAGGGAAGGAGCAGAGACAAGTGGTTGGTTTTTCTCCATCATATTTTTATAAGGGTAAGTTTTCTGGTTTTCTTATAGTTTTATGCAATGCACCGAGAAGAAAGAAGCTGGACACTTGTCCCTAATAAAATGTTTAGAGTAATCTTATATTTTTTCATAAAAGGTGCTTTTTAAATTATTGAAAAAATTGTTTTCATAGAAATAATTATTTTTCCATAGAAGAATGGGAGGGGTTGTTCTAGAATAGGTCTAGAAAAGCAGGGAGATTTTGCATTAACTACTTGGAGTCCAGTGTCAAAATTCTGCGTAACTGCAAGATTTAGCTGCAGCACATGAAAACCTCTGCTGTGAAAAAATCTCAGAAAGGACCTTTTACAAGATAGCTGTCTCCTCTTCTGACCAGGATTAAGACTCAAAGTTTGGGAGTCATTTCATAGAATCATAGAATGGTTTGGGTTGGAAGGGACCTTTAAAGGCCCCCTGCAGTGGGCAGGGACATCTTCAACCCCATCAGGTTGCTCAGAGCCCCGTCCAACCTGACGGAATGTCCCCAGGGATGATGAGGCATTCACCACCTCTGTGGGCAACCTGTCCCAGTGTCTCACCACCCTCATCATAAAACATTTCTTCTTTCTCTCCAGTCTGAATCTCCCCTCTTTTAGTTTCAAACCATCACCTCTTGTCCTATTGCTACAGGCCCTGCTAAAAAGTCCGTCCCCATCTTCCCTATGGGCCCCCTTTAAGCACTGAAAGGCTGCAATCAGGCCTCCTTGAAGCCTTCTCCGGGCTGAAAAACCCCAACTCTCTCAGCCTGGCCTCGTAGGAGAGCTGTTCCATCCCTCTGACCATTTTTGTGGTCCCTATGGCCTCCAACAGGTCCATGTCTGTCCTGTGCTGAGGACCCCAGAGCTGGACGCAGTACTCAAGGACACCCCACAGCTTGGTCTAGGGAGTTCCTTGTAGGTGCCATGCTGGAACAGTTGTTAATGCTGGGGGGTATCTCAGAGGCTCTTGTGTCCTGAGAAGTCCTTTAGCTTTTCATTGTCTTTCCTGGCCCACCTTAGGCTGTGAATGCTGTACATTGAATATTGAAATTTTTACATACAATTGAACATGAATTCCATCAAGAATCCACTGATATCTTCAGGCCACTTAGAACTAGTGGCATTGCCATGCTTGGTCTACACCTCTGCCAACACAGCCAACTTCACTCATACTTACCGTCACTGAGAGCACCCATGTAGGTGGTCACCGCATTTCCGTTCATTGCCTATGTTTTGGGGAACGTTACCTCCTTCTTCTGCAAATGGGTTTTTCAATCTTGTACTGAAGCAGCACAAAGTATTAACTCTTGAGCTGGCAAAGGGAGCAGGATTAATTAGTTCATGCCTCAAAGAGCTAGCTGTGAAGGTGAAAATTGCAGTGTAAGTGAAACATATGATTATTGCTAATTAAAATGCAAATGTTAGATTTGACAGCTAGTTTCCGAAGGAGGGTGGCTGGCAGTGTTAATGTGCACAAGCCTCACTGTTCCCAAGAGGGTGCAGAGCTTGGCCAGAAGAATTGGCATAGATGAGAGCAGCTGCTGGGGATCAGTCTCTGGAGGGAGTGATGTTTTCCTCCAAGCCTCAAAGTGTGGCTCAGAGGTCCCATCTCCTGCTGGTGAGTGAGACCATGAATGGTCGGTGGAGGAGCCCAAATAAGAGCTGGGAACAAGAGTTCAAGGGTTGTTTGGAGTGTTGGGAGATGCTAGGAGAGTCTTGGTCTTTTGAGGGCACAGCAGAGAGTAACAGGGCCAGGTGATGGGGGTTTGGGTTGGCAGGAGGCAAGGGCATGGGATGGAGAACTTTGTGCCATTACAACTGTTTGTTCAGCTTTTGTCAGTGCCGAGGACAAATCTGTTCCCGCGACATGGTGAATTAATTTAGCAAGAGCCCTGTATGGGAGACACGTAGGTGGCCATGCTGCAGGATGGAGGGTGAGCAGCGCTGCCTCTCACCGCTGCAGAGCCTTGGCTTTTTGCTGGAGTCCAGCTGCCTGTATGGGTTTGGGATGGGTTTTTTGTGGGCTTTGGGATAATGCTGGTGGAGGGGTTTTGTTGCTCGGTTGTTGTTTTTTAAGGAACGATCATTACCGGCATACTCTCGCCCGCTTCTCCAGCATCATCCATGAGGTTGGTGTGAGCTTCCCTGCTCCTGCAGAAAGGAGGTCTGCAGAAAGCACTCATTTCAGCATGGAAGGGCTTTATTAGAGGACACAAAGCCACCAGAAGATTCTGGGAGAGTTTCTGGTTGGACATACTTCTGTTCTGGGGATCGGAACCCCCGACAGTAAAGCAGCAGTAAAAAGTTGTTCATCGTTGGCAATTAGTCAGAAATTTAGGTAAAATATTGAGATTGGCTGTGCTGGTGGGTTTGAACATGAGTGTATTTAGGCCATACTCAGTTGGACTCTTTCAGCTTCGACCGAGGTTTCAACAATTTTTAGTTCAACAACTTTTAGTTTTAAAATAATTTGGTTTTAAATATAAATATTAGTAGGGTGTGATAAAGATAAGGAATGTGAACAGGGAAAAGAGCCCAGGCCATGAGCTAGGGCCAGGACACAAGCTGATTTGGTGAAAGGCTCCCCGTGATATTTATCTAACTGGTTCATACCGTATCCGCTGGCTTGTCTCAGTGAGTTTGAATGTTGATCCATGATGGTACCAATCTCCCTGTTTCTCACACGGGTTTTATTGTGGCCAGCTGCATTTCTGGAATTTGCATAACCTAAGGTTGTCTGCAGGCAACCACAACCAAAAGTTGGGGCAACTGAATACAGCCGAATGGTGACGTTTCTTTTCAGTGTGCCTCTTAAAGCAAAGAGAAGTTCATATGCTGACTTAGACCCATTGGAGCATTTTTCGTACGTGGATGAACAAGCCGTTCAATGTGTAGGATACAGGAAATTGGTAATTAATCCTTCGAACAACTAGGTGGTGAAAGTTCATTTCTGCCGACCACCTTTTCAGTTGTTGTGCATCTTTCCCATGTCAAATGAGATATTTCTCACTTCTCAGGATGCCTGCAAGACTGGCTCTTCCCCAGGGCTTCCCAAAGTGGCCACCTGCCCGTGTTTTGCAAGTGGCATCAATGAAGTTTTTTTCCCTCCGTGCCAGTTTAACAACTCTTTTAACTTTGTGCCACTCGGTATTTCTCAGCCATTGGGAGATTTGGGTTGCAAAGGAGGGAAAAAGGTGCTTTCTTCTGTTGGTGTAACATCTTGTGGGAATAACCGCAACCTCTTAAATTTCATCTATATACAACTTGAAAAACAGTTGACCTCTCTTTTGAAGTCAGTACTGGTTTTAGGCTATAGCAACCACAGTATGTTTGAGCTTGCTTGAGACTGGCTAGGTTTCAGGATGGAGAATGTGCAGGTGGAGCAACGCAGAAACTGGTACTGGTGCATTTTCCTTCCAGTCCATCACGCTGGGTAAATACTTACATGTTTCACATGCACTAAGGTCCATGCTGGACCATGGGGTAGCATCACCTTAGGTAGCTTAGGGTCTGCTGTGCAGCTGTCTCCTTACCCCACCCAACCTAGGTGGCAGTGGTGGTGCTGGGACCTGGTCTGTGCCCCCAAATTAATGACCTGGATTTGGCTGTCATGTGCAAAGAGGAATTCACATCTTGCTCTACTGGTGAGACCTTTTGGATCTTGAAGGCCAAGGTGGCTGTGCCCTTGTCGCAGCCCATGGCAGTGTCCACAGAGACTCGGGTAGTCCTACAAGGATGTCTGAGACATGAGAAGCCCTCTTTAAGTGTCAGCTCTCACACCAGTCCTGAAACGCATGCTCCCTTTCGTATTTCCCAGATTTTCAGAGTACTTGAAAGAGTTGAATATTCTGCACTCCGTGATTTCTTGTCTTTTTCATCATCTTATGTCACTTCAAAGGTCTTTCCCAAGCCTCTGAGCAAAGCTTTTGGAGCAATTACCCTGACAATATCCACCTTTCTCCGCAAGCGCCTTGTGGGATGTTTGGGTAGATAGGGCTGGTCGAGTGAGTTATTCTGGTTTTCAGATGACTCATCTTGCCCTGAGGGCTGCCTGCCGAACAAGAAACCTGCAGGTTGCTTGACAGCAGAACAAGTGTTAGGAGAATAAAGGAGAACATTGGGGACAGCTCCTTAATAGGCAAAAGTAGTTGTTTGTGTAATATGTCTTCTGGTGAACTCCCAAGCGTTTGCAGGTATATGAGTAGCTGGATGCCAATGGTGAACTGAGCAGAGGGAAAAACTGGCTTGAGAAGTTGATTTGGGCTTGGGAGGGGAATTAAGGATATATAAGCAGTTTTAGAGGATGTGGCGTTGCTGAATATGCATAATTAATCCTCATGAAGATAGAAGAGATAAGTATTATTTTTTTCCCATGCATGAGCTAGAGCACTAGAGCCAAATCTCTTCACTGAAGCTTCCCACAATGTCATCCCTTTGCAGTCTGCAAATAGAACATGTTAAAGGACTCCAAGAAGGCCCCATGCATGGGCATGGTTTTGTAGGTGCTTGCACGTTTGGTCTGGGAGCTGGAGCTCTCCTGGCTCACCAGGTCAGTGTTTTTTGTGGGTGCGGGATGGCGTTGCCTGTGACTAAAGCAAGTTGTTTGTTGTTTCCAGGAAGAGTGGGATCACAGCAGCAGTGGGAACGCAGGATCCCGGTCAGGGTCAGGCTCCAGGCGTGGGTCTGGATCCAGGTCTGGCAGCCACGGGAGAAGCAGCCAGTTCAGGCAATTGACCAAGGTATACCTGGTGGCGATGAGCTGACGTCATGTCCTTTGCTTGCCGTTTATCAGAGGCAGCCTCCTAACAACGTGTTTTGTGTGTGTGCCTACACGTAGGGTGTGAGTGCATGTCTGTTACGAAGGACACCTCTGAGACCTGCTTAATTCCTGCATAATGTGTGACCTGGCTGCTGAGGGCTGTGGCTGTTCTTCAGCCTTAAGATGCCTGTTGAGGTGTGCCGAGTGCTCAATACTGGGAAAGCTAGCTTAGTGCAAAGGAAATTAGGTTTTTTTCTTTATTTGAAGTCTCGGAGTATTTTAATTTTGGAAAATCAAGAGATGTCTGTAATTATTTTTTGGCAAGTCTTCATTAGAAGTTGCTATATGAGTGGACAACATGTAGATGGTGTTAAATGATGACCTTGAGACCAGCAGCTTTCCATAGGAGCAATCAACAGGGCTATATGGGGAGTTACCTTCCTGCCCTGCAAAAGACTTTAAGAATTTGCCTTTGATTTGTTTTTAGGTCCATTCCTTCAACTCAGACCAGGGACCTCTTCTGTGTGTTTCAGTCAGCCTCTGTCCTCCTCTTTCCTCTTGGAGTTGCTCTACTTCTACACACGTGAGCATTCGTTGTGCCAGAAGTGGAGGACGGCCTCTGGGATATTTGGGGCCAGTGGTCAAAGTCCTGGTCCATTCATCCATCTTATCCATCCTGGAGAGCTTGAGGATATAGGCTGTCTTCCTGAGTCATGCTGTGGTGGGAGAGGACCTGCAGAACCGTGTTGTTGCTGGAAAGTGATGGTCCTTTCTGGCAGGAGCAAGACTCAACACATCCCTTTTTCTTTAATAATGTCTTCCTCAAAATGCCTATGTTTTTCTTATGAAAACTTGCAGTTTTCGACAAGAAAACCCTTAATCAGAGCCTTTTCAGACAGTTCAGTATCTATCTTTTTTGTTTTCTGCCAAAGTGCAGCCAGGGGTTGTAGGCAGCTGAGAAGGAGGGAAGGTGGGGGAATCTTCTCAAAGGTGGAACTGGAAAACACTTAAGAAGTAACACATGACACAGGATAATCCCTAAATTTATACCACAGACTCAGCCGACCACTTGGCTGTTCTACATTAACGCTAAGCACAGCGATGAGCTAACGCCGTTGCAGTCGTGTGATGAAGAGCATGATTTTGTATTTGTAGTGATTTGCTGGAGAATGGTAATGAGGAGCGGCGAGAGGAACCGGTGGGACGCTGAGCTGGGCTTTGAAAAGCTGCTGTGTGCATGCAAATGCTGACTTTGTGGGGAATTTGCTGAAGCTGCATGCATGGGTAAACAGTCAGAGTCCACGCAGCCGGTGGCATGGTCCGTCCCTCTGTTTTTGTGGGCAGCCACAGGGGTTGGGCGACGGTGGATGGAGATGATGTGTGCTCACAGGGGCTGGAGGACAGAGGTTGCGGACATGCATTTAAACCGTACTGGGTGTAGGATCAGCTTTATTGGATCTCTGATCATCCTGGGTATTTATGTCGTTCTCGTCAGTGTGTCTCTTAGACATCATTCCTGGTGGCTTAATTAATTTTCAGCAGTACTAACCTCTTCATGGTGAAAATTATTGTCTGAAGCTGAGGGTTGGGTCATTGGGAGCTTCAAGTTAAATCTGCTTACACTTATAATTGCAATCCTGGGGGAACTGACAGCAGGTTACTTCTTTTCTTAAATACATACAATTTATTTTTTTTTTTTGTCCCTGGACTTGAGAATTGGCTTTTTTAGAGTCTTATTATTAAGTCTTGGTACTGTGCTGTAAGCATTTTAGTAAGCACCCTGCAGCGCAGGTTTACTTGGTCAGCAAGTGCGCTCCTGCCTTGTGAGTCGAGACAGAAACCGGTTATAAAGACAGGTCACTGAAGGCCAAAAGGATGTCTCGAAATGACTGTAGTGACTCACGACTTAACGACAGGTTGCGTTATCATTTGGCCCCGGCGCCGTCTTTATGGAGTCTGCCTAATGCTTGGAGCGTCTCCGAGAGGCCATGGGGACATCGTCTAGGAGGACCAGGAGTTGCAGCCCGGTTTGGGTGGAAGCATCCGCGCGCTACCTAGAAGCTTGCACCCATCTGACCTCCTTCACCACCTGAACCGTGGCTGCAGTTTCCCCTAATTGCTGGGATTAGCGCCGGGGCTGACCTGCCTATGCTCACCGGTAGAGCACCGATGAGCCGATGTGCCGAGGAGACGCGGGGGGAGCTGGGTGGGACAGCTTGTGCTGCCTCCTCTTACACCGCAGATTAGGAGGTGTTGATGTCAAGGCTCTCCCTCCACACCCAAACAGATCTCAAGCCAAGCATTGGACGGTAATTGCTAGATGCTTTATTTCAGGGCTCTTCAGAAGCCCTGTTCCGAGCTGAATTTGGGCAACAATTTTAGGACACAACCTGTTGCATCAGGAACCCACTCTGTCTTAAATTTTTGCTATTTAATATCTTTGTTGCTGATTTGTCTCATCTTCATCGCAACTGGTTATGTGTTCCTGTTCTTCTTCCCTGAGCCCAAATACTTTACTCTTAGGAAATTCTGTTGTAGCTGGCTCATTGACAGGTACTTAAAATATCCCATGTCCTTAGGAAATGGAAAGAGAAATGCATCTGTCTGCAAGAAGAGGTATCTCTTCCTTGGGTGGTAGCTATAAAGACCTGCACATATATTTTCATTATACTGCATGAGGATGCTTCTAAGTATTTAGAAAACTCATTTCTCTTCTTGGTAGGAGAAAATTTTGCTGACATTTGCCTAAAATAAAAAGCTCTGCTTCCATAACCGATCATGAGAATTTTATATATTTGTGGTAGTTTGTGCAGAGACATGTTGACCTGCAGATCCCCAGCGGTTAAAATCATAATCCATAGACCCCTGGCAGGAGACAAAAAAGGAAAGAATGTGGCTGTATTTGGAGTATCTGGTGTCTGAATTGGTCGTTGTGCTGGGGGTGGCTGCGAAGTGTGACCACCTGTAGTGTGCACCGAGGATGCACGCCCTGCTCGTTGGGAAAAGGTTGCTCACTTTATGGGCAGATTGAAGCCTGGGACTTTGTTAAGAAATGGTCAGTTTTTAGTGTCTCGGTTGTTATTAATAATATTTGAAAATGGCAGAAATTATAGGATGGGGAATATATGGAAGCTACCTTCTCCAGCCCATCTTTCACCAGAGTGGGACCAGTTGGGCTGAAATATTTAATTAATCTGAATATGTGTAAGAAATGTTGGGGGAAAATCAGTAATAGGGGATTCCCTATTTGTAATGCATTTACGTGTCCATCCTGTATAAGTTTGAGTCAAATCTGATTTTTTGAATGGTCCTGGCAAAATCCAACCTGGTTTACTTCTTCGCCTGTAAAGGGTGGAGAGGGCAGCCCTCTTTCTGTGGGGAGGGCAAATGTAGGCTGATGACTGTAGAGGGGCTATGAAGGATGGGTGTGAGGTCTTTGCTTTAGATGCTCTTGCTTCGGGTCGCCAGTTTTGCCAAAAGCAGTTGCACAGCAAAATTCAAGAGGCTTTGCAGTTTGCTGAAGGTTTCTCATGATTCCCGCCTGATTATACCATGATGCTTTTGCTTCTCAGGGGAAGGACCCGTCACCTTGGCGTTGGTGGGACATGTACCATAGTAACCATGTGAACTCATTTGCTGGTGTTCATGGCAGAGGTGGCACGGTATAGGGTTCTGATGTTCCCTGCCTGTTGTTAGAGCAAGAAGAAGTCATGCCACCATGACTCCTTGAAGAAGCAGGACAGCTTTCCCCATCCTTATTGGTGACAGTAGGCTCTGGTAGCTGCTGCTGAAGAGTATCTCTATCCTTGGAGATGTTCAAAAGCCATCTGGATGTGGTCCTGGGCACCTGGTTGTAGGTGGCCCTGCTTGAGCAGGAGGGTCGGACCAACTGAGCTTCAGAGGTCCTTTCCCACCTCAGCTGGTCTGCGACTCTGAAGCTGGGTGTCTTCATGGCTGGCATGTCAGCCTGCCCGCTGGACCTTGGTGGGTCTTGGAGGTTGTGGATGGTGGGGTGGGAGGACAGGGCTGGAGTCAGAGCTGAGCCTACGTGTTGTCCACTCCATGCTGCCCACAGCTTTGTCTCCCCAAGGCTGAAACTGTGTCACTCCTTGCCTCCCTGGTGCGCTTTTGCAGTGGGCGAGGGGACTCTGCGTTGCAGTGAACGTGGATTCAGATGGGAGCGGAGGAGCCCATGTACAGAGCCAGGACACCTCCACAGCTGGCAGTGGGAGAGGCTGTGCCGGGCTGTGCCGTGGTCCGGATAGCGCCGTGTGCCTTCCGGCAAGTAACCGCCTTTCCCTCCCTCCTAGAATGGCAACAAGGAGAGCTCCCTTGACATGCTGGGCACGGACATCTGGGCTGCCAACACCTTCGACTCCTTCAGGTAAGCTGGTTTTAAAATGCTTTAAGAGAGAGAGGGACTGTGCCCTCTCTTTGCCTTTGCCCATATGTCTGTCCTGCTGGTGCCCAGGCACAAGTGAGTACCCTGCTGGTACCCACATCGCTGCTCCTCCTCCTCCCCATCCCCATTAAGCCCACTTAAAGCATCCTACGTGCTTAGGAGAGGCCGCTGGATGGGTTTGCAGTCCAAACATCTGAAACCGATACTGGTATCATTACTTGTAATCATCCAAGAGCTCTACAGGCAAGACTTGAGGCAGCTCTGAGCTCTGAGCTCCAGGACTTTTTTCTTCCATTAATTGGTGCGATCATGCGTTGGCTTCACAGCTGCTGAGAAGAGCTCTTTGACTGCTGCTTCACCATGGGGTGAAGTGGTGAAATATGCTTTCTGTCCAGTTTTATGCGTCTCTTTCTGTGCCTGGAGCACTGCAAGAGTCTGCAGGGGTTGAGTTCCCACCTGGGACTTGCTCCAGGCCATTGAAGCGAGCAGGTTGTGTAGAACCAGAGAGAACATCTCCATTGCATGGAACAGACCACTGCCTGTTGCGATACCCCCCGATACAGAGAGCAAGTGTAGTTAGCAAGGTGTGTGCTGCATCATGCTACATTGCACATCAAAACTACGGGTTTAGCGCAAGCTACAGGAGCTCAGCATCTCAAAAAAAACCCAGAAAAAATGAAAAGAAACACGGAACAGCGTGAAGGTTGGAGGCCTGCATCCATGTGCTCTGCAGCAGGGAGCGGTGCCTCCAGAAGTATCAGCTTTCCTCGTCTGCAGGCTCTGATGTGCCCTCTGCTCTTCAGCTCGGTGGTGTTTAATTAGTAGTGGACTTATTTTGTCTTTCCATGTTTTTCTCTCCTAGTGGTGCGACGTGGGACTTGCAACCTGAAAAACTAGATTTCACCCAATTTCACAGGAAGCTGCGAAACACCTCCAAACACCCGCTGCCTCACATAGACCGAGAAGGGTGAGTGCCCTGTGTGCAATACCGTGCTCTCCAGCAAGGTCTCTAACTTCTCCCTTGCAGAGGGAGCGCTAGCTTGGTGGCATGGCTCATGTGGAGGTCAAGGGGAAGAGGTGCTGGACCACGTTTGAGGACACCACGATCAGTCTGTCTGGCTGGTTCTGCGCTGGAGCAGAGCTGCTCGCTGTATTTTGCATTGCTTGGTAGAGTTCAAGTCTCCTGGATCCAAGTCTCCTAGATTGAAACATCTCTGAATATTGGAGGAAAGATCCTGGTTTGGTGCTGATCCCGGTTACAGTTCCCACAAGTGAAAAGGCTTAGAATCACTGAATCGTTTAGATTGGAAAAGCCCTTTAAGCTCCCCCAGCCCAACCGTTCCCCTAACCCTGCCATCCCACCACTAAACCCTGGCCCTAAGCACCTCGGCTGCCCAGCTTTTAAATCCCCCCAGGGATGGAGACTCGACTCCTTCCTATCAGTGTGATGTGTGTAGACCCAAGTGTTCATCCCGTATCTGGTAGTGATAAAATATCTGCTAGCTGTGAAAATATTAAACAGCTGCTTTTGGTGGTGACAGCCTCCAGGGGCTTCCGCGGTGGTGCTGGATTCCTCTCTGCTTGTTAGTTGGTCAAGGAAAAAAAATCAGAACGGGTCTAAAAGATGGGGTTGAGAGGGTTGCAGGTGACTTCTCATTGCCACAATGTACGTAGGGATGGGAATCCTCTCTCAAATAAGTTTTTCTGCTGACAAATTGGTTTTGACAGAGTACAGGCCAATGCCATAGGCTTCACTGGGCCTATCTTGTTTAGAAACGCTGGGCTAGCAATCCCAGCCTGGGTTCAATATCTGCAGGAGGCTCCTGTACCATATAGTGACAGGCAGAGACTCACACAACTGTGTAAAGCTATTTCCTGTGCTGTAAGTACTTACTGCAGGTATATAAACAGCAATTTTCAGAATACCTGGAACACCGCTGGATTTCTAAGTCACTGAGTGCCTTAGTCATGTTTGCTCCCATTTGTACAGCTGGGTTTGAGAAATGGGATGAAAGGCCTGCCGTAAAATAAGCTATAAAGCGCTCCCTGGTTGATGGCACCTGCCAGATGATGCTACCAGTGCCACCTGCTACGTATAGGGAGGATGCAGCAGGGTCTGCTTTATGGTCTGCCTCCGGTTCCTGGTGTATTGTCAATGCCCAGGGTGCAGACAGGTAGAGAAGGCAGTATGGAGATGAGCTATTTAATCACTCCTGAATATTACGGCTGTAAAAATGGCGTAAGAATGACTGCATCGGCAGGAAAGTTAAACAGATGCCATCAGCACGAGCGGTGCGTCTCCCAAAATACAGGCCGTATAAGTAACCTGCACTAGAACAGAGGAAGCCCAGCCAAAATCAGTTTTATTTTTTAACTTTTTAAAGCTGTGTCTCTTGTGCGTCCTTGCTGAATCTGTGCTGAGCGCGATTCAGCTTGCTGACCCTCCAAGAATCTCCACCTTCTGGCTGGGCATTTTCCCTCTTGCTTGAGTGGAGATTTTTAACATGCTAGCCACGCAATGAAAAATTTCATAGAAAAAGGGGAAAGATGCTCTTCGGAATGTGTTTTCTACACATTAAGTACTGAAGAGACCATTTAATTCTTGATCATTTGCCCCGGGGTTGGCCATGTAGTTGCATCCAGTTGATTAGGGACATGTTTTAGTGGTGGGATGGCAGGGTTAGGGTAATGGTTGGGCTTGATGATCTTAAAGGGCTTTTCCAACCTAAACAATTCTGTGATTCTGTGATTCTATGATTGAGCTCAAGTGTCTTTTGCTTGGCTGAAGCGTTTTCCTCCAGAAAGACATCTGATTTTATTTGCAGATGCTGAGTTTGGGGCTATGATGAATAATCATGGAGCAGTTAAGGAAATCCAGGGAACCGTACCTCATTTCTGACCTGAATTTGTCTGCCTTTAATTTCCAGCTTTAGCTCTTGCTGTGCTTTTGCTCTTCCAACTCAAATAACTTCTTGTAGCTGATATTTTCTCTTCGTTCCAGGTATCTCCCAAGCCCATGTATCAGTTTAGTTTTTCCTGTACTCTTAAGAAATTCCTCAACCACCTCTTTGAAATGTGACTGCCCGAGCTGCCTGTGGTCCTGTAGTTCAGGCTCAGGCTGCAGAGGAAAGCTGCCTTCATCCCCTTAATCCCTGCCTCCTCATCCCCTGCCTTTGTGCCACAGCCCAGCATTAGACGTTCACCCTGGGACAGTCCCCATCCTTTTCAGATAAGCTTTTCCTATGATACACTTGCCCGTTCCATACCTGCAACTGATATTATTTGTCCCCAGGTGTTTGACTTGGTTTTTCTCATATATGTATTAAAAAATGGGTTTTTTTTAATATGTATATTTTTTATATATATGCACACACTACATTTTTTGCCTTTGTAAGTCAAAATCACTATTGCATCTATGAGCAGAAGTCAATTGTTGAACACCTCTGATTTCCCATAAATCAATTAAGAGTGTTAATTAAATTAAGTGTTTCCATTCAGCTTGCTGGTTTTTGAGCCTGATACTTTAGCCTGTGACATTTTTCTGGATTTTTTTCCCCCATTTGCTGCAATTCCACCAACATCTTTCATTCTCTGACTTCTAGGCACTGATTACCTATGTCTGCTGCTGTCAAAGTTGCTGTCTAATACATGTTATTTAACAATACCTTGGCACTAAGTGACCAAAAAATACATTATCACTCTTGCATAATAAAAATGATCACCTCAATTGCTTATAAATGCCGAAGGATGATATTTATTGACCATTTTTGCTTCTTCTCTATCATTACAAACTCTCCGCATCCAGCTAGTAATTATCTGTGGATTGGGGTTTTTTTTTTCCTTTCTTGATACAAGGGAGTCCTTCAACTGCCAGCTCTGTGTTTGGTTTGTCAGTGCTTGGCTTCTCACCCCCATTTTTTTGCATTTCAAATTGTGTGTTTGTATTTATATCGATTGCTGTTTGCTGTCTGAGATGTATGTTTGTGCTTGTTCGCCGACACCTTTCTCAGCAGGGAAACAGGAGCTCCTGTGGAGACCAAAAAATGAGCCGTGCTTCAGAGGAAACATTTTTCATTACACTTTTGTGTCCCCATTTTTATTTTTATTTTTTTTTCCATGCAGGCTGTGCTTTTGGTTTTGCTTGGTCTGGGAATTGAATCACCCAACACTACTGCTCAGCACTGCCTTTGGGTTTCTCACTGCCACTAGTACCAAAAGCATTTGAATGCTGTGGAGGATGGTGCAGGTGGAGAGGTCTGGGGAAAGCATTTAATTTTGTATTAATGGCTTTACGCCCACGTGGGAGTGTTTTGGAGGCACAGCTTACTCACTTCAGAGAGCCTCTTTGTTTTCATGAGGGTCCTTCGCAGTAAGAACTAATCTTTCCCGCGTGCCGTAGTAGAAAATTAACTTTGGTTCCAGCGAGGTTTCACTTGCTTTTGGTTTTGTTTTCTTTCTGCCACAGGCTTGGAAAAGGGAAATACGAGGACGGTGACGGCATCAACTTGAACGACATAGAGAAAGTCCTTCCAGTGTGGCAGGTAGGTGATGAGGACATCTCATCGGTGGAGACCAGCAGCTCCCTGCCTTACCTTTCCTTAGGAAATCCTCCACAGAAGTGGGAAAGCGTGGGCTGGATGCTCTGAGCTACGGTCCTTTAGGGTTTGTGATGGAGCCTTGCAGTGAACCTTAGTGCCGGGCAAGGGCAGTTACCCTTAGACTTCATTGAGAGGTGAAATATTGAGGACAGTATATGTATACATACATATATACATATATATATATATATATACACGTACATGGCCACAGGGCTCATATATTTTAGGAAAGGAGGTTCTGAAAAGCACCAAGCCTCCTGCCAGCTCCAAAATAAATTGCTGCCAGGAAGCCATCAGTGACGGTGGGCTGACCCAGATGATTCCCCTATGGGGTGCACATATGTTTATATGCAATGGTCATCTACTTGTACATTTTCTCCCGCCTGTGTCTTCTCCAGATCTATCTCTACATCCCGTTTTTGGTAGTTCTGGTTAAATTACTTTTGATGGTCGGATGTTGGGGAATGGCAGGATGAGGCCCTCAGTTAAAAAACCCCTTTGAACAGGTCAATTTATCAGCATCATATAATTTTTCACTTTCCAGAGCCCTAGTTATCAAAGGAGCTGAGCTGTCCTGGGCTAGGCAAGTTTCTGAGGATGCTCAGCATGTTTTTGCTGAAGTCTCCTCTTTGCCTCCAGAGGGAAGGACGGAGACATTTCATGTGCTGTGGTAGCCTTTTCAGTGTTGAGCAGAGAGCTCACCGGGCTTCTTGCTCATGCATCATGTGAGGAAAAGCCTTGGTCATCCTGCAAACCATGTGATGCTCTTACTATTTCTTTTGGGTGAGCTAGTTGGCACTAAATAC
>NW_009270001.1:1233760-1261094 GCF_000687185.1 Egretta garzetta | reverse complement strand
TGACTTTGGCAGGGAGGAATGCTGCCTGCAGCTGCTTTCTGCTCAGTTTGTTCCATGCTCGGTATGTCTGGACTTTAAGTCACAGGGAGAAAACATCAGGTTCAGCTGACACAGACCCCAGTAATTCTGAAAAATAAGGTTATTTTCCCTGGGGAGTAATTGGAAATGGGGAATCAAACCATCTTTGGTGCGTTCTTCTCTAGAATTTAACTTCTTTGGTAACTGGCAGCTATTAAGTAAGCCAGGTCCTCCTGGTCTGGTGTCATCTCATCCTGTCGTACCACCAGGTTGAGCCCATTGCTTCCGGTGAATTAACACCAATATATACCTTAATGTCTAGTGTAATTCTTAGTGTGGCAGCTCTAAGCTGGAAGACCTAGTGGGAATGCTGCATTTGGTGTTTTGTTTGTGCCTCTGGGCAGACTCATGCAATACTATGTTATTTTGGAGACTCGCTTACCTAGGCATGTACATGCATATGTGCCTGTGGGAACCAGGAGCTGGGTAGTTCTGGGTGAGGATTTATCTTGTTCGGCGTTGACAAGTGAAATACTTGCAGGTAGCTGGTTTAATCCTGACATATCATTGTTAACTGGATTCGAATGCGACCGTGCAATGCTGACAGTGATTTTGCTGGTCTCCATCCCTTGTAAATGGCACTGTGGAGCACAGTGCGCGGGGACATAAGGGAAATTATTCCTGTGAGCCTATGGAAGAAAAATCTTTCACCTTCCCTGGGGCTTTCCCACACTGCGGTTATGTTTGTGTCATAACCCGAAGAAGAGGCTTTTCAGGTTGGAGAGAAATAAACTCTGTTCTGTCCATGTTTAAGATCTCATGTGTTGCTGGGCCCCTCACTACAAGAAAGACGTTGCGTTGCTGGAACACGTCCAGAGGAGAGCATCAAAGCTGGTGAGGGGTCTGGAGCACAAGGCTTACGAGAAGCAGCTGGGGGAGCTGGGGGTGTTCAACCTGGAGAAGAGGAGGCTGAGGGGAGCCCTCATCGCTCCCTACAACTGCCTGAGAGGAGGCTGTAATGAGGTGGGGATTGGCCTCTTCTCCCTGGTAATGGGCGATGGGACGAGGGAAACTGCCAGGGCAGGTTTAGGTTGGACATTAGGAAAAATTTCTTCCCCAAAAGGGTTGTCGAGCACTGCGAGGTGCTTAGGGCCAGGGTTTAGTGGTGGGATGGCAGGGTTAGGGGAATGGTTGGGCTTGATGATCTTAAAGGTCTTTCCCAACCTAAATGATTCTATGATTCTTACGGCAGCCATGAACAGACAGAGGGGCCGGTCCGAGCGTCCTGCAGAGCAACTGAACTAGTCCAAGCATCCTCCAGTGCAACTGGGCTGGTCCGAGCATCCTCCTGCGCGACTCAGATGCAAATCTTTTGCTGCCAAATGCTTCAGCAGCTATAGCAGGATTAGGAGCACCAAGTCTGAGAGAGGTCGTGAGTCTTATTTGAAGGCTGCTTTGGAAATTTGGGTTCCTGTGATGGTAAAGTGTGATGGACATAGGACATCAATCTAGAACTAATTTCCAGTATACGTCCAGGTCTGTATGTGTGTCTCTACAGAGAGACACAGTGACCCCCCTTGTGGGTTAAGTAGAATATTCTAGATATCTGGACATTAATATATATACATGAGTTTTGCTGCTGGAACCTATCAGCGGTATTTTAACAAATTATTGCAAGGTAAGCCTGTGACTATTTGGCAATTAAAAGGTGAAAAAATAAACAAAAAACCAAAATAGCCTCCTCCAGAACCCCTCTTTCTTCACAGCTGTCTGAGGGAAAAATGCGTGTCTCCAGCCTTTTGTTTTGAAATTGGAGAATGCGTGCATCCGCTCCTTGGAGATGCTCTCGGCCAGCTCCGTGGCACGGCGTGCTCTGCCATCTCGTGGACACGCACAGGCAGGCGAATCTGGCTCCGCTTCAGCGCTGGACGCAATTCCTTCATGACAGCATTGACAACTGGTATTTTGAAGCTTCCTCTTGCCCCATCTTTTCAAGGCTCATCTGGGGTGCTTGTTTTTACTGGTAAATAGGCTTTGTTTTGAAAGCTTCATGGCTAGGAGTGCATGAGGTCATTGCTTTGGCTCAGCTCGTGAGCCGTAACCTCTTTATCTCTCCTTACTCACAGGAGGCTGTAGCTGAATTTGGGCACTGATTCACCTAAGTGCTGCCAAAAAGTAACTTGGGAAGAAAATAATCTTTTGGAGATAAGTATTCCCCATTCATAAGGTCTGCTTTTTATTGCACGCTGGGGAGGATTGGTCGTCTGCTGCATTAGAAAGGCGCAGCTCAGATGCAGAGCCAGTCTTCATCACCCTCTCCGTTTTCACCTCAGCTGGTTTGTTGGAGGAGACCATGTAACCATCTTGGCGTCACGAAGACGTCACGGGGAGGGCTGAGTCAGTGCATTTTGCTTTTGTTCCCTTTGGCAAGTGCTTGGAAAGGTTTTCAGGCTTGGACATGTCACAGCCAAATGCCCCAGTCCTAGATACAGTCTTCAGACTGCGAGCCCTTGGCAAACTTTACACTGACCAGAGAAAACAACCCAAGGGGTCATGTCCTACAAGATACCCTCCAGTCTCCCTTTGAAGCTCACGAAGGATGCCATGGGGACATGCTATGAATGCTGACAGACATGAGCAGAGAGTTTTGGGACACGTCCCGAGTGGTTTCTGGACTGGCATCTTGCAGTTGTTGGCTTTCAGTTTGCTGGACTTGTGCCTCCAGGCTGGGCCTGCCCTCCTCCAAACAGTGTGTTTTAGGAGGTAGAAATTATGTGACACTTTTGAAAGGGGTACTGGGCTTTACTGGTACTATGGGATAAACTTGGAAGACAGCATTGATGTCATTTGGTTTGACATCTTAATTGACTTGCAGCTCACCTCCTTCCATTTCCTTACTGATTTTTGACCCTTTTTGTCACGTGCTTGGAGTTACAATAAACTGCTTGTTTCTCTTCTGGCTACGGTTGTCGTCCAGCTTCCTTGTTGGATCAGAAACAAAGGAGCAGCTCCTGAGGAGAAAGGCAGACTCTGTAAGTTGGTCATGTTCCTTTTAGCACCACTGTATTCCTGACTTCGCCCAAACAGACTTAGAAGCGATGGGATTCCTGACCACGCTGGGATCCGACCTCAATTTAGGCATCTAACAGGCATCTCTGCACACTTTCCTTGGGACCCCTCCTCATTGACAAGTATTTTCAAGTCAGACCTTACAATTCAGTGCAGAGATTGTGTGAGTAAAGGTGGGACCAGTGTGTGGGCTGGTCACTTGGGGTTGCTGCCGTAGGAGAGGCGTGGACACGTTGGGGTATGGTTCGTTGCATCTCAACATAGAGTTCTAGAGAAGGTCAGATGATTCCCATCTGAGCATACCCATGTCCTTTCTCTGTCGGCTCTGCAAGGAGCCCAGAGGGACCAGCTCACACGTGACTTGTTCAGACATGGTAGGTGCCTTTAGAGAGATGAAGCCAACCCAGGTGTTCAGAGGGAGGAGGGTGGATTGTGGGCGAGTATCCCCTCTGCTGTCTCTCTCCATGCAAGGTGAGAAGGTCAGTGTTCAGCACTGGTGTGAGTGCTTGCTCCTGGACCCTACAGATTGCTGACCCTTCCAGGGTGGTGGTGGCAGGGGGACAGGTTTCTTTGGAGCTCAGGGACAGCTCTTTGATGGGGTTATTTACTATCACCATGAAGAAGCATCATCCTCTCCACTTCCCCTCTTGCCTGCTCTTTTTGCACTACAAGGTTGGGCAGTTCTTGTTTTAACCAGCTCGTTAGCCAGCCCAGATCCTTCCTCTTTAAGAGCTTTGGCCACAATAACATGGCCCTCTCAGCAGACTGTTCTGCACCTATGGAGCTGGGGTGGTCTGATCCCTCTGCCTGGCATTCCCTCCCACTGGGAGTGACCTGGTCCATCTGGTGTGCCCCATGTGCTGTATGTTCCTCCTGCCACTTGCCAGGTGTAACCCTGACATCCTTTATGTGTCCACCAAATGCTTATGAACAAGTTGTAGTGGCCCTCTAGGAGCCCCAAACTGGGGGAATTTCTTCTCCCCGCCCCCAGATCCTGCTGGACTCCATCCAGAGTGTTGAGGCATGGCATTGCTTTCAGAGAAGGTTTCTAGTCTAACAAGCCAGCTTCCCATATCCCAAGGGTCTTTCCAATACTGTAACTGCTAAAACCACTGTGGAAAGTCCCTGTCAAAGAGCCAAGGTTTACTTGAGTGTAGATCACAACGTATTGGGAGTCAGATCTCCACTTCTGAGTAAAAAGCTTTTGTTTTGCCGTGACTTCCAGTAAGATATGATCTTTCTGTGGCCTGGATTTTGTTGCACTTCACCCAACTGACAACAACCATCTCCTTGGGCTGAGAGGGCAAACTGCCGTGGTCACTTGTAACCCCTTCAGCATCACTCCCATGTTAGAGTTAAGGCCACCATTGACCAAGGAAGGCAGATGAGACTGTTGCCATCTCCAAAGCACTGGAGACCAGAGGCTGGACCAAGGCTGGCTGATCTTCCACACAGGTCACCAGCTCACAGGTTCTTGCAAGGTCCAAGCCTGGGCTCTGGCAGTAGAGCACAGTTGCTGTGAGCCCTGAAGCAGGTTATAAAACTCGTGTTTTTTATCAGACATGCAGGGGAGATCTTCCAGTGGGATTTTCAGATTGTGATGGTTTTCCATATCATGTGATAGACTTATTCACTGCACAAAGGAAACACCATGGAAGTGGCCAAGAGCTTTGACATTTCCATTGTGGTGGTTGTTATTATTTTTATGGTTCAGAGCTGGTTTCTGATGGTAACAAATGAGATGGACTCTCCCTTCTCAGGGCTGTTTTTACTTTTCTGGCTGTCACCCAGTTCAAGCAGACTTAGCGATGTTGGCTCGTAATTCGTGGGGGTGTCTTCCCAACTTGGTGGGCACAGGGATGTCTTTTTATTGTGGTTCCTGGAGCTGGTACTGGTCAGCTGGGCAGGGTTGGGGCCAGGCTGCCCTGTTACTTGCCCTGTAATGAGCTCCTGCCAGGATGGGAGGCACTGGGGTGCTCTTGCACCCCAGTTGGGTCAGCTCAGTTTGGAGACACAGGATTGAGATGTGCAAGGAGGGTCGGTGGAAAGGGCAAGGGTGGCTTACGTTGGAGCTCTGAAGGTTGCCTTGGGTGTTTGGTGGCCGAGGGGACGGGGCTGGTGGCAGAGGGGAGCCCTGCAGCACTAGAGGGCACTGCGGCTTCACTGCACGGCCCAAAACACGGCTCTGAGCAGAGGAAACAAGAAGCTTTTTCCATAGGTTTTTCCTAGCAGAAACTACTCTGCGGTGGCTGCATCTCGCACCCTCCTGCGCCGGATCATGCTGCTCTCCATCCTCCTGTGCCCGCCTCAGGCTTGGGGTGCGTGTCCAGCATGGGGGACCTTGGGGCTTACGGAGGTGTTTCTCTGCACCCGGGACTGAATCTGGTTGGCGCTGTGCATCATCATGGGCCTCAAAGCAGATGGAGGCCCTGAGCAGAGCAGGATTAAAACTGAAGGTGTCTGTGAACTGCCCCCCATCATGCCTTCTCCAAGCACCACAGCGCTGAGGGGAGTTGGTGCCTAGGGGTTAGACATGCCCCATGGCCCAGGTCTCCATCGCTTGCATTGTAACACCTCCCCGACTCCTCTTGGAAATCCCACTTTTGCAAATGTAATCCTCAACCCTGCAAATTTCCTATGGGATGCTCCAGCAAGGCTCAGTCCGAAGCGATGCTCCTGACACCAAGGAGCGGTGCCAGATGTGTTGAGGGGTCCTCCCTTTCTCCAGAAGATGCTGCTGCCCCATCAAACATAGGATGTTCCTCTGAACACCGATGTTTCCATTTGTCCATCTGTCCTTGTTCCCGAAGACCATGGTGGTGTCCACTGCTGGACTATATCTGTTCCTTAGACCCCAGTTTGCCAGGCACTGATTTGTGCTATAAAAAAAGGAAAAAAAAAAGTCAAATTACGGGATTTTGGCTGCTTCGCAGCTTTTTCTTGGGCCAGGCTGATGGAGGGGTAGACACAAAGAGGCTGAGTGGCAGGACTAGGCTGGGCTTACCAAGGTGGTGGGTCTGGGGTTCACAGTCAGGGACCACAAGGAGATGAGAGAAGAGGATTAGGGCCAGGGTTTAGTGGTGGGATGGCAGGGTTAGGGGAGCGGTTGGGCTTGATGATCTGAAAGGGCTTTCCCAACCTAAACGATTCTGTGATTCTATTCTAGGATGGGAGAGCTGGATGGGTAGGTCTGTTCCTGGGAGAATGATGAAGAAAGATCCTCTATTTTGCTTATAAGGAGTTCACAAGTATTTTTCAACCCGAGAACTGGAGTTTTCCAGGGAATTAACTGCTTTGGGTATGGGGACTTGTACTGGGGTTTAAATAACAACTCAACAGGCATTTGAGGCTCAAAAATGTCACCACATTGAGCTCTGGCTTAAACATACCAGAGGACAACTCAGGCTTTTCTCAGCCTTATAGTTGACTTCCCTTTCAAAAAGCTTTGCTTTTGTGCAGCTATATAATATCCAAAGCAAGCCTGAAAGGCTTTGTTTTGGTTTTTCCCAGCCCTTTCTATAGACTGTAACACACACACACACACACACCCCAAATCCTGCCTGAATTTTAACTTCTGAATAGTGTTACATCTTTTTCTCCCTTGTTTTCCCAGGGGATTTGTTAGAAATCTGAGAGGGCTTTTGTTGCACTCCCTTGAACTTGCCGAGTATTTTCCTGAAGCTGGTTTTGGAGTAATGATTAAGTTCAAAAAAAAAAGTTAGTAAAAGTAGCAGAGAAAAAAAAAAAATCCAGATTTCTAAAGATCCCAAATAAAAACTCAATGTCTCCTTGGTCAAGCAGCTATTTCTGCTGGCTTGGCTATTTCCACATCCTAATCCCCTTCCCCGCTCTCTGTGAAAGACCTGAATTTTTAATAAAATACAGGGAAGGAAGGAATTTTCTCTCTAAAAAAGTAGACATACCGCAGGACCAGAGAACGAGAGACGTGCATATGTCCCCGTTGACGGAGGGACCTACGGAGCCTAGAAACGCATTGTGCTCTAAAAATCCTGCTAATAGGGGATGTCCTCGTCCCTTCTCTGACAAAATATGAAGTTAATGTTTCCTGTTGAGTTAAAAAATTTCTTCTCAACCAGAAGATGCTCCCCCCTCTTCTTTCTGCTGCCTTTCCTCTGATGTTATGGAAATAGCAACCGATACAATAAATGAGGCCAGAAGTTCTTAAAATGAGAATTTCCTGCCCAGAGGCAGCAGGTAAGTGAATCCCGTCCAGCTTGGGGAGATGTATATATAGCTATGGATGTAAATATAGGTATTTAGTGGCGGGCTAAGTGTTTATTGCAATCCAAGGTGGTTTGGTCAAAGATTGTCCCTTAAGTGGGAAATTTATTGCTACACACGACGCCTGGATGTCTCTTCCGTGGGGAAAATAGAGACTGTTTATGAAGGGAACTAAATGATGTCCTCGCCTGGGGTAGCTGTGTAGCCCAGAGGTCCTTCCTAGTCCCACATTCGTATTGTCCCTCATTTCATGATTTTAAAAATACTTTGGGGGTTTGTTTGGGTTTTTGGAAGATCTGCCGTGAACTCCTCTGCTGGCTCTAAAAATGGCAAGCACTCGGCTGTACACGTGCTGGCATGGGCAGTGAAAGCAAACTCTGTGCCATCCCCAAAACGCTTTTGCTGGATGGGGGGGATTGAAGGATTTCATCAAGGCTAATAGAAATAGCGAGAGGAACACGGTCTCCACACCTTCGGCCACACAATGCTACCCTGGTGTCCATGTCTCCCAGGGTTTTTCTGCTCTGCCCTTCACCTGCTGGCACCGCTGTGGAGAAACTCCTCATTGTTGGCTTGCTTTCTTTTTAATTCTTTTTTTTTTTTTTAAATTCCTGTAACGTATGAGCAGAGAAACCACTGGAGAATGATAAAGCTTCATTTCTTCCTGCTTTTGTGACCCACTTGATTATTTCGTTTCTCATTGTATATTCTTCTGAGGCGCCTTCTCCGAGCGGAAAAAAAATATGTATGCTTATAGGAGCCATTTGTTTCCCCTTGGCTGGGCAAAATGAGACCCCCTTGGCTGGGCAAAATAAGCAGCTATCACATGAGATACGGATTGCTTCTGCTCACTGGTCCTGGGGAGGGAGCTGCTGACATTCACTCCATCATGCGCCTTTATTCGATAAAGCTGGTGGGCTGTGTATGCCCTCGTTTGGCCAGCCTTCGCCTTGGGGTGATGAATAAATACAGTATAAAAATAATGTGTTCCTCAAGTTTGGGTTGCTGCATGTTTACTAGATAAGAATGCAAAGGTTTGGGGGTCAGTAGTTGCATGGCTGCGGTTTGAAGCAACGGTGGGAGAAATGAGATGCCCCGTCCTGTTGTTTGATGGTCACTCTGCAATGATAATCCGGACCACAGCCAGTTTTTAAGAGCCAAATACGAAGAAAAAATTTGTGTTTGTTGGAATTTAAAAGAAATCATGAGTCCAGGACAATCTCCAGGTTTCCAGCCTGATGGTACCAGCAGGTCCTGCAGCTACAGCTGGACCTTCTGGGCATGCAGTGGCCAGTTAGCTCTGGATGTTGTGTCCATGGTCAATGAAAGCTTGGTTTTCCAAAAGCAGAGGGCTAGAGTGGGCTTTTTTGAACCTTTCTTCTCATTTGGGTTGTTCCCATCCACACCGCAGGGTCCATGGAGCTTGTTCAGCCCCGCAGCCCAGCTCCATGGGACCTCTGGTGAGGACAGCACTGGAACACGTTGAGGATGGAGGAGCTTCAGGGTTGCCCGTGGTTGTACAACCAGCTCAACCTAAAGGCTATGGAGAACCAGAGAGGACCTGGGGGCTAGGCAGGTGACCGTGGATTACGGTTGGGCTTGTGGATGCAACCAGCATGCTAAAAAGTCATCTCCTTGCATGCAGATTTTGATCTGGCAACCCAGCGATGGGTTTCGGTGCCTGGATTGCCGGAACAAAGTTTCTACTAATATAGACTTGTGCTTTATTTTGCTTTCGGTGCAGATCAGCCCCGCATGCCTTAAGGAGCCGGCGCGGTCCCTGCACTCGCCGTGGCATTGCTGCTCAGCGGCGGCAGGATCCCAGCTAAACTGGTCACCGCTCCAATGGGCAGAAAGGCGAGGAGTCAAACTCATACTAAAATGGTGTTTCAGCCAGAAAGAGCAAAAGGAGGGGGAGGGATAAAAAAACGTACCCCGGCCATTAGTGTGTGAGCAGCCACCTTGTCGTACAATCGCAATATCGGGGGGGTTATTTTATTTTATTTTATTTATGGTTGGCTTAACAATTAAAAGGCTACGCTGCGCTTTGGTTTTTCCAGTCTGCTGCATCGTGTGACCCCGGTGACTCCGAGTTAAGCCTCATTATATAATGGCGGGGTGTTTTTTTGGAAAACCTCCATTTAATCCTTTCGGAGCAGAATTTGCTGTTTTTGTTTTCTTTCATATCGTCGTCTTGCTTCCCCCCCTGCCGCCTACCCCTTCCCTGGCGGGCGCACGCTGGAGGCGTCAGTCTGGGGGCAGGGGCCTTTCTTCCTTTCTTTTTTTTTAAAAAATGGAAAAAAAAAAAAAAAAAAAAAAAAGGTTTATTTTCGTTTGCTTGGGTTACAGCGCCTTTCCCCGCCGTCGGGGGGAAGGACTACGTGATGTGCAGCAGGTATTTTGTGAATGGAGCACAACCCTGTGACTCCCCGTCGCTTGACCGAAGGGGGAGGCAGGGGAAGGAGAGAGACAAAAAAAAAAAAAAGCAACACCACCCAGTGACTCCATCTGACTTGATTTGGCTGGAAAACTTTTTCAGCGCCGTGGTTCTTAAGCCAGGAGGAAGCTTTCTTCTGGCCCAAGAACAATAAAGGGGTCAGCAGCCTGATCCTCCCTCCTACACCCTCTTCCTTCCATTGTGAGGGGTCTGTGCAAATATCCCAGGCTGCTTCTGCTGGGGCCTGAGGGACCTGAGCCGTGCCTGTGACATTAAAGAGAGACTCTGCAAACTCAGTAATCCTGAGCTGCAAAAAGGAAAAAAAAAAGAAAAAACAAATTGGAGTCTCCGAGTTGCTCTGTTTCTGGTGTAGCGTTGTGTTTGGAGAAGGTACCGATGGGTGTTTCTCATGGTGAGGGGACATCTATCCCCTTACCATGCGTAGGTGCTCCTCCACGATGCCATGGCAGCATCTTCCCTGGCGTCTGCTCAACAAGTGGCCAAATCCCCGCAGAGGGTAGGTGAACCCTTGTGTCTCGCCAGCCCTTGACCTCTTCCATTTCTCTCGTTCTCCAGGATGGGGTGTTTATGCTTCTCTCAAAGTGCACACGCAAAGCCTGTGTGCTGGTGGTGGATGGTCTCCAGCAAGAATCATAGAATCATCTAGGTTGGAAAAGACCTTTCAGATCATCAAATCCAACCGTTCCCCTAACCCTGCCATCCCACCACTAAACCCTGGCCCTAAGCACCTCGGCTGCCCGGCTTTTAAATCCCTCCAGGGATGGGACTCATCCCTTCCCTGGGCAGCTTTCCAGCCCCTCTTCCCCATGCCTGTAGCATTGCCTGGGGTTGTTGTGACCCCAGGGCAGGACCCGGCCCTTGGCCTTGTTGACCCTCACCCAATTGGGCTGGGCCCATGGATCCAGCCTAGCCAGGTCCCTCTGCAGAGCCCTCCTCCCCTCCAGCAGATCCACACTCCCACCCAATTTGGTGTCATCTGCAGACTTGCTGAGGGTATACTTGATACCCTCATCCAGATCATTGACAAAGATGTTAAACAGAACTGGGCCCAAAGTTGAGCCCTGAGGAACACCGCTTGTGACTGGCCACCAACTGGATTTAACTCTGTTGACCACAACTCTCTCGGCTTGACCAGCCAGCTGGTTTTTTACCCAGCATAGGATGGGGTTGAAGGAGGCGTGGCTGCTTGCCATGTTGTGCTTCCTCCAAGGATTGATCGCCATCTGACAGCACCCAGGTTTTCAACCCAGCACCTTTAATAACGTGCCTGCTACTCCTCAGATGTGTATCACAGACCATGAAGGTCTGAGCCAGCAATCCCTGGAGTAGAACTCCTTTGGGGAAGTGCTATGGGGCCTGACCCACAGCAGCATGCCCACCAGTCCTGTCCGTCATTAAGGCAGCCTGCGTCTCTCTGTTGGTGGGGGTTGTACGCGGATCAGAGGGCTGCTGTGGTTTCTGTGCTCTTTCTTGTGAATCCAGAGCAGTCACAAAACTTGTGGACCACGCTAAGTTCTGCCACCGTGAACGGTGATACTTTTTCCAGGTGGCATTTGGTATCTGTCGGGCTCGATACCACCTACCTTCCCAAAGGAGAAGGTGGGACCTGTGGCCTGCTACGAGAAGGCAAGTTCAATGCAGTAAGCCGTATCGTGCGCTGAAGACCTGATTCATTTGCCAGAGGGAGAGTGTGGTGAGGCTCTCAAAATGTTGGGACCCCCCTTTTTTTTTTTTTTTTTTTCACACAATAACCAGCTAATAACATGTCTGACCGCCTCTCGCTGTGTTCCAGCTTCTTGGACCTTGGCACCAAGCAGTCGCATGAATCATGATGGTGATTTTGCCGTAAGGCGGTTCCTGTCGTTATTATCTCCTTGCTGTGTCGATAACGCTTTGGTGGCGATGGTCAGGATTTCCTCACACTACAGAGCTTTCCTGAAGATCGGTTCTGCAAGCGGTGGAGGAAGTAGCCGTTCCAGGATTGCTCCTGGCTGCTGAGAACCGGGTGGCCAACTTCAAACGTACGTGCGACCTGACATGATCCGAAGAGCACGGCGGCGGATCCTCTTTCCCCTTGTTCGCTTTATCAAGTGCAGGCGGGTGGAAACTCCTCTTCTTCTGCAAATGCTCTGGAAAACTGTCGAAGACCAGGACCCTGGCAAGAGAGTTGGGGAGTAATGGTCCCGTTTCTTGCTTGAAATCCCAAGGGCATGGTGGGAACACTCATGACCAGGGAGAAATTCAGGGTCTCACCCCAGCAGTGCCACAGTGTGGGATCTACACACACTGCGAGGGTCCTTTAGATGATAGGAAAACTATTTTTAGTTCAATTTATAAATGCTTAGGCAAACAGATTTGTTATCGAAATTCCTTTTTTTTTTTTTTGCAAATGCCTGTCTTTGAAGGTGAAAGCAAGGAAGCTGCGAGTTCTTCTTTCAGCCTTGGTATTATGCTGCTTTTCTCCTCGTTCTGGAGGAGCTTTCTGCTCTTTGCATACATCATCTAGCTCCAAGATTTCAGCGGTGTTTCCAAGCAGCACAGCTACACAGGTAATAAATGATAATTACATGGGCTACGTTGACCTTGGTGGAGGGCAGGTGAAGTGTGACAGACTTCCAAGATACAGCTCCTCTGCTGCTCTTCCTCATCTAGGAGAAGAAATAGTGCCTAGCTGCCCACGGCCGGCGAGGCCACAAAAATACATCGCAAGTAGCTCCAGAGGTTGCAAGTGTACATGAGGCTGGGAACCTGCTGCATTAAGAGGTGGAGCTCCTTGACTACTTGACCATCCTGCCATTCCTGTCTGAAGTGGAAGCAGATCGCCTCGTTTGGCTTCGTACTTGCCACGTCTTTTCATAGTGTGATTTGCATACAAGACAGGACTTGAATTTATTATGCCAGTCCTCAACTTCTGAGAGTTGCTGGTTCAGGAAGGACAAGGCTACAGTACAGCAGCTGATGGTCCTGCCCTTTTTCTGGGAGGTCTAAGGTAGCTTTCCTGACATGAGGTTGGATCAAAAGAGAAGGTGTTTTGGCAGCACAGAAGTCTTTCTGTATGTGCTGAGGTGAAAATTGATGATCTGGTCTTCACCTAGAGCGGTTTGCCGTTTGGATGGGGTAATCCAGACATCTTTCACAGGTGCTTTTCCAAAGGTACTTGATTATTTAGTGCCCTTGCTATGTGTAGCACAGGCAAGTCAGATGTTTATGCCCTGGTGGGAAGGACTGACTGTTCAGGAGCAGATGATAATGCAGCAGAGGGTGCTTAGAAGCGAGTTGGATGGGGACAGATAAGGGATGGGAGCGGGACTCAGTGGCATTCTGTAAGTCCACTGTCAAGTCTGGGCAAGTTGCTGCTCCTCAATGAGAGCAATCCTGTTTCTGGAGGAACCAAGAGCAAATGTTCATCTCCTGTGTCCAGGTTTCCAATCTTCTACTCATCCGTTTTGTCCCTATCTTCTGAGTCTTGCCTATTCTGCCTGGTTGGAGTGGTTGCCTGTCTGAGCAGGAGGGCTTTTACTCTGCCAGACCTGCACACGTACCCACAGCCACCAAGATCCTCGCATGAGTGAATACAGTTGAAATAAAGTAAAACAGCTTGTATGAAAGGCCATGGAAGGAACAAAAAAAGTCATGCAGGTGTTTGGGGGAGACCTTTGGCCCTTCAGAAGCTGTGTGGCCTCTTGGAAGATTCCCCATTGGATGCTGCACTTCCCTATGGGGAAAAGCAGGGTGGTTTCGTGGATTTTGTGTTGCCGCGTGTCTCTTCTTACACTGGGTGTCCACCAATAGGCTTTTCAGCTCTTGAACATGTGCGGAGAGCCACATCCAGGGGCTAGGTTCAAGGTGGCTCCTGCCCTGGGAGATGAGGACTGTGGTAGCTGGGGGTTTCTGCTGGAGCTTTAAGGAGTGTCTCTGGGTTGGGAGCCGTGTACAGTAGGAACAGTCATCAGCCTCATCTTACGTGCGCCTCGTCTCACTGGTTAGGATCGTTTCCCCCATGGAAACCATCAAGAATTTCCGTTATTTCCTTTCCTGAGGCTTTGTTTGGGTGGGGATTTCTGGAAGGTATTTCACAGGCAGGTATAATTAAAGAAAGACATGCTTTGCCTGGAGGCTAGACAAGGTTTCTTTAAAGCTAAGCCTTTAGCGTGGTGGCAAAACAGAAACCGTTTGTTGCCTGGTCCGATGGAGGGGAAGTTGGGGAAAGAGGGGAGCTAATCAGCTGGGAATCAT
The DNA here is from genome assembly GCF_000687185.1 of Egretta garzetta. NCBI lineage: Eukaryota > Metazoa > Chordata > Aves > Pelecaniformes > Ardeidae > Egretta > Egretta garzetta. The sequence continues at coordinate 1,247,071 of NW_009270001.1, read as the reverse complement.
CCCAGTTAAATGCTGCACACCAGGGTTTAAGGCCCTTATCCAACAAATCCTTGAAATATGTGCTTAATTTTAAGTCCCCCTGACTTCAATCTGTTTACTCTTGTGCTTAACTTTAAGCATGTGCCTAAGTGCTTGGCTGGCTGAGGGCCAAGGCACATAGCAGACTTAGGAGCAGATTTGCATAAAGTAAAGGCTTTACTGGACCGAAGCCCCATAGGACAGCGGATGCTATAGCAGGTCTGGGATGATGGAAGGGGACTGTGCTGCATATCCCAGCTCCGTCAGGTTATTCAGCGTCGGGTACCATGGACCTGTGACCTCGGGTACCACGGACTTCGCCTTGCAGGGAGCATCCTAACAGCGTAGTCTCTAAATGGGTACCTTAATTTCAGTGTCTGTATTTTGCTGTTCCCAAGGCATCGGCCTCACCTGTAGCTTTGTGTAGACCGCAAACACAGTCTTGGAAAAAAAGAAATCATTTTTTTCCTTTTAATTGAGAGACAGGAAGGTTTTAGTGGAGGAAAATACCCTTGATTTTATCATCAGAAGAGCAGATTACATGACCTGACTAATAAATCTTCATAGGAATTTGTGTTGCTGCACTAACACTTAAAACAAAAAGGACTTCTGTATTGGTACAAGCTTTTATAACAGCTTTATCTTCTTCTTCCCTGTTCCAAGCTAATTCCTGAAAGCCTTCCTTTAATCCCCCTTTTGCTCATCCAGCCTGGACTTCTTAGAACGGCAAAGGTGGGGTTTTTTTCTTTATTTTTAATCTATGAATGACAGCGCTTAAAGCTCGAAACTGTAGCCGTGGCACGCACGAAAATGAAATGCTACCATCAGAAAACAAGACCTGTGTTTTTTTGAAAACACCACTACCAGGGGTTAAAGGGAAATCTGCAGCTGGAACAAATACAGCGCTCATCTAACTTCCTCAATAACTCTGCTGGGGGAGCGGGCAGTTGCCAGACGAAGGAAGCGTGGTTAGCCATCGAGTCTTTGAATGCAGCTCCGTTTCCCCCTCAAACCCATGGAATTTATATTAACCTCCAGCTTTTCTTAGCTGGTGGGAATTCTTTTTTTTTTTTTTTTTCTTTTTTCCATGAGGAAGAGCCTTGCTTTGTTGCTTTGGTTTGGCGGAGGAGCCGAGGAGATGGTTCTGCTCCTCACACATCGTTTTTGCTGGCAAAAGGCCATGGATGTTAAATGAATAATTTTTGGCATTGATAAGGAGAGAAAGGCTGAGGCTGCCAAGCATAGAGACTCAGGCCTCTGATTACTTGGGTTTGGGAAGGGCAGGCTTGAGCCATCCTGGCTTGCTGGGTTGTCCCTGATCCCAGCAGAGATGCAGGCAGGAGGAAGGACCCCATGTGCCTTTAGCATCTTGTACAGGGGTGTAACTGTATATGGTGGGCAAAGAGCAACATGCCAGTGAGGATGTCTAAAACCACTTTCGGTGAAGTGCTTGGCTACCTAATTCAAGGCTGTAGGTAGACCCACAGGAGCGCTATCCAGGTGAGCGTGGAGTGTAGCGTGGGAGACCTCGTTTTGCATCCTGGGACTGCCATAGGGTCCCTGTGTGACTTCAGAGCCACCGTGAAGGCATAGCATCTGTAGGATGCTTACGGCTGCAGTGCTGATGGTGGTGGGCAGAGGTCCTGGACGGAGGAGGTAACTGGCTGAACAGGCATGGGGGTGAGCTGGTTTCCAGAATTCTCATCTCTCTTCGGTAGCAAGCGGTTTGACAGCCGCTTCCGAGTTGCTCGTAACACAGTGCATCTGCGGGTTTCCCATCATGCCCCTTTCTGCTCGTTGGTCATACTGCTCTCCTTGACTACTATCTCAGACCCTTCCCAGCTTCTGGAGCTGAGCCCATCACATGGGCACTATCCTAACAGCAAGAAGGGCACCAAGGAAGGGAGAAGGGAGCTAAAAAAAAGCCCTAGCGAGGAGGGGAAACGTGACCCAAGACATCCCAGTGAGCAAGGTCTTTGGTGCTGGTCACTTGGCACATGAAAATGTCCAGGAGGTGGGTTGGTTTGTTGAGTTTTGTTGCTGGTTCTTCTTTGGCCCTGCTTGGTTCTGATGAAAAACGTGCGTCCTCTTGGCCAATGTGAAATGAACTGAAGGGGCTTCACCCAGCTCCTGGCAGCCGTCACGAAAGCAGCCATAATGCATGCGTTCACTGGCAGGAAAGCTGGTGTTTGAACGATGCCTGTGTCTCTGGAGTTGTTGTGGTTGAGGTTCAGCCTTTGCAAGACACGGGAGAGTGGATACGGCTGTCTTGCTGCCTGTTCTGTAGCAACTTGGGGATAAAAAGCAATTTTCAGGATTTTTTTTTTTTTTTTGGTGGAAATGCCAGATCTGTTTCCAAATGTCACATTTGGAGAATGCTGTAAAGCAGCTACAAACTTGCTTTTCTTACTCATCCTCATTTTATTGTTCAAACTAGTCCATGGCTCCCAGAGGTCTGCAAAGCACCAGTGAAAAACCACCGGCGTAATTAATATATGATGTGATACCGTTGATACTCTGTGGCAAGCGCATAATGTTTTCTGTGCTCATCCCTGCATTAAAACCCATTACAGCAGGAGGAATCTTAGTGCTCGATGCATAAAAGGAAAATCCTGGGAGGGAGCAGACACTCCAGAAACAGTTTCTTCCACCCAGGTACCAACTGCCAGTAACCTGGCAAGGAGAAAGTCAAGCCCTTGTGCTGCACAGCCCACACTCCTGAAAAGGAATGGGACTTTTCAAAGGGAAGAATGAGGCTTTTATAGGATTAAATTGGCATTTGCACATTGGGGTATTTTCCGAGCTGGGGTGGCTGCGACATGGGATCCTCACTTGCTCTCTCTGGGCTGAGCTAGACTAAGCAGAGACTTCAGAAAGGAGAAAAACTGTTTCTTTGTGGTATAGTCTCGGGGAAAATGTGTCGGCTGTGTCTCCAGCCAACTGCAAAAAGGAATATCTGGTGTGTGAAAATGTTTCCAGCACAATATGAGGGGCTTGGAGAAGGAAAGGACCGGTGATATTCTGCACCACTTGTCTCAGTCATGAAGGACTACAAGAAAGGTCCACTGGTGGACCAAGAGGGGCTGCCATCACCATGATCTCATTTAAGTTGATGGCAAAATTCCCTTTGACTATGGTGGCGCAACGTATGGATCGCAGCGATATGGATCATGGCAAAAATTGCTCGTTGACTTATTAACTATTGCCTGCGATCTGAGGGTGTTGTGAAACTTCATGCACTTGGAAGGCCTCCAACGGGAAGTGCCAAAGGCTGAGCGGTGAGAAAGTTCTCCTAGTGCCTCTGGATTTACTCATGTTGAAAGAAAAGAGAAGCCACCTCTTGTTTGTAAGGTTATGAAGTTATCAATCTGTAAATAAGGGGTTTCATCGCTGTGGGACTGTACCAACTCCAGCGTGCAGGAGCTGGAGCTCCTGTGGGCTGAAACCCCAGTCCACCAAAGAGAAGGAGATTTGTAGGGGCTTGGCTCAGGGGGATTGCGCAAATGCACATGAAAAACATTCAATCTTTTATTAATAATAAAAGTGAAATGAAAAGATACTTGGATACAACCTTTACCTCATGCTGAGAGCGATGCTGAGGTTCGAGGTGAGCACACTGGGCCAGAGGAGGCCTGTACTGGTGCTGGGGATTGCATAGAGGTGCAACAGACCCATCCTTAGAAGGTGACCTGGGCTCTGGTCCCAAACTCCCTGATGTCCTATGGGGTCTGTTTATAGGTCACCTTAAAGATTCAGCGGGGAGGTCCCTATTCTGCCTGCAGGTCGCTTCCTTGTGACACCATCCGCCATGATGATGCCACAATGGGGAGGCGTTGAGGGTGGACGGTGAACGAAGGGTCCTCCTGCCGTCTCGCCTGCCCGCTTCGTCTCGGCTGGAGAGAGACATGGTCAGATGGCACGTCAAGGTTCACAACTGGGGGGTGGTAGGCTTTGAAGGGGACAAGAGATGGGAAAAACAGACTGAGGAGTGTGAAAAATATAGAGGAAAAGTATACTTTAAAGAAATGCAAGGTCCCAGAGGGACTGAAATAACTCGAATTACAAATATTCCCATAGCAACCTCATAACACTGTAAGTCCCAGCTAAAGCAATTCCTCCCTCACCCCCAAACTGGCACAAGCCAAGCAAAATGTAGGAAAAGCTTTGCCGAGCAGCGAGCGCAGCCCTTTTGCAGGATGAGCTTGGGCTACCTGGATAGACCACAAACCGAATACCCGCTGTGGTGCCTCCTGCTTGCAAGTGATGTGGGCAGTATTTATTCCCAATATTAGCTGAAAAAAGCTCCCTTTTCCAGGGGAAAGCAAACCCAGGTCACCAGCGCTATTTATTTTAATGATTCTTTAAATGTTCGGCATTTAAGGACTCCAAGCAATGGTGTGGTTATATCTGTATTTACTGGATAAATGTATTTATTTATGGATGGGACGCTTTACTGCTGACAGTAAGGTTTGTTTTTAAGCCTGGCTGGGGTAGAGGAAATACATACAAATAAACAATAAACCTAAACAACACTAAAATAACATCAGTTAAAACAATTAGAGTTACTTCCACTCGCGAAGTATTGTTCCCATTTTGCTATAACATGGGAAAAAAACCTCCGTTTCCTAAGGCAGCTCGTAACTGATTTTGGATTTGCGGATTCTTGTAACAAAAGGGGATTTCTTTTGTCTGTTATTTATACTCTTCCTATGGCACCGCGCGTCCGTGTGTCTGGAGCACCCTGTTTCAATGCGTTTCCAGCCTGTCCCCACCTTGGTGGCTTAGCCAGGGCTTGGTGGCACTTGGTTGGGTTTTTCTTCCTGCCCGGCGTAGTCGTACTGATGTGCACGTGTGCGTTTGCAGAGGCAGTTCTTCCTAGGAGACTTTGTCCTGGATTTTAAAGTTTTATTATCTTTGACTTATCTATTATTCAGGAGCTTAGGGGCCGAGAGTTAAAAATAGACCCCGGAAAATTCGCTGTCAGTAATCAGCAGAAGGCATTGAGGAAGGTTCAGGGTACGTTGCACTTGGGATGCTTTGCCTAATTATTCTAATGCTTTAATTGCATTTGCATCCTTCACCCCACACAGGGAGTTTCATGCCGAGTCGTTCTGCCATTCTCTGTGTCTTTTGTTTCATCCCCGAGCTGGCTGCAGAGGGATGAGGTGGGACAGCTTAGCTGCCACCAACTATTTAATGCCACCAACTATTTAATGCCACCAAGTATTTAATGCCATTTCAAATGCTATCTTCCCTCTAGTTGGGTGTCCGCTCTCTGCCAGGAGCTGGTGTCAAATGCCAAGGAAAGGCGATGGGAAGATAAGGATCTACACGATACTTCTTTGGGTCTGCGACTGCATGCGTAGAGTAACGGGCGATAGGACGAGGGGAAACGGCCTCAAGTTGCGCCAAGGCAGGTTTAGGTTGGACATTAGGAAAAACGCTTTCAATTAAAGGGCTGTAAAGCACTGGAAGGGGCTGCCCAGGGAAGGGGTCGAGTCCCTATCCCTGGAGGTATTTAAAAGCCAGGCAGATGAGGTGCTTAGGGCCAGGGTTTGGTGGTGGGATGGCAGGGTTAGGGGAACGGTGATACTTGATGATACTTTTAAAGGTCTTTTCCAACGAAATGATTCTATGATTCTATGATTCTCTGAGTCTGTGATTCATGAAAATGCCCACAATTTCGTGAGAGGGTATGTATAGGTCAGCATTAACATAGGAAGGCAGAGCCCTGTAGGGAATAGTGCCGGTGTTTTTAACGGTAACTAAGGAGTGATGTTTAGCTGTGACAGTCCTGATCACTGTCGTAGCCATCGCTCCTCTGTGCCCCTGCCCTTTTTTTTGGGAAAAGAATCTCCTCCAAAGTGCTCATCACTGAGGCACATGTGCTGCTGCTTCGTGTCCAGCCTTTGCTGGCGATGTACAATTTATGGTGTGCTCCCCAAAGATGCAGTTAATCAGGAAATCCTCTAAACTGGGACGTCTCCCAAAAACCAACTTCCTATGCTTTCCGTTTGAGGCATGTTGCGCCATGCCATGATTCATCGGGCAAGCACGTCCTACTGTCAAGGTCCCACGGAGCATCCCTCCTCCGCCGTGGGGCTTGTCAGATGGGCAGTGGCAAAGCTGGAGTTTTGCTCCTTTTCCAGCTCCTGGGTGGCCAGAAACTAAATCCTCTTTGCCAGCCCTATAGTTTAATTTAGCTCTGGCTCCAATGATGGAGGTTGAAGAAAGCGTCCTTGGAGGTGGTCAGGACCTATGTGTGCGGTGTTGTGGGTGAGGAGTGATGGTAGCGCCGCAACCGTGAAGTGCTGTAAGGATTTACCTGCCTTTTATCTTGGGTGAGAGGAGTACGTTGTAAAACTGTTGCGCTTTTATTCCATTGATGTCGAGCACCGACTGATTCCTTATACAGAAGCAACTATTATTATAAGCACCTTCCAGGAAAAATGAATAGCTTGCAATTTGAAGGAACAGATTTATCACTTACATTTTAACAGAGAGGAAATCATTTCCAGGCAGCTTCCTGACATTGTTTGGTATTCTTCCATGGCTTCCAAAGCAGGTCAAGGCTTTGATTTGTGCCCCAGCCCTCTCCTTTCAAGAGGTAAAAAATTCCCCTCATGTAAGAGAGGAGAGCGGGTGGCCCGCCAGCGTGGTGGGAGTTCCTGGAAGGGGAAGAGGCAATGACAAGTAGCCTCCGAGGAGGTGGCTCTGCTGGAAGTGCCCACGGGACTTACATACGTTGATAAATGCTGGCCTTGGGTTGGTAGAGGTGATGGGGATGATGCCGGGGGGGAGGTAGTGGTGCCTTTGCCATATTTTTCACATGCGATTGGATGGCTGGGATGGTTGTACAGAGCGTTGGTACATTCAACCCCAGAGGCACCACGAGTGTGGGACCGGCACCATAAAAGTTAAATACAGCAGCTCTGCTGAGAGGCACCTGGGAGTCCTGGTGGTTGACAAGCTCACCATGAGCCAGCAGGTTGCCCTTGTTGCCAAGAAGGCCAATGGTATCCTGGGGTGCATTAAGAGGAGCGTGGCCAGCAGGGCGAGAGAGGTTCTCCTCCCCCTCTGCTCTGCCCTGGTGAGACCCCACCTGGAGCACTGTGTCCAGTTCTGGGCTCCCCAGTTCAAGAAAGATGAGAAACTCCTAGAGAGAGTCCAGAGGAGAGCAACAAGGATGATGAGGGGACTAGAGCATCTCCCCTACAAGGAAAGGCTGAGGGAGCTGGGCTTGTTCAGCCTGAAGAAGAGAAGACTGAGAGGGGACCTCATCAACACGTACAAATATCTTAGGGTTGGATGTCACGAGGACGGAGCCAGACTCTTCTCAGTGGTGCCCAGCGACAGGACAAGGGGCAATGGGTACAAACTGAAGCACAAGAGCTTCCAGTTGAACGGGAGGAAGAACTTGTTGACTTTGAGGGTGCCCGAGCCCTGGCCCAGGCCACCCAGGGGGGCTCTCTTCTTTGGAGATATTCAACCCCCGTCTGGACAAATTCCTGTGTAACATGCTCTAGGAGAACGTGCTTGATCAGGGGGGTTGGACTGGGTGATCTCCCGAGGTCCCTTCCAACCCTTGCCATTCTGTGATTCTGTGATCTGCAGATCTGTGCTGTCCCGGACTTCCCTGCCACAGATAATCCATCCTATAGGTAGATGAAAGCCTTATCGCAGGGTGTTGCACATCACGGGGTTCACTTCTGCAGATCATTTCTGGAACCACAGTATATTTTTTTACGCTCCCTCCAGCCTCGGTATTTCTGTTGTCACCTTTGCGCAGGCAGATGGGGCGTCTTTGGGGCTGCCGTGAACCCAGCCCCACCTCTCCCTTCCCACCGCCCCAGAAGATAAATCCCACCCTGAACTTTGCGTGCAATAAAACTGAGCGAAACTCCCAGCGCCTACCACCGGCCTAATAACCTGTTTGTTCAGTTCAGGCCTTCTGCAACCATTTGTTTAAGATAAGCAAGGGCGGAGATGTTTCTTGAGGGCATAAAAGGCTCTTGAGATAAAGCTCATGCAGACTGATCCTGCGATACGGCGGGATCATTTCTTTTCCTTCTCTCATCACCCCAGTGTTGGGTTTTTCCATCAGTCCAGTTGCTTTTCTCAACCTTTCGTTTGCTCTTGGGGTTTCAGTGTTTGGTGTTCAGGCATCCCTCACCTGCTTGATCACAGGCTGGGAGAGTTTTTGCTGCATGGGGAACCATCTATGGAAGAGGCTGAATGAGTGGGTATGAGTGAAGGCAGTCACTTTGTGGGGTGAGGTTTCACACCCAAAAGTCAAGCTGCATTAGACATGAAGACCACGGGGATAAAGCAATGAACCCCAACCTCTCATAGCCCCTAGAGTCTTTGTGAAACACCCATGAATTTGGTCAGCCCAGGCAACAGTTGCACTTGAGAAGTGCAGAAGTGGAGGAGAAGGAGGGAGGGTGCAGGTTAGTCCCAAATAGGACCATCCCTTTTGTAAGGCAGTTGTTGGATGCCAAAGGAGTCCCTGGGATTTGCTGCCTAAGGGTGGTCACAGAAGGACCAGCAGCAGCACAAAACCCTGCCTCCTTTCTGCTTATCTCCTTGTGATTTGCCGTGTGATTTACCATCACCAGTAATGGAGGCAAAGCTGGTGCCTCCGTCCAACATCTTCAGCTGATGCTGCTGCAGAGGAGGCGTGAGAAAAACGATAGCAAAGCTCCTGCTCGTAGCAGGGTAGTTCTAAACCCAACCATTTCCCTCCTCCGATCCTCCCCATCTTCCTCGTGTCCCTCCCAGACCAGTACCCTGCAGGTTAGTGGGCTGAGATGTGGGGTGGGATGGCTCAGGAGAGGGATGTTGCTGCGGAGTGGCAGGTATCGGTGCGGGGAGAGGCTCTTGGGTTGCTGCAGATTGCCAACAAGATGTTGAAAGCTTTTTATCTGTTCTTTCATTAAACTTTGATGTAAATGGGTCTGGGGCAGTGGAGAGGCAGCTGCTGGCTTTCTGGATTCCCACAGGCACGTGGACGGGGTTGAGGGTTGGGCAGACACCTTCACTGGGAAGGTAAAGCACAAAAAGAGTGCACGTGGTCGTCAAACCTGCTCCCATCTGCTGTCTGTTTGGAGCAATTTTGGTAGATGACAGATTTCCCTTGGGCTACGCTAGCTGTGCATATGACAGTCGCCTAAGCTTGCCAGACATCACCTTCCCTTCTCCAAGAGCTGCTTTCCCCGAAACATTTAAAAATGAATATGCACATCACAACGTAACTGATCTCCAGGGGACTGGCCCAGAGAGCAGACTGGTCCTGAATGCCCCTTCTCTTCCAGAGCTGTTGGCCTTTCTTGTTACAGCATGCATGTTTATAATTTAAACTTGACATACGTGTACATGCATTAAAAGTCCCATGGGCTTCTCAGGTTCTGCTCTAAGCTTCCCACCATGTAAACCGCGGAGTGTTTTGCTCCAAAATTGAAAATGACCCCTATTAATGGTCCTTCCTAAGACCATGAGCTCCTTGTTCTTTGCTTTTCCTACACCCCTCACTTCCCAAACCAGCAGCACTGAAATGTTGGTTTGTTACGTCCTCCTTGAGCCACCTGCAAGTAAATGTCAAAATAAAACCGATGTGGGAGAGAGACCAAATGTGATTTTGCTGCCCACTGAGAAGTTGCAAACCTGCCTATGAAAACCATGAGCACCTGGGCTTGATGGTGTCTTCTGGCCCAAGCAGGAGCAAAACCCATCTGTTTTGTGTAGGTCTTCTTGTAGACCCATTGCGGAGTGGAGGGTGGTCTTCTGCCTTGCAAGACATTTCCCTTTGGCTCTCTTCAGGGATTTCAGCTTCATAAAGCGTGTGTCCACTGAAAAAATGGAAGAGCTGCATTTCAGATCCACATTGTCCTCAGCAAGCCAGCTCTATTGAAGGCACTTCCGTTGCTGTCCTGCATGACCCGTGGCAAGGAACAGTCTCCAGACAAACCCAAGAGCCATGTCATCAAGGCATTCATCATGCCCTTGGGACTCTGGCCTGTCCCCACCCACTCAGCACCCTTGGTCTTCTCCAGCCACTCCACCCTTCTTGCAAGTTGCTGATATTTCCTTTTACATCAGCTCACTGCACAAAAAGGTCGACTTCTCTCCCTTCCAAATTTAGCTTTCTTTAGACACCAAAATAGACAGGAGTAGGGACCAGTGACTGTTTTTTTCCAAAACATTGTCTCATGACTAGGACTAAGGAAGGGAACTGCTCAGCTGGAGAAGGGAGATCCTTGATTTTCCTAATGGGAACATGAAGTTCTCCTCTATTCAGGCACAGGCATGTTCCTTGGATTAGGAGCCTTATTCCCATGTAATTAATCCACCTCTCACCCCAGTGTTGTCTGCTGCTGGTGGGGAGATGTCTGAGGAAGCACAGGGATGCCCTGCAAGGAGGACATGCAGCAATGTGCCACCATACATATGGTCTGTAGTTGGAAAGAGCAGAAAGGCAGCTCCTGAGACTTAATGAAGGCTTCCCGTTGAGGAAATTGGGGCATTAGGTCCTTAACGTTCTGCAGAGGTGGTTTCATTTTTCAGGGTAATTGTATTTGCACATGTGTCTGCAATGCAGCTTAAATTCTTAAAAATACCCCAAGCTTTAGCTTGCTGTGGTAGTACAACGTTGGAAACGGTCTCACTGAGTATTGTACTAATTTTAGCCTGATTTCCTAAACTAGCACGGCTGATGTGATTGGATTGTGTGTCTGCTGCCCCCCTTCCTTTTCTCATTCATTTTGGTGCCCATTGGCCAATTTCAAGCAAATTTTCAGAGGAACAGAGATCTCGGGGATATTAAGCTCGTCCCAGACATTCAGTGAAAATATGTGATTGGGAAAATAAATGATGAAGAAGACTCAAACCACAGCCCTTAGTAATGAAGAAAGTTCAGTACGATTCTAAGCTATTAGACATCAAAGATGCCACACAGAATTAACCATGAGGTGTTTGGCTGCAGGAGAAGCCCAAGTCAAGCCTGGTTAACTAGGTGATAACCCAACCACAGCCTCAGGAGAGCAGGTTGCCAGCTCCAAACTACCTCCTCTTAGTCAAGGATGGGCTATGTTTGAGCAGTGAGATGACATCTAGGGAGCATGAGGAGAGCTCTTCCTGATGCTGGGTGCAGGGACCTGAGCAGAGGACCACAGAACAACATGTGTTGCTGAGCAGATCCTTGCTGGATGAGAAGATTGGCAAGAAAACTAAGGCACTTCATCTAATGATGGCCTCTGTACCATTGCTGTGAGGGATCGTATAGGATGCTGTGGCAGGTGTGGCACCTCTGGGTGTTGAGGGTGTCTTAGTGGGAGGGGAGAATAATTTAGAATCATGGAATCATAGAATGTTTTGGGTTGGAAGGGACCTCCAGAGGTCACCCAGCCCAATCCCCCTGCAGGGAGCAGGGACACCTTTAACCAGATCAGGTTGCTCACAGCCCCATCCAACCTGGCCTTGAATGTTTCCAGGGATGGGGCCTCCACTACTTCTCTGGGTCCTCTGGGCCCCCTTGAAGCCCTGACCGGCCGCACTCAGCTCTGCCCGCAGCCTTCTCTTCTCCAGGCTGAACACCCCCAACTCTCCCAGCCTGGCCCCAGAGCAGAGGGGCTCCAGCCCTCGGATCATTTTAGTAGCCCTCCTCTGGCCCCGCTCCAACAGGTCCATGTCCTCCTTGTGCTGAGGGCTCCCGAGCTGGACGCAGGGCTCCAGGGGAGGTCTCCCCAGAGCAGAGCAGAGGGGCAGAATCCCCTCCCTCGCCCTGCTGGCCATGCTTCTCCTGATGCAGCTCAGGGTACGGTTGGCCTTCTGGGCTGCCAGTGCACAATTTGGTCACTGAGAGTGGGTACCACCCCTGAAAATGCTTTCTAATGCCTGTGCTAAACCATAAGATCACGGCACATCCAATTTTCTATGGAAGAGTTAATCGTGAAGAAGAAAGTTAAAAGGGAAACTACCTTCTCGGGAAACACACTTGAAGACTGCAGCCAAAGCAAGGTTCAAGTGAGGGCATGCTAGCCAGCAGCAGGACTTACCCGGGGGCTGGGTGAATTCTTCACTGCTTGGAGTCTCAAAGAATGAAGGTCTCCAAAGTGGAAGGCTCCAGCTTGCCATGGGAGCTGTAGGGTTGCTGCAGTAGCAGTTTCTCCAGGCTGTTTGCAGATGGCTAGGGTTGGTGGTCTTGGAACTTGGGGATGCCTTCTCTGGTCTGCAAGCCTAAATTCATCACCATCCCCAGCAACCTTTCTCCTCCGTTACATCTTCTGCCAGAGGAACTCAGAATATTCTTATCCCAGTAACGGCTACAAAGATTGTCATTTTAAAGGCTCTTCTCACAGAGAGACTTTTTTTTGACGTCGGTGTGTTATGTTGTCATGCCAATATGACAAAGCTGCTGCTGGATGAGATGCGTTCCCACCCAGCCCTTGCCCTGGCCCAGGCTGCTCCCTCATGGCCCCTCGTGCATGGTGATTCACCAACAGCGGCTGGAGCCGAGAGGCTAAGATAGATTGCGATGGAAATAAAAGGAGTGACTTTTACAGGGCTTTTATTGCCAGCCTGGGAAGTACAATACGGCATAAATAAAAATCTTTATGGTTATGACAGCTCTGTAGTCCCTGGAAAATAAATAATACTTTGCACTTCCATAGTGCCTTTCATCCAGAAACCTCGGAGCTCTTTGCTCACATTAATGAAGCCTCACAATGCCCATAGTAGGATGGTAAATACAGCATCCCCCTTATCTGATGAACGTAACCAAGTCCAGAGAGTCGGCACCTTCAGTGGGGAGAGGACAAGGCAGTAGCTTGAGTTACACACAGCTCTTCCACCAACGTGACCAGGGCAAATCATTAAACGTCCTGATCACCTTGGTTGTTTCCAGTAGGTAGATGCCACCCATCCCTAACCCAGGGGTGGCCTTGGTTGACTGGCTTGCAGTGGGGAAGCTCAGCAAGATGCTCATGATGAAATCATTGACTTTCTAGTGCATGAGGGAACAACCCCAACCGACCAGCCAGCTGCAGCTCATCTTTGCTTCCTCCAATATCCTCAAAATGCTGCTGAGCATCATCCCCGTACACACATTTTTACAGCTGAGTTTTAAAAAATCTGAGGAAATAAATCCAAAGGAAACAACCCAGTAAAAGTGGATGGTTTAGGTGCACCAGTATCTGGAACACGTCCAGAGAAGGGCAGCGGAGCTGGGGAGGGGTCTGGAGCCCCAGGCTGCTGGGGAGCGGCTGGGGGAGCTGGGGGGGTTCAGCCTGGAGCAGA
>NW_009270001.1:1230958-1233627 GCF_000687185.1 Egretta garzetta | reverse complement strand
CGGAGGGCCAGGGCTTAGTGGTGGGATGGCAGGGGTAGGGGAACGGTTGGGCTTGGTGATCTTCAAGCTCTTCTCCAACATAAACGATTCTGTGATTCTATGATTCTATCAGCAGTGTCGTGGGTGAAGTGGGTGAATTCCCAGTGGATGGTGTATATCGGGGTCCATCCATACGCGGTCCGGTTATTTGCCCCATGTGGTTTTTCCCATACAGAAATTACAGATAACTTCATTCTCTCCTCACTGCAATGGCCCTGTGAGGGTACAACAAGTCTGGGGATTTCCAGACCTGCTTCAATAGGGTCAGAGATGTTGTAAGGATGTTTGGATGGGAACTGTTTCTTTTATCGTGCTCACACGTTGGGTGTACGGTTCTGCCTCCCTCTGACCCCTTCCATATTGATGCCTCCTCTATCTTGGAGCTGATTGTGGCTTTTCTCTCTGTTTTACAGGGTTACCATCCGTTGCCTCATGAAGCTGAAATCGCACACACCAAAAAACTGTTCAGAAGGAGAAGAAACGACCGGAGGTAGGGGAAACCTCTTTAATGTGGGTTTTTTTTTTAACCTTTTCTTCATTGCACATCTCTCCCCAGCGTCTCATGGAGTCTCTTTGGATAATGCTGCTGTTTAGCAGCTTCCAGCGTTGGGTTAATGCATAAATCCTAACCTCCTGAAAATTCAGAGTCTGTCCATCCCCCTGGTTTGTCTTTTAAATCTGGGCTATGTCCTATATTGCTCCAGGAGTATCTTAAGGACCTCCTCTTCCCCTTATACTTATTCCAGCATAGCCAGATGCCCCCACTTGTATTAGAAGAGGCAGCTGGCAAGGTATTATCTGTAAAAGCTTTGAGTCCTTGCGACTTGCTTCCTCTCTTTCTACTGAAAAGCCAAATTTGCTGACTTTCAGGGTCGCCTGCAAAGTGGGTATGGTTGAGAGGGGGTTGCAGCGAGCATCCGATGCCTGTCTGCCTGAAGGAGGGGATGTGCTAAACAGGCAGCTGAGCTCCTATGGCATTGGTGATTTCAATCCGTCGAGTTAATTTAATTGGGTCAACTGGATATTTAATTGTCTAAATTGCGTATTTGATTATATGAGGGCATTCTAGAGTCCTCGATAGGAATCGTGACTATGGTTAAATGTGAAAATAAGCGGGGAATAAGGGAGTTAGTTGTACATGCAGCTTTATTTCTGCCAGCGTGTTCTGCTGTGGCTGAGACAACACAACCGGGGCAATAAAGCTTTACTAAAACCAGGAGTTTGCAAGGTTAATGTTATTGAACAGGAGAAAAAGTGGCTGATTTTTTCTCCTCGGGTGATTTGAAATTTGTGTCTGAGCCGTGGTGCCTCACAGGGGGGATTTTCGGAGGAGTCTTGCAGGCACCTGTAGTAGTTGCTGGAGTGTGTCCTCAAATCTCCCCATCGCTTCTCGTCTCGTGAACAGCCATGATGTAGTTAATTCTGTGCTTGGTTTGGCTTTACCAAATTTTACCAAGTGACCAAAAAACAGCTGAAAAGGGTTTGCTCAGGCATCCTAGAAACATTTTTCTGTGGGCAGGATGGTTTGTCAGCAGCAAATTCTGTTTTCTCTCCTCTTTGGGGCTCCCTCCTTTTTTCCTGTATGCAACTTAAAAGACAATTTCATCTTGTGATTTAGGAAAAAAAGGGGCTTGTTTTAGCTGGGTTGCAGCCCTGTGATCACTGAAATGTGGTTAAAACCATGCTGAAGTCTGCTTGTGTTGCAAGAGAGAGCTGGGTGGGCTTCCTCGCAGCACTGGGCTGGGCTCCCTGAGAAATCGCAGGAGAGGTTGGAGCATCCTGCTTCCATCCTGGCTCACCAAGGTCTTCCTCCACCATCCAAAGAGTGCATGATGCTGTGGGAGAGGAGACCTGCAGAGCTAAGGGGCTTCCTACCTGAAGCCCCATGCCCAGAGCTGCGCTGGACCAGTCACGGAACTGCGTCTTGGTTCTTCCCTCCCATCCGAAACACCAGCCGAGGGATTACACCAGGCGTGTATTTCTATTTCATTTTCTTTCTGGTCCCTTCAGATAAACCATCAGCAGACAGAAGCATTCAGCCCCCCAGGGCATCCCTGCCTCTCGCTCAGATGGCAAGGAGAGATAGCAATGGAAGCTGCCTTGGGCTGGGGTTGGAAGATCGCAGGGTGAGATACAGCCCAGACCAAGCAGCATTGGGATAATTCCAGAAGGAGACAGAGGCCGTAAAACCCGGTTGATAGGGCATCATGCAGGAGACGTGAGACTGTTTCAGCCCTAAGCAGTCACGTATGAAATAAAATGGAAAGAGCAGAGGGGATGCAGTCCTGCCCGAGTCCTGCACTGACATCCACGGTGGTGTCCAAGCTTAGACAGAAAAACCTATTTATTTTAATTGCAGAAAGCTAAGAAGCCCAGGTTGAGGGAGTGGAGTGAAACAACAGCCTTTTAAAGAATTATTTAAGCTGAAAAGGCATGGTCCCATCCTCTAGACTTCAGCTGGGGACCTCAGCAGCCCTCCTCTCCCTGCACCAGTGTGTTTGGAACTAGGAGCGGAGTTTTAGTCCTTCTAATGCCGCTTGAGATGCCCCCGGAGCACTCGATCCTTAAAACTGATTTCAAGCAGTAAGTCAGGTCTCAGAATGGTTATTTTATGAGAAAAACGTGATAGA
>NW_009270001.1:1230190-1230515 GCF_000687185.1 Egretta garzetta | reverse complement strand
TGGATGTGCGAGAAGAAAAGAGTTTGTCCTGCTCCATTGGTTAGAAGCAGAGTTGGGTCTGGTTTTCATTGGGCTGCTTTTCCCCTTCTCCTGAAGGTGATGAGCACTTGGCACTGAGTAACGCCCCAGACACCACGAGCTATGCCTGTCTGTGGGGCACCATATCTGCCTGCCCAGGACCTGCTTCATGTGAGAAGGATGACACATCCCAGGTGACGTCCCAGGATGGGGGCACTGTTGGATGAAAAGCTGGACATGAGTCAGCAGTGTGCGCTGGCAGCCCAGAAGCCAACCCTACCCTGGGGTGCATCAGGAGAAGAGTGGC
>NW_009270001.1:1226164-1230077 GCF_000687185.1 Egretta garzetta | reverse complement strand
GTTCAGCCTGGAGAAGAGAAGGCTGCGGGCAGAGCTGAGTGCGGCCGTTCAGGGCTTCAAGGGGGCCCAGAGGAAAGGTGGGGACAATCTTTTTAGTAGGGCCAGCTGTGTCAGGACAAGGGGTAATGGCTTTAAACTAAACCAGGGTAGATTTAGACTGGCTATAAGGAAGAAATTGTTTACAATGAGGGTGGTGAAACCCTAGCAGGGGTTGCCCGGAGAGGTGGTGGAGGCCCCATCCCTGGAAACATTCAAGGCCAGGTTGGATGGGGCTGTGAGCAACCTGATGGAGTTGAAGATGTCCCTGCTCATTGCAGGGGGGTTAGGCTAGATGGCCTCTGGGGGTCCCTTCCAACCCAAAACATTCTATGATTGTATGATTCTATGACCATGGTGGGCATCCTCCTGCTATGCGCAGGAGTCACTGCTCACAAGGGGACATCTGGCTTGGGTTGAAGAGTCAACCCCAGGCTGACCTCTGCACGATGCACGGGTCCAGCTGGCCTTGCCTGGTTGTAGCTGACGTGCAGGTTGGCTGGTACCACACTGGTACCCAGAAATCTGCCTATTTTTTTCCAACTGGTCTTATAAATGATACCAGTTCCCCCACCACAGCACATGCGGGGTCCTCTCCCCTCCCTGATGGTGACATTCAGAAGGGGCCATGTCTTGGGCTAGCGAAGCACCTTTTGTTTCTCATGCGAAATAACGCTGACGTCCGGCAGTGCTATAAACAGCGCCCGTCCCCGCTTCCTTCCCGTCACCTTTCCTCGGGAAATGCTGTCACCGCATTGCGGGGGAGTGCGGCTCACCTACCCCGAGGTCTCTGCTGCGCACCTTTCAGTCCCTTGAGGAGAAGCAACCCTATGGGCGTGCAGCCATAGCTCTCTCCTTGCATATATGATACGTTTTCACATTCCACGAGTCATTTTTCCATGGGATGCGTGCTTCACTTGTTGCATAAGATAGATACGAAGAGTGAATTAGAGGTGTCTTTAAAGCAGGCTTCGACTTTCCCAGTTAAGGACCACTGTGGGTCTGTTGGACCTATTTTCGGTAGCAGTGATCAACATCAGAGCCACATCTGGTGGAAGGTTTGGTTGCACAAGGCAGTGTAAAAGCCTACAGGAGGTGGTGAGGTCCTTGCTGCAGAGAGCTTATAATCAGGGCAGGAGACCAGGGAGAGGTATTGCCCTCCCCACCTCACCCAGAAGAAGCCCTGCACCCGGTGTTTTCTCTGTTGGTTTAGACACACGAGGTGTAACTGCCACCTCCTGATGAGGGTGATGGAGAGCATCACCACTTGATGCGATCATTGAAGGAGAGGAGCAGAGGCAAGATTCATAGATGTCCATGTGAGCAAGTGTTAAACACCCATGAAGGTTTTATTGTCCCAAACACTAATCTGCTGCCACACAAGACCCACCCTACCTAGACATCACCAAAGGCAACTTGGTTTGACCTCCCATAGGCAACCACCTCTAGGGAAGGAACGACTTTCCCCGGGTGGTGGCAGAACCTCTCCTGCCCTTCTCTTTTGCAAGCAGTCAAGAGAAAAAAAAATACTCTGGGCACAATGGACCCATTTCTCAAGTCCTCTCCTCTGACCCTTCCCAACCCAATGTCTCTCTGCTAGTGGAGCACAAGCTGTGCTGGGATGTGGTCTCCTTGGGCAGGTGGGCAGTGAGTTTGGCCCATTGTTTTTCAAAAAGTTCCCAAAACCGCCATTTCTTAAGTATCTGTTGAAGCATTGCAAGTAGGCTTGGTGCCGCACAGGGTTTCTCCAGTTCACATAGCATACTGGTATGATGTGTTTTGGGTTAGAGGGTCCATCTGGCCAAACCCCATGGCCCAGAAATGTACGCACAGAGGCTTGCACCAGCCTTGTAAGAGTGATAAGAAATGTTGCCCAGTTTAGAAAGGATTTACAAGGAATATATGGAGTTGCAATGGGTTAAGACAGGTGAGTTTGTACCTACTTCTTGGTAAACTTGGTAAACTTCTTGGTCTTCTGGTCAACAGAGTACTGAAATTGTTCTGCATCACCTAAGGAAGGGGACGGTTTTGCAGAGGACCAGGACAAGGTTGCTGGGCAAGTTTTAAAAAGTTTGCGCCGTCATAATCACATTGTTGAGTCACATCTTGTTGGATTCAAAAGTGAAATCAGGCTGAATACCTTACCAAAAGGAGATCCTCTTGTGTGCATAGGTGCTGGCTGGTATCTCACGGGGTTTTTGGTAGTCAGTCTATGGGCAATGACAGGAGAGGACAACAGAGGGAAGCGCTGCCCCATGTCTTAGAGAGGATGGAGTAAAAGCCCAAGAATTAATCAATCTCTTCTTTCCAAAAGGCATCTGAATTCCTCTTTACAACAGAAAAGGTGTGGATCCCTTGTGCTTCCTCCGTGTGCAACTACTGTGTCTCCGGGCTTTGGGATGTCCAGAGCCATAGGGGACTGCTCTGCCTGTCCTGACCAGGGCTGTTGGGGACCAGGGTGAAGGACCGTCACCCTTAGCTGTGGATGAGCTTTGTGTCATCTCCTCCTTCTCCTGTTGGATGGGGGTTTAAGAGGGGTGTTGCTGCACCTGGGAAATCTATCCTTTATAAAGCCCTTGCATGGGGATAAGGAGCTGGAGCAGAAGACTGCGTAGGTCCTCCTGGCTCATGCATGGAGAGAAGAGGTGGGAGCAAAGAGGCGCGTGTGCTTTCCCCATCTCCCTTCAGCATGCCCCAAATACTTATGACGTGTGACAAAAGGATTACAGAAATGTCCCTAAGTTTTCTCTTGCATTGTCCCAGTTTGCTTCCTACCGTTAACTTGGCTTTACACTTAAATGATCAGGAAAAAACAGTCTGGATTTTTTTTTTTTTTTTTTTTTTGGGGGGTGTTTTTTTTTTTTTTTTTTTTTTGGTGGGTCTTGTTTTCTGGTTTTAATTAGATTCAGAGCTGGGGGAGGCAGAAATATCCTCCTTCCCCGGAGAGCCCCGGGTGGCTGTCAGGGACGGTTTCCTCTTCCTGAAGCAGGAGGGTTGTGTAAGCGCCGCTGACCCCTCCTGCTCGCGCCCACGCCGAAAATCGGGTTAGCTGGGGTGGGTGCCCGGGGGTGGGCACCCTTGTCCTACCTCCCTGCTTGGGGCCCGGCTCAGCCCAACGGGCCACCACATTGCTGAGGGACCTCCCGGGGCTCATCCCAGCCAATTCATGTGGCCCTGGCTGGGGTCTCGTGCGGAGGCGAGTGTGGTCCTGCATAGAGACAGCCCGAAGGATAGCAGTCACAGCGGGCTCGGGGCCAGGCAGGGAACGTCCCAGATCCGCTGGCGGCTCCACTGAGGAGCGTAGGCAAGCTGTGATAGATTTCTTTTCCCATTATATTTCATTTTACAGACCCTCAGGGACACTCAACCACCTACAATGATTAGTTCGACTGATTAAGCTGCTTTTCCTCTTGTGGCAAACTCCTTTTGTGAAGGGTTTTCAATAGCCACGCTGCTCGGGACATTGTTCCTGTACAATTTCCTTTCAAAACACCATAAAGGGCACTCTACCACTTTACCCTGTCATAAAACATCCCAGGGATCAGCTTTGCCCAGCTTGCTCCTTCAAGGGCAAGATCTCCTCATTCAGGGAGAAGGTATGGGGTCGGGTGGGAGTTGCAGGACCGCACGATGCTGGAGTGAGGTGGAGCCATTAGCGAGGGGGGATTTGAGATGAGAGGCAAAGCAAAAGTTTTCTGCTTGGTGGTTTGTTTGGGGTTTTTTTGCTGTTTGTTAATGTGAGGATCCAGGGTCACCCAGGGAAGTGCAGAATAAAATAAACTTGAAAGCCTGGAGAAGGAAATGCTGCTTCGCACACGTCGGCTGGTTCAGCCTTGCCCAGCAGAGGCTGGCGCTGGATGCGGATGCTCTCGAGGTA
>NW_009270001.1:1217629-1226088 GCF_000687185.1 Egretta garzetta | reverse complement strand
TAAAACTGTTCATTTAATTAAAACTGGAAACCAGAGGAAGGTCTGCCTTGATTGCCACCAAGGGAGTAACAGATGAAGGGAACCGGTAGGGGTGGCAGTGGCACTAGGTCCTTCCTCCCCATGTTTGTAGTTACTCCCTTACCCTCTGACGAGGCTATCGGGTAGGTCCGTACAAAGACCTGGTGTCGTTGGGACCTGGTTAGTCCATCAGCTGCTCTTTGAGCAAGGCGGTGATGGAGCAATGCAGAGATGGTATCAGGAGGGGTCAAGCGGGAGCCCCTTCCTACCCACAGAGCTGTGCTGGCCAGACGCACTGGCATCGCCTGGCCCCACTGCCCTTCCTTCCAGGCATCGAGGAGAAGGCTCTGCCAGGGGTCATGGTGCTGGGACCCCGCTCCCAGGAGAGGGTTGTTGAGAACAAAGCCTACACCAAGCTCCCCATAGAAAGAGCGGCCCTTGAATGATCAAAAAGCTGCCTCCGGGCGACCCGCGGGCATCCGGCTGGAGGTGACTCAGCTGCGGGTGGAGCTGCTGGGCGGCACTGCAGCTTCTTGTCAAGAGGGACCTCTTGGAGCTGAGATCTGGAGGTGGCCTGACTCCATCAAGACCCCTCGCTGCCTTTGCATCGTGCTCGGGGCTCAGTGAACAGGACACAGCAAGGCATGAGGCTGTAATAGTCCAACACCATCCCCATGCAGTAATCCCAGTCCCAGTACCTACAGGACACAGATGATCAAATAGCTCTACAGAAGTCATCTGAAGTTCAGCCAAGTTTATATCTAGCATCAGTCCTGGACTGGCTCATCTAAGAGCGACTTGCCAGCCCCAGCACCCTCCCCGGAGCTGCAAGCATAGGGTCTTCCCATTAGCCGAGCGGTCCACGTGCAACACCAGTAGTGGTGAGGTGGAGCCGTTGGTATTCAGCATCCATCGGGGAGTTTATTTTGCCTGTCACCCGTGTCTCAGGCTGTGGCAAGGGTGAGTAGGGTTTTTCCACCCCGCTGCTCTTCTTTCTGCCGTTGTGATCAGCGCTAAGCCCTTCCACGCTGAGGGTGATGGTGAAAATGTCCCCAGCCACGAGTCACCCCCGAAGGCAGATGGTGCGGCTGAGATCCAGCCGGGAAAACACACGTGGAAGGCTGTAAATATTGGAGCGCTGTGTGAGCTCAAGACTAATGCAAAGAGAAAAAGAAACATTGGTGAGTTCAACACGACGTGCTCCACATGGGCGGGACATCAGGAGATGCGTATCCATTACCCTTCTCCGTCTCTGCTCCGTCCTCCTTGCGTGCCTAGCCAAAGGCATGGTGCAGAAGGGTTAAAAGATACTCATCTAAGCAAATTTAATCCTTTCCTTTCATTGTTCCTTTTTTTTAATGCCAGGAGGCAGTGGCAGGGGAGAGCTGGGTGCGTTTCCCAGCTGCAGGGTTGCCACCTCTCTATTGAGAGCGGCTTTGTCATTACATAAAAACTCTGCAACACAAGCCTTTTTATTCCTTTTTTTTTTTTTTTTTATGATCTTGGTGACTGAAGTGACCCCTGTCCTGCAGACTAAAATTAACCTGAATTGCCAAGCTGCCAGTAGACTTCATGGCATCAGGAGGCTTTTGCAGGTTGTTTTTCTCCATCTCTGCAGCTGATTGAAAGACTTTATGTACCACCGGCAAAGCATTTTGCTGTTATGAAACCTCGATAGAAATGTAATGGCCTGGTGGATAAGCTCAGGGTCTTATGATGTTACTTCACAGAAAGAGCAATAATTGTGCCAGCACAAAATCCAGGAAAACTTCAGTGTGTGCCCATGATGGACAGACACCTGATTTCATCGAAACTCGGTATTTATTAGGTATCTTTCTCCTGTGTGCCGGGCTGGAGGACAGCGAGTTGTTGGCACCGACAGCTCCTCGCTCCTTTGCTGCTGCTGCTCATGCTTGTGAGCCTTAGGGAGCTTGTGGTGGCTGTACAGTTAGGGAGATTCACAAAATGGTTTAGGTTGGGAAAGACCTTTAAGGCCATCAAGCCCAACCGTTCCCCTCACCCTGCCATCCCACCACTAAACCCTGGCCCTAAGCACCTCGGCTGCCCGGCTGTTAAATCCCCCCAGGGCCCAGCTGCTCCCCAGCAGCCTGGGGCTCCAGACCCTTCCCCAGCTTCATTGCTCTCCTCTGGACATGTTCCAGAGGAGCATGCGTCTGTCCTGTAGTGAGGGGCCCAAAACTGACCCCAGCATTCGAGGGGTGGCCTCACCAGTGCCGAGTACAGGGGGATGATCACTTCCCTACTCCTGCTGGCCACACTACTCCTGATACAAGCCAGGATGCTGGTGGCCCTCTTGGCCACCTGGGCACCCTGCTGGCTCATATTCAGCCCCCTGGCGACCAGCACCCCCAGGGCCTTTTCTGCCGGGCAGCTTTCCAGCCCCTCTGCCCCAGCCTGGAGCGTTGCCTGGGGTTGTTGTGACCCCAGGGCAGGACCCGGCCCTTGGCCTTGTTGACCCTCACCCAATTGGACTGGGCCCATGGCTCCAGCCTGGCCAGGTCCCTCTGCAGAGCCCTCCTCCCCTCCAGCAGATCCACACTCCCCCCCAGTTTGGTGTCATCTGCAAAGTGACTGAGGGTGTCCTCGATCCCCTCATCCAGGTCATTGATAAAGATGTTAAACAGACCTGGCTCCAACACTGAGCCCTGGGGGACATCGCTTGTTACCGGCCACCAAGTGGATTTAACTCCACTGACTGCAACACTCCAGGCTTGGCCATCCAGCCAGCTTTTTACCCAGTGAAGGTTAGCAGAGTACCTGCTCTTGTCTCCAAGGCCCTGAGGTGGGGAAGGGGACATGGGAAACCTCATTTCAGTTCTCACCTTTATCAGAGACCATTGGGATTCACCTCCCTGATCACAGCTGCTATTTCAGATACCCTAGCATATTGTGAAATCCATGCAAGGAGCTAGCAGACAAGCAGACCTTGTGAAACCTGCACCAAAATGAGGTGGGAGCCAGACAAGATGCAATAGAGCTTCTCCAGTGACACCACCATCTGCATCCCACTGCATGTGTCCATAACTATGTTGACCGTTTATGAACTGAGTGCCAAAGTTCCCGTTATGCTCAGAGGGGATGCAGTCAGTGGAGTTTGGAGAATGGTTCACCTCAGCATGAAGCAGGCATTTGGCCAGGTCACTCCCTCCCCAGTCCACCACCTGTACTGGTTGGGCTGCCATGGAGTTTAGATCCCCACCTAGCATTTGGCCTCTGATATTGCAGACACCTAGAATTAGGCAATTTGAACCCACTCCTTGTGTGATGCTGTAGAACCCCCTTCCCATGCCTATGTTCTCCATGCATTAAATGCATGTTGCTGCTATAAGCTGTTTGGGAAGCTGTTACTCTGGACGCTATGCACTTACACATAGGGCCTGAGGGCCTCCACCGTGGCACTCTGCTAGAAGTCTTGCAAAAGACTAAACTTTGTGACCAACCCTACAATAATGTGGTGTTGCGTGGAAAGGAGGGAGGATTCCCCTCCCCCTGGGACAAGGTGGGAATTCTCAAAGGTGGCAATCACAGGTGCTTGGAGAGCCCTGGAAAGCTTCTCACTGAGATCTTCTGGCCCCCACGTAAGAAAAATGAGTCTGACCATCTTATGAGAACAGGTTTCCTTGCTTTATTTTGCCTTCCCATGTTGACCAGAACCAAGGAAGTCTGAAAAACAAAGAGCTGTGGGAGGAGCTGAGCCAAACCACCTCATTCTGGAGGAAGCACTGGGACGGGGATTTGTTTCTGGGCTCTCTTCAGCAAGAACAAAGACTTGAGACTGGGCATCCCGTTCTCTCCCATCTCATGGAGGGGAAATATCTTCTCAGGCAAGGAAAGCAAGGGTTTCCACCCAGACATTTTCACGCTCGCAGAGAGTGCCACCTTGGCATTTCTTGAGAAGCTTTGGGGGCAGCAGTCTCCACTTCAGACCATGCTTGCCATAAGTATTTCTGGTGTCTGAAGAAAACGGGCTTGTGCCTGTACCTGGAAGATGCACGTGGCTGCTGAGATCCCTCACCCACATTTAGCTCAACCTCTTATTGAAGCTGCCTGGTTTCACTGGCCAGACCGAGCCCTCCTTACTCATCAGCTGGGTAGGTAGACCCTACCTGGGTCTACCAGCCAAGCTGGCTTGGCACTCCTAATGAGCAGGAGTTGACACCAGTTACTGGTGTTTCAGCAGCCTGGGTGGAGTCTGTAGCTGGCTTTTTTGCCCTTAGTTTTTCATAAACAGGTGTTGACAGAGCAAACTGTTGTCATCGCAGGTGGAAGGGTTTAGCCCTGAGCCCCTTAAAGTCATTGCCAACTCCTGCTATAACCCCTAACTCGTTTTCATTTCAATTAACAATTCACACCTTCTTCTAGAAGGTTTCTTCTAGAAGGGAGCTGGTGGGTGGATGCCCAGTTCATGGTTCTGGTATGTTCTAAGGCAGGAGCTGGCTGGACTGGGGGAATCTGAGGAGATGGTGGCACCTCAGGACATGTGTGGCAGTGATGCTTTTGGCACTTACATTTCAGGTAAAACATGAGCTGTCCCAAACCCTTGGGGCCTGGTGGGATTTGGGGAATTGGTTGACAAGAGCTGAAGGGTCCTCAATTCTGCCTATGCTGTGTTGTAGATGGATATGTGTGCCCTTGGATTTGGTCCTAAATATTAAGAGAAAAGAAATATATATGCTTAGGTGTGTCATGGGCATATGAGATCATGGGAGGGTCAGGAATGGACCCTAAAGCAGTGTGGCTTGTAGTCCTGTCTGTGAATTTTAAAGCTGTTGTCTAGTTTGTGTTTAAAGGACAATATTACTTTATTTTACATTAAAATCTGCTGTTCTTTCATTATTACCTGATTCTGAGTTCTCAGGCATCATCTTCCTGTCTGCTGTTTCATCTCTTATAAAAAAAAATTGATTTCCCTCTTGTTCACCCTCCTTATCTTTCACTGTCTGCTTAAAGACCTACGCATACGTACATATATAACCAAGATCCATACATATATAACCAAGTCGTCCCAGCATTTTCTCTCGCAAAATGTTTTCTCAGTGAGACTTTACCGATGGAGAACTCTATGCTTGTTCCCACGTGCATCGCATGGGCAAGTCGGGAGGTTGGGTTCGCAATGGCACGCATCGTCTTTGGGCCAGGTAGTTTTTGTGCTGGAAAGATTGCTAAGAAGAAGCCCCCAAAATCACTCAGGAGCGTGCCGTACAAGGTATTTATCTGAAAAGTCTTTACAACGAGCTGACGGCCCGTGTTCATGCAATTTTCACACTGTCTCGAAGGGTTGCACTATTTCCAGAGCCGCTCCCATGCCGATCTATTCACAGCCAGTGCTAGGGCTCCTTTCACAAATAAAAATAGTCACAGGAATGGCCCTCACCCTGGATTTTAAGATTGTGAGTTATTTTGGGTGAAGGTGAACTGGTTTATGGCCGACATGAGCGTGTTGTTTTTAAGGCTGTGAAATTTTGGAAAAGCCTTAAAAACCCATTTTCAGAGGTCACCAGGACAAACCTCTCCCGCTGGGCGAGTGAATAGAAATGAGTTCATAATTACGGAGTATAGTAGCGCCACGTTTGCTTTTTCACTGTTTTAATTGAGGTTTTTCAGAAAGGAAGAGAACTTAAAACAATACAGAAATGTCTTTTGTTCTTCCAGGGCCATTTACGGAGGGCTTTGCAGGGAGAGGAGAGGATGTTTATTAAAGAAAGCAACAATATCAAGACGTTATTTTAGTGCCGAAGTGCTTGTTCCTAGCTGGAACAAAACGAGATGTTTTGGATGGAGTGGGTGCTAGTTGAAAACTAGCATTGAGCTGAATGATTTGCAGCACTTTTAGTGAACTCAACAAATGGTGTTGAAGCAGAAGAAAGAGGAAAGGAAGGAACTGAAAAGGTTGAGACACCCTTTTCCTTCTCAGTAGGATTTCCAAGTCAAATTAATTAGGTTTAACATGGGTCTCAACCAGTGGAGCAGCATCTGGAATTTGGGGTTTTATCCTCTTTATTATGCTCCTTTCTCCTCCATGCCATACTGGGAGCTGATGGGGGTTACTGGAGCCACCACAGAGTTTGGGGGAGCAGAAGGAACATCCCAAACCCACTGGGGATGTCGTGGCCATCCATGCCAGGCAGGGTCCAGAGGAGTTGAGCCAGCGTAATGACTGATTTTTTTTCTTTTTAAGGACAAAAGCAACTCTCTGGTGGTGTACTTGCCTGCAGTGATGAGTAGCAATGCTAGGATCTAGCTAAACCATAGTGTTCAGAGTGTAACAATGCAAAAAAATCTCTTCTAGGCAGCTGAAAGCACCTAAGCTGAGATGCTCTTAAAATAATAGTCCCCATCCTGCTTAAGAGTTAGAAATTTTGAAACAGTGGTGAAGGACAGGCAACGTTTTCAGGAACAGCAGCACTAAAGGTGCATCTCAGAAAGGAATCCTAGAATATCTTGAGTTGGAAGGATCCCATTTGGATCATCGAGTCCAACTCCCTGCTCCTCACGGGACTACCTAAAACTAAACCATACGCCTAAGAAGGCTGCACTGGCTGAAGCTGAGCCTCGCGGATAACGAGGTGAAGAACTCCTTGTTGGAGTGCTGGTCCTTCACAGTGAGGTTCCTCAAGGATTAAATGTTCACGTGCATGAAAGTCCCGAACAGTCAGCACTTGCTCCTCTTGCCTGAGCAGAGCCGGCAGTCGCTGATGAGCAGGGCATCAGCCGAGGGGTTGGTTACAGGCAATTTATAGTCGGATCATCGTTTCTTTCGGTTTGATTGTCCGCAACATCGCCGGGAGTTATTACACTAAATTAATTCTCCGAACTGCAGGTCCCCGGAGGGCAATATTGTCTTGGCGGTTTGTTCCTAAAAGGGCTCAGCTGGGTGATTGCGTTACTGCGGCTTAATGAATTACGGCACGTGAGCAGGGCGGCAGTAATTGCCTGCACGTGCCGCTGGCTGTGCATGCAGCATGCCTTACACTGCAACCCCTCCACCCAGCTGGGAGATAACTCGCCTTATCTTATGGTTGCCATGCCATCCTGCATCAGCGGCGGGGCAGGACTTTTTCATTTGCAATTCGATGTGCTAGTGGTGTGCTGGAGCTGGTCAGGAGGTCAGTAAGAGCAGGGGGAGAGCTGTGATGGGTCACACCAGACCACCTGGCTTGGTGACCAGCAATGGACACCAGGAGGAGCATGAGAAGAACAGGGCATGCATGTAATGCTGCTTCCCAGCAGTGCTCTCCTCCTCTTAATGGTTGGGCTCGATGATTTTAAGGTTCCTTTCCAACCCAAAAGATTCTGTGATTCTCCAGGAATTTACACTTTGAGGATCTACAGAACCACAGTTGCTCACCTTTGTGTCCGGCAGCTCCTGATGAATTTTGCTTTCGTGACTTTGCCAATGTGGTTTTTTTAACCCTTGTAAACTGCTACTCACATCTCCTATAGCATAGCTCCACAGTTTAACTGAGCATTATGTGAAGAAATCCCTTCTTTTGCTTATTTTGAACCATCATTCTTTTCATGTCGTGAGAATTAAAATGCTCACGTGGCCGTGCCTGCAGACTAAATGCCCATTGAGCACTACCTTAGCTCTTCAGTTGCGTTCAGCAAAGTGGGAGTCAGCATTTAGAATGGCGTTTGCCATTTTGAAAGCAAGACCATCAACAGAAGTGTGTTCAGCAGTGCCTGCTCTGGGATCATAGCATCATCAAATGGTTTTGGTTGGAAGGGACCTTTGAAGCTCATTTAGGCCAAGTCGCCTGCAGTGAGCTGGGACATCTTCAACTCCATCAGGTTGCTCAGAGCCCTGTCCAACCTGACCTGGAATGTTCCCAGGGATGGGGCATCCACCACCTCTCTGGGCAACCTCTCCCAGTGCCTCACCACCCTCATCATAAACAATTTTTTCCTTTTTCCAGTCTGAATCTCCCCTCTTTTAGTTTCAAACCATCACCTGTTGTCCTATCCCTACAGGCCCTATTAAAAAGTCTGTCCCCATCTTTCTTCTAAGCCCCCTTTAAGCACTGAATGGGCGCAATCAGGTCTCCCCATAGCCTTCTCTTCTCCAGGCTGAACAACCCCAACTCTCCCAGCCTGTCCTTGTAGGAGAGCTGTTCCATCCCTCAGATCATCTTAGTGGCCCTCCACCCAGGACACCTTGGTCATCTTGGTTGTATTGGTGTTGCTTTGGTAGCTGATGATGCAACTTATTTATTTTTAACCAACCTGGCAGGAAAGTCCTCATTACGCGGGCAAGTGTAGGGTGCTGTTGGGTCAATCAGCTGTAGGAAGAGTCACAGGGAAGCAATGCAAGAGCTGTCCCCAGGGAAGACAGCCAGAGACACTGCGGTGTTTTGTGGTTCATCACCCTCAAAGTGCTTTTTTGGCAGAGGGCTGCTCTCCACATCCCCTCTTTCCCCGTG
>NW_009270001.1:1198845-1217597 GCF_000687185.1 Egretta garzetta | reverse complement strand
GACCTTCCCCCACCACAGACCTTGCAGTGAACCCATGGCCATCAAGATCCTCATCTGCGTGAACCCCGTCACCCATGAGACTGTCCTTCAAGGCTGCACTTCTAGTGTCGTGTAGTGCAAAATACGACTGTCTACGTGATGCTATTTCAGCCGGCCAGAATTGAGGGAAGGAAATATAGCGGCAGGTTCCTCTGCACTAGGAAACCGATCTGTTATTGAAATGGCTTTCTCTTTGGTGGAGTGTTTCCGGCACGGCTCCTCAGTACTGGAAATGGGTTTATCCATCTACACATTGTTTTCCAGCACGAGTTCATGGAGATGTTGTCAGCAGCTGGTTGCTGGAGCAAATATAAAGTGAAATAACTTGTTTCTTTCTCCTGCTTTCAATCCTCGAATATAAATGTGCCATTGCTGGTGGTCACTTGGAACAAGCACCAAGGGCTTTCTGCTGTCAGGTTACTCTCCAAACTTATCTGGCAGGTGAACTGAGAGGCAAGGGCAGAGCCCTCAGCACAAGAAGGACATGCAAAAAAAGATCGTAAGGAAGAAATTTTTTACAATGAGAGTGGTAAAACACTGGAACAGGTTGCCCAGAGAGGTAGTGGAGACCCCATCCCTGGGAACATTCAAGGCCAGGTTGGATGGGGCTCTGAGCAATCTGATCTAGTTAGCAGTGTCCCTGCTCACTGCAGGGGGGTTGGACTAGATGACCACTAGTGGTCCCTTCCAACCCTAAACATTCTATGATTCTATGATTCTATAACTGAGAGGTAAGGGCAAGCAGAGGTGGATGCTTTCGATGGGCAAAAAAAGATTTTATGGCATCCCCTGTGTCACACCAAGGTCTTTCCATGAGACCTGGCCCATTTGAAGAAGCCCAGCAGCACTTCTAACAGTGTGGCCCCACAGTTTGGGTGGTGACTTCCTGTTTTTGGCCATGGCAAGTAGCCACCCTCTCTGCAGGAGAGCATTTACCACCCACTCGTCTTCCTTGCGAGCCCAAACTGGGGACATTGGCCCCGGAGACCTGGGAGGGAGCAACATGCTGAAGCTCTGCAGGGCCTCCTGGCATGGTTAGTGCGTGAAGAAGTTGCCAGCTCGAGTTGTTTGGGCTCTTGTTGCAGAAACAATATTTCTGTCTGACCCCAGTTAGCAACTGATGTTTGCAAAATAAAGAAGTCAAGGCACTGGAAATACTTTCCATTCCCGCTCTTGTCTCAGCCCAAAATATTAGTATTAAAAATATTGCATCTATTATATGCAGCTAATGTCTCTGCTGGCACGTAAATCACCCAGGGATTTTTCAACTCCATATTAAAAAAAAAAAATAAGTTAACTACACTCTATTTTTGGATATTTGTTAACTGTTTTGTTTCCATTTATTCCTACAAAAGCCACAGCAGTCTGTCTCCAAGGGACCATCTGTGGGAAAGAGAGTCCTTAGATTGATTCGGAAGGTGCCGGGGTCATTAACAGGCATGAAGGCGCTGAGTATCTGCTCTTTCTCTGATAATGTCTTTATTTAGCGTGACAGCCTCCGGGGCATGAGTGGACAACAGGCTTCTTTCTTTCATTTAAACTAACATTGCTCCATCCATTCCCAGCGTTGTGCAGATGCTATGGATCATCGCAATTTCACCATTAAAGCTGGGGGTGCTGGTCCCCAGGCAGCTACGTGGCACCGGAGCCGCAGAAGGTGACCCGGCTCTGTACCTCCCCCTGAGCTGTGTTCCCTTCCAAATGGATGACTGGAAACACGTCCAAGAGAAAGTAAATTTTTTGGGGGTGGATCAGACCTTGGCATGGCTCAGTGCATCCGTATGAGCATTAGGGGTGGCGTGAGAGAGGAGGCAGGAGTGGGGTCAAGAGGAGACAAATCTTTTGATGGTGGGACAGACCTAGGTAGACATTTGGGAAACCGCTTAGGATTGTCTCTGGGTCGCAATAAGTCAACACCCAGATCGATCCGAGCTCCCAAAGCTCTACGCTAAATGCCGTAGCATGCTGCGTCATTTTTAAAGAAGTTTATTTCATCTGTTTGGTAAATGCTCCTGGCACACAGAAATCCAAAGCATCTCCGCTCCCCGAGTTGGTGTTTTACCAGATCCCCATGTCGGAAGTAATTGCTCGCCGTGGACTTCGGGTCAGCTCATGTGTCTGGACAGCTGTTAGGGGATCCTGTCAAATCTTGCCTTAGCTTCTACAGGAAAGACATTTATTTCTTCACTAGAAAGCACTGGTATAAATAGGAGATGGAAAAAAAAAAAAAAAAAAAAACAAAACCACAAAACCAAAACCCAACCCCTAGGATGTCTCCTTGCTTGCAGGTCAAAGAGTCACAGAGGTCTAAAGGAAGACAGCTGAACAAAAAGGCAGCAGGTGGGGGCTCGTACGTCCTATTTAGGATGGGTCTTGAGGGACAGGACCATGGAGGGATGATGGTGGGCTCTGTCTGTGCATCCTGGCCTGGCTTTAAAGTTTATATCTCTTGGGGGATTAGCAGATCTCGGGATGACTGCTCAGCCTTGGTGTATTTTTAAAGGAGGCAGCCTGGAGTCTGCGATGTAAGCTCTTTTATTGCATAGTAGTAAAAGATGAATCTATATTCATTCGAGGCGCATTCTTACCGCTAGTCCAGGATCCAAGTGTTTTCGCGCTCAGCAGATTTTGGGGAAATGTCATGTACCGTGGTTGTGTCTTTCAGGTTTAAACTATTTCAGCTGAACTGGATTCGGTTCCTTGTCGCTGTGTTTTCCTATGGTTTTCATGTCATTTTTGCAGTCATGTTTACAGTACGCTAAGAATCCAAAACCATAATTCCAAGCGATGTAGTTTATGAAGAGAACCCTTTCCAAGCAATTTCTACATGAAATCACTGCAGTGATTTCTACACCAGTCTGGGCAGTCAGCCTTGAAGTCCAGGGGGTGTCTTCCTAGCTGGTTGCCCACTCTGTGCAACAAGGGCCTCCATCTAGACATCCCTAATGATTTGTGGGAGATCCAGCAAAGCATTTAAAGAGCTGTTTTGGAGCTATCTCACATGCCATCTGTACTTGGGATGTCTTTCCCAAGCTGGTGTTGCAAAACAGCTACTTAAATTCCTCCAGAAGATTCATTTCCATGAAGCTTAGAAGAAAATAGCTGACTCAGGCAGCCTGTGCGGCCAAGCATTGCAGCATGTGAGGACTTTCATTGGACTTCAGCAAGAGACAAGTTTGCTCTTTGAGGTGTTGCTGAGTCTGCTCCGATGGACTTTGTGCCGTGTCCTTTCAGCCCAGCAGCGCTGCCTCTGCTGCTGTGGCACAGCCTGCAGACTGGACACTCAGCTGGTGGTCCTGTGAGTGGGGTGTCCATCACTGTGGTGAGAGAAGTAGTGGACATTGGTGATGTAAAGCGATGCCGCAGGAAGGCACAGGGAGAAATCAGGTCTGCTTTCTATGTTTGGAAAGGCCAAACTGGTCAGCATCCCATAGCAGAAGATAGTGGATCCCATGATGAACTGTGCTTTGTGTCAATCCTACACCCATTTTTTGGATATGTTATTGCGTAAGTGGCTTGGGTGTCTCTGTGTGAAGCCCTTCAATCATAGAACCACAAATGGTTTGGGTTGGAAGGGGCCCTTTAAAGCTCACTAGTCCAACCCCCCTGCAGTGAGCAGGGACATCTTTGACTCCATCAGGTTGCTCAGAGCCCCATCCAACCTGGCCTTGAATGTTTCCAGGGATGGGGCATCTACCACCACTCTGGGCAACCTGTCCCAATGTCTCACCACCCTCATCCTAAAAATCAATGCTGATTTATAGTGAGTCTAGTTATGTTGTAAAGGCCAAATAAAATAATCTCTAGCAAAGCCAGACATGTTGTCCAGGCCCAAGGGAGGGTTGGCTGCAGTGGCTGCACCCCAAGACCAAGGCGATGACGAGGGGAGTTGTTCCCAAGTAGGCGGCTCATCTGAAGGTTTCATAATGCTTTTCCCAGCAGCCAGATGCTGTGAGCCTCATCAAAAACATCTCTACCCTCATAGTGTTGTTTTTGTTGGCTGTGCTTGTCTTCTAGAATTCATTGTATGTTTTCAAGGATGCGTACGTGTAAGACCTAAAGCATGCATCATGTCTTGAGTGTTCAAAGATGATTTTAGATCCTGATCACCACCATTTTGACAGGTAGATTTTCTTTGCTTCCAAAATGCCATGTCCATCCAGACGCACAGGCTGGGTCTAGCGATCAGGATAGACTTTAACCCTAGTGACAGAAGGGCATAAAAGAAGTGCGAATAATTTCATTTTTGTTTTCAGGAGTGAACATGACATCTTGTTCCCTTCTCATCTGAGAAAAATGCAAACAAAAATGAAACTGGAGCCAAGTGAAACCAGTTTGAGAGAGAAAGCCAAAGGGAAAACACACAGAAGCCCTGTGTTCTTCATCCTTGGAGCTGGTGGCTGTTGCTTTCTGTGGGGTTTTGAGGGTTTTGATTAAATTGTGTGGAACCGTCAAGCTTATTTGAGTGTTTCCCACTCTCAGTCATAGCAAGGATAGAAAACGGCCGTAGCGGGGCTGTGGTGCTCCCTGCACTGCAGCACTTGAATTGTCATTATACAAGCATGTAAGACATTGGAGGGCCTTTGATGGAGGTAGGCTTGGTGAAGAATTCTTTTGGGGGAAGTCAAACCTCTAGAGTAGAAATTTAGACTTTCCTCCTCATTATATTAATAACAATATTCCTGTTGACCTTCCAGGGCAGGATTAGACCTCCAGGACCAGTTTTAGATGCTGTAAAATTCTACCAGCTCCTAACTGGGATCCTTCAGGCCCTCCAGTTTGGTGCCCCTGAGGTGCCCAAAGCCAGTGACGGTGGGCAGTTTTGACCGCAGCAGCACTGCCATGCCCAAACGCCTCCAGCAGTGCCCGCTTAGGGGTGCCAGTCTGTTTATTTGTGGAGCTGCATCACACAAGGTGAAGCAGTTGGTCTGGCTGGAATATGCTTAGTTCAGAAAGGCTGGGCCTGGAGAAATTGGTTTGTTCAGGGGGTGTTTTGGAGGACTTTGCTTCTTCCTGCCCTTTCCCTATTCAGGCTGGGTATCCTGGGCAGCAGGGAAGAGCCGAGCTGCCATCCATCTCCGAGTTTAACATTTTCAGTGGTGACTCTAAGAGTTTTATTTAATTTCCCTCCCTCTTAATGGAAAATGACTGCAGGATTTTTCAAAAAGAAGGTGGGAGAGTGGTGGCCCTTCATCACGTAGAGCCAGCCTCGCCAGTCTTCTATTCGCAGGTGCAGTCGCTGCATGCCTTGGGGTCCTCTGCTCCTCCAGCTTTGGCTAAGTGGGATCTGGGGTCCTCATGGGGGCTGAGGGTCCCACAGAGTCCATTTCTACAGCAGATCTTAATCTGGCCCTGGTAACAGCAATTGCTGATTTATCGCAGGTGTGGTAGTAGCAAAGCTGATCATGAGATGCTCCCGAGATTTAGCATCGTATTCCTGGGCCTGCTCCTGGTACAGAGATTAAATCCTGCCTGGGAAAAGAAAGAATGGAGAGAAACTTTCTGTCCACAAAACGCAGTGAGGAATGTTTTCATTCACCAGAAGGACGAAGGTGAAGCAGAAGGTTTGACCTTGCCCGTGGCACTGTTCTTCATTCTCAACTTCTTGCACGAGTGGCTGCAAGTCCGTATTAGTTGTTAATTGCTGGGTGGCCCTGGCCATGCCCAGCAGATATCAGGCTCTGCACAAAAGCAGGACAAACCCAACGCCCCTCCTCTGCAAGGAGCTTAGTGTGCCTGGGAGGACTTGTCCCATGGAAGAGTTGCCTGGGATTGAGGGCAAGGATGGCGTCTAAGCAGGTTCTTCAAAGGCAAGAGCCAGAATATCCAGTGGACCTGTGCTGTTAAGAGATGTAGCTCCTTATCTCTCAGTATTTTAGGAACTGCCCAACCAAATCTCCGTGCAACTACCAGGAGAATGTAACCCCGCGTTGTCCTCCAGCTCTGCACATGCCAGACAAATGGTTGGGGGCTCTCGGAGGACTTGTCTCACTCGGGACGGGGCGGGGGGGATATGAGCAGGGCTGATGGGACGGAGCAACTGTGTTATAGACCACAGCTGTCCACGTGTCTGGAGTTATTTTCCCCAGCCTTGTGCCTTCCAGCCCCTTTCCTTGGGAGCAAACGATGTAGTAAAAACTTGCAGGAATCCCGTATTTCTGAGCACGTAGGCTGGTAATCACCGAGACAGCTGAAGCCTTAGATTTGTTTGCGTAGGCTCCTCTGACAGAGCAGACATTTGTCAGATCTAAATTCTGTTGAAAGGTATCTCATTTAGTTAATTAAATAAAAAAATCTGCGGAGAAAGGATAGCAGAGGCAATACCATCCTATTTCCAGCTTGGCAACCCTGTCTCCCTTTGGTTTTTTTGTTCTTCTGACGTTTCTTAGTAACTCTGATCATCTCTTTAAGTTCCCATGTTGGCTGATGGCCAAATCCCCAGTCCCACTCAAGTTGGGGGGAGCTTTGAGCTGAATCAGAATTTGGCTTTTGAAGTGAAAATAGTTATTTAACATTAAACAGAGGCAAGAGGTAGGAGACCGGTGTGCTCTCTGGGTACTTTTTCTTTTAACTGAAGCAGGGTCCTCCACGAGGCACCGTGTCCTTGCAGCAAAGGATGAGCAGAGAGGGATGGAAGAAGGGTTTCCCAATAGCTGCGGCATGTTTTTGGGGGTGAATTCTTCCTTTTCTTGGAGATGTTGCTGTGTGATTCAAGTATCAGCTGTTCCTTCCTTTGGCATTACAACCCTGGGTTGGGACGTGCCTTTGGGTTCCTACAAGGTCTGGTTCCCTAAGCTTGACAGGTCACTCCAGGCCACCATCTCGGCTCTCTTGCCTTCGAGCAAGCACAAGGTTGTTGCCATCAACTCAACCCACAGCAGATGGATGTGGTGGGGTGCCCTTGTCCCCATCTTGTCCCTTCCTGGGGCTTTCTTTGTCCCCAGCGCCTTGGTCACACCTGAGAGCAAGGATGGGTCATCCCAACCTCCCGGGCTTCGCAATGCTGTGCAGGCCTAAAAGTTGAAAGATCTGGGCTCCATTCTCCCTGCTTTGGCTCTTCTTTGCTGCAGAGTCCTATTTCTTCTTGGCTTTTCTTCTTCGCTGGGGTGTTGGGAAGATAAAAGCACACGACGAGTCTTTGCCTGAATGCTGGATTATCATCCGAGACCCCTGCCTGCTGCCAAGTCACGGACATTGCTTCTTGTTTGCCACTCTGTTTCCTTTGCCTTTTAGTTCTTGCAATTTTTTTTATTATTTTCCTAACATGTTTAACCCTGGTGTTTTCCATCCTGTGGTCAGGGACTGCAGAGCTTCAGTTTGTGTTTGCTTTGCCCCTTGCCGTGGGGATATTGCCTTGTAGCCATCCTGCACAGGGACGGAGCTGCCTGTCCCCTCCCCGTCCTATTGCAAAAGCCCCAAACTGAACCATCTTGCACATTCCACATTGGCTTAAGTGTTTTGTTGTAATCTTAGACTTTTTTTTTTTTTTTTTTCCCTTTCACAGTCCTTAAACAGAAACGGTTTGGTTTGTAATATCACTATGTCTTTAGGCAAAAAATACCCTGGCATGCATTTCTTGCGGGAATTTACAGCAGAGGCTGGTTCCCAGCTCATTTCCAGGTGTTTTGCCTTACTTCTGTTTAAATTAAAGCTGTGTCTGTGTGCAACGTTTGTCATTTCTGTGCAGTATTTGCAGCTTAAGTACAGTAGCAGCCTGTCCGGCTAATAACCCAAGGATAAAAGTGCTCCCAAACAGTTAAACTCAGATGTTTGAGCCGAGAGAAGAGCAAAACCACAGAAAGCAAACGCTGAATTATACCAGCAAAACTCTTGCACACTTGAGCGTGCGAGAGCTCAGTACTAGATAAGGGGTTTAACTTTTATTTTGACATTCCCCTTGTAATAAGCATTGCTCTTTACAAAGCGGTTTATGTGATTGCGTTACGGAGAGGAAACAAAGAAATGCCAGGAAAACTTGATGTGGAGAATCTGTACTCATAAAATGCTTGTAAGCTCCAGCAAACAGGAAAGCTTCCCCATCTCCTTTTTTTTTTTTTTTTTTAATTCCCTGCCATTCAGCTTGCAAAAAAAAATAAATAAATAAAATAAAACCTCTCGTTGAATATCTCAGAAAACCGGATCCAGTGGTCTGAGACGAAACGCAAATTCCTTCCATTGCCACCACGAACAAGCCTCTTCGTCCTGTGTTCTCTAAACACGAGCCCTTGCTCTTTATGGTTAAGAGCCAGTTGGCCTCGGAAAATAGGTTTTAATTCCTGGGAATGCCAAGGAATACGGATTTGATGGGCAGCTGGTTTTGGCAGGCAGGGTTGGAGACTGTTTAGCCGCTGACCATTGAAATGTATTTGTGAATGGCCCCTTCCTTTGCCCGAGCGCCCTTAGCCGCGTGGTGCAGATGATGAAAATAAAATTAATTGCTATGCGACGGGTTTTAAATAAACACTATTTATCTGAATGGAGGCGAGGGGTTGAGGTAAGGGAGGAGGCTGAGCAGGGGGATTATAACGGCTGCAATGCCAGTACAGATGCAGACTGGTGTGGTTGCTGCTGCACTCCCGATTGTTTCCCTGTTTCAAGGGACGATGTTGGGGGGATCTCCCTTGTGAGCCACCAAGACTGCTCCCAGCAGCCTCGTAAGGAGCCGAGCATTAAAGCATCCCGTGTGCTCTCAGAGCCAATACAGAGCGTCAAAAAGGCAGTGGGCAGGCAGGGAGCTGCCGTCATGCTTAGGACTGACCAGGCCAGAGTCCCAGGCGAAGGCAGTCAAAGCTGGGACCATCTTCATCTTAAATGCATCCTTGATGATGGCGTGCCAGCTCAGCCTGCTCTGCTAGGGAGAGCCATGCTGCAGACAGTGTGGAAATCTGAAATGTCCAAGGCTGCCAAAGCATCCTTCCATTCAACCATTGTTTTTTTATGGGACCAGACATCTCAGCTACCAGTTACAGCCAACCCACAGGGGCTTGCTCACTCCTTCTGAGCCGCTGTACTGTCTCGAGCAAACCATTTGCAGTAAATTCTTCTTCTTTGTGCCTGTTGAATTTCCATGTTATCCACTTAAAGCTATATTTACCCAGCCTCCTATCCAGAGGCAATGGTCCTGGCTCCTCGTGCTGCCAGAGCCATGCATTGGTCCTCAGCTTCTTCATCCATGCACACATCCTCTCCCAGTGTAGTAATGATGAAGGGCACGCACAAAGAAAGGTCAAACAAAACCATTTGATGTGGGCACCTGTTTTACTTGGTAATTCTCCTTTTAGCTTTTTTGCTCTTTTAGAAATTCCCAATATGCTTAAAATGATGCGCTGCAAACCAGGCCATGTTGGTACAGAAGAAGTGGCAAGCAAGAGGAACAATTGATGCTGTAGGCCAGGCTTATCAGGAGCTCCTTAGGTCTTCAGAAGAAAATATCTCCTGTTATTTCTTGCCTACCTGACTTCCCGCTGCTGAGCTGGGAGTAACCAGATCTTCCCTGGTTTAATGTGGAAGTAACACAGAAACCTGGGAGAGGTTTTCCTGGGAACCAAAGTTGTGTTATCTAACTGTTCGTGAAAACCTTCAGCTGAAATATGCCTGTTATTGAGAGAGATTGAGAGGCAAGCATTGGTACTAGGTTGTGTTAGATGCCAAGAAATTGGCTCCCCTTTTGTGGTAGGGAGACTCACAGAGCCCACCTGCCAAGGGCCAGGGTGTTTGGTGGGATGGATGTGTTGACCAAACAGGACCATGGAGGACAAGGTGTACTAATGCCTTCTTTTGACTTTCTAGGCGACAGCAGAGACTTCCTGGTGGGAACAAGTCTCAGCAGCACACAGATCATCAACAAGGTGGCACCAAACACAACAGGGACCACCAGAAACTCTACCAAGGAGGCCAGGCCCCTCACTCCTCAGGCAGGACGGGCCACCACGGCTATAGCCAGAACCGGAGATGGCACCATAACCAGAAGCACTCACCCAACGACAAAGAAACGCACAGAAATGCCAAAGAGACTGAGAACTTGAAAATCGAGGACACCTCCGTCTGCACGGTGCATATTCCTGTGGAGACCCACCGGGGCCCGGAGGCTGTAGAGAAGCAGTCTCAGCAGTACATCCAAGAGTCAGAGACCAAGCGGAAAGACAGTATTCATGAGCGCATTGGGGAAAGACCCAAGATCAATTTGCTTCAGTCTTCCAAAGACAGGCTGCGGAGGAGACTAAAAGAAAAGGTACTATGTCTTAGGGGAACATTGAGTTTCCCATTTTCTAAGAGTCTGGCTATTGGCCATTCTCCATACAAAGGGTGGGTTGGGCTCAAGGGACCTTTCCATGAATGCACCCAACTTATCTTAATCTCCCAGTGCCAACACTTCTCTTGAAGTGTCTTTGTGCTTTTTCGGAAGACCTTTTATTGACACAATGCTCACCTCCTTGGTTGAGGTTACTTACCAGCACGTGTTCTCTAAGAAGGACTGGGAACTTTCCCCCTACCCATGCAAAGACCCTTTGGGAAGGCTGGTGCTCATGTGAGCTGCAATGCAGGTGCTCCTTCCCCAGGGGCTGATCCCAACTGACTGTCTCCCGGTCTGCAGAGGTCATCAGCTTTGCAAAGAGGCCTAAAAAAGCCAATTTGTCTCCACAATTACAGAGCTTTGACTTCTGAGCGCTGAATAGTTGGAGTCAGCTACTTAAAAGTTGATATCCATTTATCTCAGCAATTAATTGAAACGCCCTTAACTTTCCCTCTTCCTTCCAACCACCCAACAATAACAAAGCTATTGCATGCAAGTGATGGAGGAGAAATCCTTTTTGGAAACAATATTCAGCCTCAGATTTCTGAGGAATTCGGAGATGATATCTTCATTTGCCCCCTGTGAAACTCAGATTCTTTCTCTTGAGATTCTTTTGTCAGACTGGAAAAATGCATCTGTGGGGGTCTCTCCAATGAGATTTCCAAAATGCGTAGCAAAAATAACCTGAACGTATACGATTCCATGGGAGTGCATGTTGGAAATGTATACCTTTGAATGCATGTGCATTTACTATTTATGTATGGGGCATGAGGGGGAGGAAGAGATTTTGTTAGTTATTTTTACGTTCTTTAAAGCAATGGGAGTATAGCAGAGACTTTCAGAGTATTCATTTTAATGCTCTCCCTGCAGATTTATAGTCTTACAAGAAACGCATCACACAAGCACCCACTCTTGGGTGGGTGTCCTCCACACAACTGGCCTCCTGTCGGGAGTTTTCAACAACTCCAACCGCTGGTTGGCGTTGGGGTTGTCTGAAAACTTGCTACAGGTTTGTATTGAGCTAGAGGAGGAGAAGGGAGCAGACCAGAGCAAGCAGAGCAAGCAGGATGCATGCCTTACACTGGAGGAAAGGGGCAAATGTGTAACTAAACGTTGAAAAGAAGCAATAAATTCTACGATAAAGACGTGAAGTGAAAAGTTTAACAGCCAAGAGATGGGAAAGTTAGGAGTTTTTCTAATGCCGGGATCACGTGCCACCTTTGATCTCAATTTAGATCGTTAAATATATATTAAAAAGTAGATATTTTTGTCGGATTGTTATCTGAGCATTTTGCAAACATCGGTGCATTTTCAAAATAGGGGCAAAAAAATGTCTATTATTGCCATGTTGCAGACACTCCCAGAAACCTGTCCAAGATGCTGAAGGCAGTTGGGGGTGGTTAGATCTTGGCATCCTGGCTCAGGACTCTCAAGCACATCTTCCCTCTGAGCCAAGGGGGAGGACTCTGGGATTGAGTATTGCAGGAAATGGGGCTAGAGAACATTTCTGGGTCAGAACTCATTCACTTGTGGTTTTCAATGCTGAGATGAGACCATTGTGCCTCTGAAAAATGCTTTGATTTTTCTATGTCTGTTTATATATCTCCACAATCCCCCTCCCCTTTTGCTGTTTGTGGAAGGACAAGGGCTGATATGTCTGTTTTTTCCTTGTGTAACAGACGCCTTGTCTTTCCCTTTTCACGGACCAGGACGAAGTCACGGTGGAAACCACCAATCCTGAAAAGAACAAAATGGACAAATTAATTGAAATCCTCAACAGCATGAGGAACAACAGTAGTGACGTTGACTCCAAGCTCACCACCTTCATGGAGGAGGCCCAGAACTCTACCAACTCTGAGGAGATGCTGGGGGAGATAGTCAAGACCATTTACCAGAAAGCGGTGACAGACCGCAGCTTTGCTTCCACGGCAGCCAAGCTCTGTGACAAAATGGCCCTCTTCATGGTG
This sequence comes from Egretta garzetta, assembly GCF_000687185.1. Taxonomy (NCBI): domain Eukaryota; kingdom Metazoa; phylum Chordata; class Aves; order Pelecaniformes; family Ardeidae; genus Egretta; species Egretta garzetta. The sequence continues at coordinate 1,205,297 of NW_009270001.1, read as the reverse complement.
GAAGGAACCAAATTCCGGAGTCTGCTCCTCAACATGTTGCAGGTAATGAGATAAAATTAGTTGCTTAGATGCCTGCAACTTCACCCCTCCTGATTTTACCATGAATTTGGACAGGAGCTGAGCTGTTACCAAATTCCTTTTGAAGCCAGTTGATGTGAGGAGAACGGTACCTGGTGTACCTGCAGTTTTGTCTGTTTACATCTTTAACGGTTACCATAGATAACGTGGCACTGAGGGGTTTGTCAAGTTGCTCTTGATTCCCATTTAATGAGCTTTACATGGAATTTTGGTACCTCACACCCATCTGGAAATGAGTGGGTTGCTTGTGGCAGTATCCCCATGGCACGAGGGGAAGTCAACTTGGAGGGTCTTACAGTGGCGGGTCTTTGCTACTCTTTTTGCCTGTGGTCCATCTCAGCACCAGAGGTACCAAGTTCAGTCATGGTCCCTGAATACGCTGTTGGTTGCATCACCTGGCTGAAGGGCTCGCACCTGGTTTCTGCTTGCAACCCAGACAGAAATAATTTGGGTATGTGCTAATTATTCTGAGCGACTTTTTTATTGGTATACAAAGTACTGGTTGATTGTTCTGCTCCAAAACCATCAGCGACAGCAAAGTTGGGGGGGTAGACAAAAGCAGTGGCTGTCATAACTGGTCCATGATAATGGTGTATGCTGGGGAAACAGGACTCTTCTCACCTGCTCACGATCTGCTGGGGGGAGCGCGTTTTACTGTATCACCACGATGCAGGGGGGGTTGCTGTCTAGGGAGGGTGTTAGATGGACTTCTGTCTTTCTGCCTCTTTGGAGAGGGGACATGTAGAACATGAATTTCCATCAATTTAATTTGCGTTCCCATTTGGCCATTCCTTCATGTGTGGCACGTACAAAGCTCTTGGTTTGTCTTTCTGTTCTCTGCGCACATTCGGTGCCCAGCATCGCTCCAGTTTTTGGCACATCTGCTTGACCTTCTTGCTGTTGCCAGACCTCTCTCCCTTGGATGCTGCGCCTTGTGCGGGCCAAGTCACCTTTTGGGCAAGCAACATATGGTGGTCACCCATGCTTCTGGTCCTGTGGTGGAGGAAGTCTTGCAATGAAATTGTTTCTTCCTGCTCTCCGGATGCCTTCTCGCATCCGTACAGCAGGCAAAGGGCTGCCGCTCATATTTGCAGGGATGGGAGAGAAGAAGCTGTCTTCTGCCACCTCCACCAACATCACTGTCTGTGGGCAGCAGCATCCAGAAGAGCAGTGCTCGCTGGGAATATTGGGCATTGGATTGTTTGTGGGTTTTTCCCCAGGAAATGGCAATTGATTGAAATGGAAACTTGGCCTAGAAATACATATCCTCGGGAAAATGTTTCTGGCAATGGATTTTCATATGGAAATGAGAGGGAAGGCAATAGCCAGTAGTCTGGTAGGCTTGGCTATCTACCAGCTTCAGGGCTTTTAGGTTTTCTATGCGAGCAATCAGCCTTTCACCTTGGGTAGGTGTTTCCATCTCCCTCTGCTTCAACTCCACGTGATGTCATAGCAGGGAGACATCCATGTGCCAGGACTACACATGGGGGTGTGCAGGCTGATGGAACAGGAGGCTGGAGAAGACCAGGGTGTAGCTGTCATGTTAGAGCCAGGTTTAGAAAGCCCACCTGGATCTGACCTAGGCTAGGTCCAAGGAGATATAGTGCCAACCAAGATCAGAGCTTTGTGCAGGCAGGGCAAACCCCCTGAGGATGGCTAGGAGGAGGTACCTGCCTGGAGAGATGTTGGAAATGGCAGAGCAGACCTGAGAGTCAGCCTGTTCTTGTGGTGTTCCGGCTTTTTTTGCCATTGAAACAGCCAGGAGCTGCTCAGCAAGCAGCTACAGCAGCTGCACCGGCCTGAATCCACGTGGGTTTTCCATCATGGGTAATGAGAATGTTCAGCAACACGGGAAACAGGGATATAAGGAGCAAAATAAAATAATGAAAATCAATATTGAATGTAAACTAAGATAATCTTGCGCAGTCACTGGTCCGGTTTTGCTTTTCTCATTGCTCTGGGTGCGTATCAAACCCAGCATCTCTCCCTGCACCCACTCCTTCTCCGCTCTCCCCGGCAAAGCCCTTGGGCACAACACATGTCTGCCCATCATGTGTACCAGGTGGTGATTTTTTTCTCCATTGATTTATTTCTGAAGCGATTATAAAGCAGGAGGAGACAAATTGTGATCAACATCAGTCCCAGATTTAGCAGCAAAGGGCTGGAGGGGGCTCTAAACCCATCCGAGCATCCCATTCCTCCCATGACAGGTCGCTCTTGTGTCTTCCCCTGTTTGGCTGAGCGATGCTAAGAAATCCAAAATGAAGTCCAGGAGCGATGGTCAGGGAGCAGCAAGGTGCTTTCCGAAAGTTGAGGATGACGGCAGTCCTTCTGGGTTAGGGAGGACTCTTCCAACTTGCTTTCTTCTCTTGGCCCAGCACTGCCACCCCTACCAACAGACCCAGTAGACTGATTTATACTGCAATGTCATCTGCAATAATAACTGGCTTCGTATTCAGCTCTTCGTAGCATGAACGTAGGATAAATAATACATCTCCTATCTCCAGAGAGTCCCAAAGTGCTTACCAGGAACATGTAGCCTTGGTGTGATGGGAGCATGATGTCCGTTGTGGAAATCTGGGAAGAAATTAAATGTGAAGGGTGAGCAGGGTGTGCGGGTGACTGATTCCATGTGCAAGAGCATAGAAAAATATGCAAAAGGGATTTGCTCAGCCCCAAACTGCGCATGCTCTCGATGGGGCAGAAGGTGACAGATCACTACAGGTCAAAAGCAAAGTGCTCTGTGAGATTAAATAATTTAACATTTCCTTTCTGATAGGAAAGGATTTTGACTTTCTCCAAGCACAGGAGTTTTTTTCCAATGAAAATAATCAGATGCATCCACATGATTCATGAAATACTTTGATCAGCCCGAAAGTGGGATTTTTTTTGGTCATGTATTTAGGCTTGCTAACCCTGGCTGGAGACAGACCCAGGTATGAGGCACAAAAGACTTGTTGGAGCTGCCTTGATGTGAAATAAAGGGGTTGATGGTATTGATATATGATTTATTACCAATATCACAATGATATATTGATGTATCAATATGATATATTTATTTATGGTTCATGGTATGATGTTGATATATCCATATCAATATGATATGTTGATATACGGTTCATGGTATGATGTTGATATATCCATATCAATATGATCTGTTGATATATGGTTGATGATATAATATTACCCACCTCCAGTCCTGGCCACTCCACCGTCAGATATTTTCCATCGGCCATTTCTAAATAATTTACCATTAATTTAAAAAAAAAACAACAAACCACCAAGGGCTTGCTCCAGAGCTGGATTTGTTTCTCTCTAGCACCTTTCAGACTAATCTGATCCCCGGACGTAAGGAGCTCGGCTCGCCGGGAACTGGCGAGCTGGGGAATTACTCTGCCGGGGTGTGATAAATCGGGATCAACGTGATCCCCCCCCTCAGTGCTGCTGGCGCCTGGGGCCGGATCGCTCGCCCCCCCATCTGCTCCCGGCAGATGCTCCTGTTTTGTAGGGGCTTGTTTGTCCGTTTCTCTTGGGACTGCGATAGCAACGGCTCAGCCCCACCGGAGGATCTCATAAATTAATGCATTAACCCCTGGTGCCACCCTACCAGCATCCCGGTACCTACAGACCGCATCCCTATATCCCGCTGGACCTTAAAGCGAGCGGCGAGGGCTATTCCCACAGAGCAGGCAATAAACTGGCTTTTTAACCTGTCTCTTCTTATATTTTCAGCTGTTGACAAGGTGCTCGGGCTTGGGGGCTGCACATGTTCACAGCTTATCTCAGGGGACTTGTTTTGATCCCAAAACAGATGCCGGTGCAGAAATGCTGTCATCATCCCCCTCCCTGCAGGCAGTTCCTCTAAAGAGCATCCCCCCCGGCCGGCGTTGCACCATTTCAGGGTTGAAGGGAATCTATCTGGAAAACTCTGGTTTGAATTTATCCTTCATTCAGTGTTTCGGTCCCAAATCTTGGCTGAGGCTTGAATTTGGGTGCTGCGAATCTTTCGGGATACTTAAGGGAGATGTAGAAAGGGGAGGCATGGAGTGGGCAGCTGGTTGAGCTTGGGGAGATGGTGCCACGCGGGGGCTCAGCCCTGGAGAGGGGCGTCATTTGGGTTTGATTTTCTCCTCATGGAGTTTGGTTTGGTGTTTGGTACACGGAGCAGTTTTGGGCTGCGCGAGCCTTTGGGATGGACCTGGCTCAGTTGGGCCCAGGAAGCTTGGGTGGATGGGGGCACACAAGAACATCTTGGTGGCCACGTGCATGGTTTCTTCCCCCCTCTAGAAATACCTTCTTAATGGAAATCTAAATTGAAAGTACGTCTCTTCCGAGAGGGTTTTGCTTGTCATAGTTTCCCTCGCTGGCTTGTACCGGCTGCGGTGCTTTTCTTTTTCAGTGGGGGGGGTGTTAAGCCATGTGCCACAAACCCTTCACATGTAACATAAGTTGGAGTATTCCTCTGTTGAAACGGCCGTGCTCTTTATAGCAGAGCTGTGTCTGCATCTGAGCTATGCAGAGCCAAGTGTATTATTAGAGTGGACATCACTGGGGCTGTAATTGTACACTGCTCCCCTTAGCAACCGCAGCCAACAACACATCAAACAGAAGGCTGATACCTTCTTTTAATAAAAAAAAAAAAAAAGCCAACCCACCACCACGAAACGCACATCTCGCCACAGAGCAGCAGAGCCCGCTGCAGAGCGCACGCCGGCCTCCGGCCAGAGCCAGTGCCCGGTACGTCCCTGCGGTTGGAAATGTCTTGGTGCAAGTGGAGAAGGGCTTTTTGTTGCATATCCTGTTGGATACCCTACGGCGTACCCCAATGCATACCCTACGGCATACCCTAAGGCGTATCCTATGGTATACCACGTTGCACACCCTATTGTACACCCTATCACATACCCACACTAGGCTTCTTCATCGTCTTGGTTTAATCTCTTGATGCCCCAGAAATGGCCCTTCCTTGGTTCACAGAATCACTGAATGGCAAGGGTTGGAAGGGACCTCGGGAGATCATCCAGTCCAACCCCCCTGCTAAAGCAGGTTCTCCTAGAGCAGGTTGCACAGGACATTGTCCAGGCAGGCTTTGAATATCTCCAGAGAAGGAGACTTCACAGCCCCCCTGGGCAGCCTGGGCCAGGGCTCGGGCACCCTCAGAGTCAACAAGTTCTTCCTCACGTTCAACTGGAACCTCTTCTGCTTCAGTTTGTGCCCATTGCCCCTTGTCCTGTTGCTGGGCACCCCTGTGAAGAGTCTGGCTCCGTCCTCATGACTTCCACCCTTGAGATATTTGTATGTGTTGATGAGGTCCCCTCTCAGTCTTCTCTTCTTCAGGCTGAAAGGTTTAGTGCTGTGCTTCGCTCTGGTCATAGAAACTCTAGTTGAATCCCGTAGGTTTTGGCAGAGGTTGCACTTGGGTTTCGGTGGTCTCGGCTGGGTTTGAGATGGTCAGTGTGGCCAGTTCTAGAGGGGTCAACCAAGATGGTGGCCAAGCTGATAAAACAAAACCTGTTGTTGTCAGTCCAGGTGGAGGATGGAAGAGGAAGATTTAGGCTGGAACCCTTCTTGGGATGTAGATGCTGTGGCATTGGGTACTGGAGAATCAATCGGGGTGCAAAGGGAAGCGTTTACCATGCTGAGCATGAGGATTTGGGAGGAACAAGCTGAAATCCCTCCTTTCCCATAGGCTCCCTCATCATTTGAGCGAGCGACTTGACCTCCTGGGGATAGCAGCCCTTTCTGCACCGTAGGGGTTGTAAGGATAAAGACAGCAAGGGAATACTGTGGGAATTGAGACGTGGAAGCAATACACATGGTTAATGCTGAAAGGCAGATTTTTTTTTTCCCCCTTAACATGATTAAGGTCCAGGGCTTCAGCAGGGAATGGTTTGTGGTTTGATAGAGGTGGAAGCAGGAGAATCCAGGCATGGCTAGAGAGCATCTGACGTGTGCACCATGTCCAGCATTGACTGTAAAACCCATTGGCCCTCTTTCCATGGCTGTTTCTAACTTAATTTAATTGCAGATGGTCCAGTTCATGTGCAGAAAACACAGCAGTACCACTTGTCTTGGAAAAGGCATTGCCCAGGAGATGTCGGAGAGGTTGTTTCACCTAAAGTTAGAGGGGAAAAAAGGTCCCAAGGTCCCTGGAGCAAACCCCAAGGCCAGAAATACGGGTGTCTTGGGTGCTGCAGTGGTGAGGGTTCACACTCTGAGGTCCACAGAGCAGCACCTCATCCATCTCCTTGATCTGTGCATGAGCCCAACATCTCTGCCTTTGGTTTCTCTTCCAGAAGAGTTTGATGAGCTCTTCCCAAGGTGAGGTGGTGATTCAATGGGGAAATCCTCCTCAGTTCGAGCTCTTCTCCACC
>NW_009270001.1:1196623-1198832 GCF_000687185.1 Egretta garzetta | reverse complement strand
GGAATGAGGGACATCTCGGTGGTGAACCTCAGAGTTGGTGTGTGCATGGGCTCTGCCAGCCCTGCAGGAGCCCAGCACAGGCAGAGGAATAGCAAATGATGCTGCCCTTGTGAACACCTTCATTTGGGGGTTTGCAACAACTTGCAGAGCTTGGGAACCTTTTTCCTGACATTTCTGCACCGATGTTGACAGCACTGTCCCGGTTTTGTGGTGGGACTCGCCAGCGCGAGCTGCCTGCCGAAGGCAGCCTTGCAGATGGGATTTGTTCTCCATACGCCCAGGGAATTCAAAGGCAATTCTGAATTCATGCATGCGCATATATGCGTAATATATATAAGGGCTTGGAGGGGGACAGGGAGCAGAGCCCTGCAGGTGGCTCCCAGGAGCATCCCCAGCTGCCTGCATCCTCCTCGAGCAAGGAGAAAAGGAGGAGTGGGAAGGAGACGCGTTCCCTCCTGTTTGCCCTCAATTGCGTCTCTGAAGATGCTCTATCATTCTGTAACAGGGTAATTATTATTTTATTTTTATTATTATTTATTACCGGGGGGGGTGTGGTATTTTAGTGTTTGTTGTTTTATTAATTTTTATTAATTTTTTGGTTTTTTATTATTATTTTATTATTTATTATTTTATTATTTATTTTGCGTAGTCTTGCGGGGCCAAACGTCACCCGTGCGAATGTCGGCACTGGGCAGGAGAGGGAGCCAGGGGAGCGGGCTGGCACCCTGCCGGCGCTGGCAGGTGATGGGTAGAGCCGGGTATCAATTAGAGCTGGCCCCGCCGTTACCCCTGAGCCTGGCCAAGCCATCGCTGGCTGCCCATAGTAATACCGCTCGCTCGGCTTCGCCATCCACGATACGGGAGCCGCTGGCAGACAGGTCCCATGCGGGTCTGCGAGTTATTGGAGAGCCCGGGATTAAATATCGAGCTGTGTGCTTCAAACTTGCTGCTTTTCCCAAGCAAAGCGATGGCTGTAGGAGCCATCTGGCTCCTTCGCAACCTTTCCGTGAGGTGGGAACATGGCGGGGGAGAGGGATCGCGGGGCATCACCTCCTTGGAGGCTGATGGTGAGAGGAGGTGGGGTTTAATGGAGCACAAAGAGGGGGTTCACCCAAGATCTGGGGCTTTAATGGAGCGCAAAGAGGGGGTTCACCCAAGATCTGGGGCTTTAATGGAGCGCAAAGAAGGGGTTCACCCAAGATCTGGGGCTTTAATGGAGTGCAAAGAGGGGGTTCACTCAACATCTGGGGCTTTAATGGAGCGCAGAGAGGGGGTTCACCCAAGATCTTGGGTTTTAATGGAGCGCAAAAGAAAAAGGCAGTGAGTTCCCACTGATAGGAAGGAGGGCATGGGGACAGGAGCTGCGCTCCACAAGCACTAGGAGCCCTCTGAGCTGGAAATAGCTGAGCCAGATCCCAAATTAAGCCGGCCACAAGGTTGCACTGCACATCAGTCTTGAGCCTGGGGGTGGGTTTCGGGGCTCACAGCCCCTTGAGGAGTTGCAGCTGGAGGTGGCCACAGGGCCAGTGGGCATCGCGGGGGATGCCAGGGGGGTCGCTGGGGCTGGAGTCCATCTGACATAGGGGAGGTGTTTAGTTTCGAGTGGCAGGGCATCATGCAGTTGAGAGATTGATGGGAAGCAGGACTTAAGTTGCAAAAAATTAAAAAAAAACCTTAGAGTTTAAAGAATGGCATATTTCTCAGGAATTCAGTGTGCCGGTAAGATTTTATATTGCGATCCTGAGCGTGTCATGAAAAATAGCCATCAGCTTTACTCTGTAAATAAGTTGTGTGTGGTTTCTCCTGGCTCCTTTTCACCCTGGAGGGGCCAAGGCTGCAAGGTGGGGACCAGTCCCTGCTCCGGCACATGGTGTGACCTCAGAGATGGTACTTGGTGTCCCATCGTCTCTGCTGACCAGTGGATGCCCTATCTGGCATCTTCCAGTGGTGGTGGGACTCAGTGGAGGTTCCTCTTGGTCCTGCAGGCTGGTGGTGAGCAAATGTCAAGAGCATCCCCAGCTGAGCTGCTGCCTGCTTCTGCTGCCTGCTTCTGCTGCCTGTCTTGTTGAACATCTTTATCAATGACCTGGATGAGGGGATTGAGTGTGCCCTCAGTAAATTTGCAGATGACACCAAACTGGGCGGGAGTGTGGATCTGCTGGGGGGGAGGAGGGCTCTGCAGAGGGACCTGGCCAGGCTGGAGCCATGG
>NW_009270001.1:1194938-1196245 GCF_000687185.1 Egretta garzetta | reverse complement strand
CGAGGGGCACCGGCCTCAAGTTGTGCCAGGGCAGGGTGAGGTTGGCCATGGGGAACAATTCCTTCCCCTTGGGGCTGTCAGGCACTGGGAGGGGTTGCCCAGGGAAGGGGTTGAGTCCCCATCCCTGGGGGGATTTAAAAGCCAGGCAGGTGCTGAGGGCCAGCGTTTGGGGGTGGGATGGCAGGGTTAGGTTGGACTTGATGATCTGCAAGGTCTTTTCCAACAAAAGCGATTCTCCAATTCTAAAAGCACGGCCAAGCTCAGCCCGGGGGGTTTGGGTGGTGGGACCCTGTGCACGCCCGGTGCGTGGGCTGCAGCGCGGAGGCGAGATGGAGCAGAGGCTCTGCCGGGCTCTAGGTGGAGACTGCAGCCTGTGCAGCCTGCCCGCAGCTCTGGGCCAGATCCAGGCAGCGGGGTGGGCTCCTGGCTGCTCCCAACCATTGCTGGTGGGTGAGGATGCTCAGGGCCACGCAGGGTGCCCCTGGGGTAGGAGAGGCAGCAAAAAAGAAAAAAAAAAAAGCCTCAAAATCCATTTATTCATTGACTAAGAGGACCCCCCCCTCCACCCACGGTGCTGGAGGCAGGGGAGCACTTTGGTGCTGAGATGCCCTCAGGCCAGGCTGGACTGGCATCAACTCCGGCGCTCCGATTTGTCCTAAAAGGCTCAAATCCAAGCCCGGGATGTGGGAGCACATTCCTGCCAGCCTGGGGACTCAGCCGGCCTAAGGCACTCTCCTGCCAGACCATCTGCTCCTGCCTGCACCCGCATAAATCTGGCTCACGCAGCCGCCCTGAGATGGGGATTTCGGGATGCTGCGGGGTTGGAAGATCCCTGCTGCGGGCACCCACAGCCACCCTGCCATCCCCAGCCTTGCTCTTCGTTCCCTTCGCCTTACTTGGGGATAGGATTTTTGGAGGCTCAATGGGACCCTGCAATGCATCGCCCTGCCTGGGACCCATCCTGCAAACCCCCACGTCCCCCGGTCACTTTGCTGGAGGATGAAGCATCCTTCTGGTAGCTCACTGGAGAAGCTGGGAACATCAGCTCCCAAGCCAAGGCCAGAGCAGATGCAGGTGCCAGCATCAGCCCAGAGCTGGGGTTTGGGTAGAAGGACATTAGAGAGGGCAGCACCTCTTTTTCTTTCCTGGGAAGGGGGGAAAATGGGGTAGCTTGTGCTTTGCCCATCCCTGGCATCACTCAGCCACCGGCATGCAGGATACCGGGGATGCTCTTGTGCTCACCAGAGGGAAGTCTCTTTTTTTTTTTTTTTTTTTTTTAAAGGTTTCTTGGCTCGCCCTCAAAATTT
>NW_009270001.1:1193015-1194925 GCF_000687185.1 Egretta garzetta | reverse complement strand
GGGAAAGGGGGTTTTATTAGCCTGCACGTACTTATGCATCTGAAATATGCTTTGTAATCTTTCCTCTCTGATGTTATTTAAAATACATATTTGGGCTTGTCTGTTACCGTCTGGGAACGCAGAAAGTTTTGCCCAAACGGATGGAACCTTCTGGTGGGAAATAAACTTGTTATCACGATATGCCTGAGTCTTTTTTTTTTTTTTTTTTTTTTTAACGGATTTCTAGCTGACCTGCAAGAATTTGTATCAATCAATCGTTTCCAACCGAGCAGGCTTGATTGACATGCTGAAGCAGCCCGGAGGGGCAGTCCCATGGGACCTGCAGCGTGGGTGTCACGGCATGGGCACCCTCAGCATCCGCTGGCCAGGCTTAGGCTCATTTTTTTCACTGCTGGATATTTTTGTGTGTACCTACCTGTCAAACTCTGAATTTGGAGAATTAATGCTGCCGCAGAGTCCGCATCCCCTTTAACCTCCCCCAGGGGTGTCATTTTGCACAGCCTCATCTTTTCCTGCTGCTGACACTTAAAGAAGCCAATGCAAAATGATGATGTGAAGTGGCTTTGGTGGGAAGAGTCCCAGGAGCGGAGGAGCTGGAGGGTACACAGCAGGTGAGAAATGAGATGCAGAGGGAGCATTTCAGGTCCCTGTCCCATGCCTGGCCAGCAAACAGGGCTGATACCGGTGCGAAACACAGCATCCCAATCTTGAGGACAGGATGATGCCACCTCGTTGTCACACATCCTCTGGTCATCAGTGGTGCTGCCACCCATGGGGTCCCCACCGTGCTCTCCCTGCTCACCAAGCATCCAAAACCAGTGCTTCCTTTTCCCTTCCCAATGATATATCCCTCCACTTTTCTTTCTTTCCTTCCTTTTTTTTAATTACTATCGCTCTGCATATTCTTGGTTTTAATAAAGATGGGGTGGGAGGAGCATCTCTGGCAGCGCTGGGATCCCAAACCCAGCGATGTCGCCTCCAGTCCAGGAGCAGCAGGAACTGAAAGCGAAGACGGCGAGAGCAAAGCGTGCGCCGGCTAAGGAAACAGTGTCAGGCTGGAAAAACAAAACCTTTCCTTTTCGGCTTCGTTAATAAGAATAAGGTGTGTATCCCTGTATGCCTTTAATATCCCAGCCCATGCCGTCTGGTGGTCTTACACGGTGATGCTCACAGTCAGCCGCTCCACCAATATGCTGCAAAATACGCCGTGGTAACCATGAGCATCCCTTTAGAGACAGAAAGTTTGGAGGGATCGAAGGGGTTTGCAGGTTAATGTTGTTCTCTGCAGCTCTTTTCTGTAATCTTAGCTTTTCCAGCATGGCTGGGCAGCTTCGGAGGCGTTGCAGGGTGTTCTGTACCTGCGTGCAGAAAAATGTAACGTATCTTTTACATTCATTTGAAAAAAAAACTAGCTGAGTACATTTGCTATAGCAGAAGCTCCCTGGCTTCCTAGGATTTGTAAATATTAGCCCCCGAGAAAGATTTTTAGAGCTCTTTTGTGTAAATAATGTATTTTTTTTTTAGCAGACTGGTACTTCACCTCCAGGTCCCAGCTTTCAGTGGTCGCTTGTCCCCCATCCTAGGGAGCCCAGAGCTGCATTTCCAGCAGGGAGCTCCAGTACCGGTACCCGATGCCCATCGGATGCTTGGCCACGGCTTGGCCACAGCGGTGGGAAAGACGGGGTGAAAAGCAGGCAGAGGAGATAAGAGGGTTGTCAGCCCCTTCGCTTTCCAGCGTGTTTGCTCAGTGATGTTGAGTGCTGGGCCAGAGCCACCACCTCCCTGCAGACTAAACAGTTGCAATGTTTTCTCCCATGACCGAAAGAATTTAGAAAAGGGTCCCGGTATGAAACTTTACACGAACTCTGGGTGCCACGAATATCTCTGGCTGGGAGTCTGTTAACTCTTCC
>NW_009270001.1:1180930-1192877 GCF_000687185.1 Egretta garzetta | reverse complement strand
TTGCTTTCTTTTAAAGGAGAAAACAAAGATCTCAACAGCCACAATAGAGCTCTGAAGTCCTCAACACAGGACAGACCTGGACCCATTGGAGTGAATCTAGAGGAGGGCACAAACATGGTCGGAGGGATGGAGTGCTTCTACAAGGACAGGCTGAGAGAGTTGGGGTTGTTCAGCCTGGAGAAGAGAAGGCTCTGGGCAGACCTGACTGCGGCCTTTCCGTGCTTAAAGGGGGCTTAGAAGAAAGATGGGGGCAGACTTTTTAGCAAGGCCTGTAGTGATAGGGCAAGGGGTGATGGTTTGAAACTTAAAAGAGATTCAGACTGGATAGAAGGAAGAAATGTTTTATGCTGAGGGTGGTGAGGCACTGGGACAGGTTGCCCAGAGAGGTGGTGGAGGCCCCATCCCTGGGGACATTCCAGGTCAGGTTGGACGGGGCTGTGAGCAACCTGATGGGGTTGAAGATGTCCCTGCTCACTACAGGGGGGTTGGACTAGATGGCCTTCAAAGGTCCCTTCCAACCCAAACCATTCAATGATTTGATGATGATTCTGTAATGTCCCCATGACTCTTGGACCTGTTTGTGTCTATCTATGGGAACTGAGGTCCATCCAAAGGTTGTGCACTTCCCTGCACTGCCCAGCTTGGGGGCTTCTACCACAGAGGCAGGTTTCGGAGTTGAGGGAAGCCACCGGGGCTTCATTCATCCATCAGATGAGCAGAGAAGCAGAGGTTGAGCATCAGTGTCTTGCACTCCATAGCCAGCTCAGCAGATTGATGGTCCCAGCCCATCATGAAGGACCACCAAGCACATATTTGCTAGACCAGTCTTAGCATCCTGCAGGGGATGCATCCTGCTGCCAGGGCACCCAGGAGAATCCCTCCTAGGACAGAGCTGGTGTAAACCAGGAGTGCCCATGCAGAAAAGCTCCTGATGGCAAATGGGATCAGCTGCCTGCTTTTCTTCCCTGCCTGGTTTCATTCATCTGCAGGCAGGCTGGCGTTTCAACGGGTGCAGCTTCATTTTGAATGCAAGCTGCATTTCTCCAGCCACAGATAAAGCAGCACCTGCCTCCACGGCCACTTTTCCTCCTCTTATAGCTCTCTTTGCAAACTTGGCCCATCCCCGTCGACCCTTCAGCACCTCTGCCTTATAAAGAGGACACATTGCATGTGCAGAACTTAAAGTAAGAATGCAGTCTGCTGGCAAAATCCTGGTGCATCCCCCAGGCTGCAAGGCTGGGCATCTCCGGCTGTGGCATTTGCAAGAGGGATCCACCCATCAGCCTCCGCCGAGGTCCCAGTCATCGTCCCGAGTTGGCGTTGGGCCAACTGGGTGTTTTTCCAGTCACAGAAGTGGACTCTGAGCAGATGCTGGGGATGGTGGTAGGCGTCAGACCTTGCCCTGATGCGAGGACAGGGTTGAGAACTGCCCACCAAACCATCCCCACCCATATAAAACAGCCCCTTTGCACTTGCTTGGGGGATTTCTTCAAACCAGCATGGTTTTACACTGAGCTCATGCTTTGGGGAGCATGGCTCATAGAATCATAGAATGTTTTGGGTTGGAAGGGACCCCTAGAGGTCATCTAGTCCAACCCCCCTGCAGGAGCAGGGACACCGCTAACTAGATCAGGCTGCTCACAGCCCCGTCCAACCTGGTTTTGAATGTTTCCAGGGATGGTGCCTCCACCACCTCTCTGGGCAACCCGTTCCAGTGTTTCACCACCCTCATTGTAAAGAACTTCTTCCTTATATCTAGTCTAAACCTACCCTGGTTTAGTTTAAAACCATTACCCCTTGTCTTGTCACTGCTGGCCAGGAGATTTCTATTAATATATTTTTCCATGCAGTGGGGCTACCAGCTGTGGATGCTGGGACAGGCAGGAATCTGCTGTGCTGATCCCCTCTTTTCCTACCACCTCCGTGTAGCAGGGAGGGGATTGCTGGCATGGGACGGGGTGCTCTTGGGGACGTGGATGCTTTGCCCCCGTCTCGGGGAATGGCTGCCTGGGAGAGGATGCACAGGGTCTCCCAACATCCAAAGGTGACCTGGGCTTTTCCCACCTACGCTCGCAAAGGCAAAAGGGCATGTCGTTGCCTCAGGGATCCCGCAGCACCAGGACTTAAACGAATATAACGAGGATCTTCTGCAACACTTTGGAGGAGCAAGCCTGCCGAGCAGGAGCTGCCTCCTCCAGGCGTTATGGCCATGGGGTGGCTGCAGGGCTGGGTCGAATGGGCGTCCCAGCTGCTCTGATGAAAACCCAGCAAGAGAATTAATTTGTATTTCTTTGTGGTCCCTTGTCTCCCCACCGGTCCCACTCCACAAGACTGAGAGGTTGGCTTCAGGCTCTCAAAGGTATCATTAGTTCCCAATGTCCGTGTGTCCTGCTGTCTGTCTGTGTCCCTCTGCTCGCTGTAAGGTCTGGCTGGGGCAGGCGATGACGTTTTGCTGTGTGATTGCTTCTGGGTTCATGGGATAACAGGGCTTTAAAGTGGTGATAAACTGCTGTTATCCCGCTGAGCTGACACCCTGGCACGTGTTTGGGAATCCAGAAAGGTGCTAGATAGGAAGGGCGGCAATAAAAATTAAGTAACGAGGAAGACAGCTCTGTCACCTGGGTACCACCGGAGGAGGTGCTGGCAAACATCCGCTGGTGAAGCAACCGGAGCTCCCAGAGCATCCCACTCTCTTTTCATAGAATCACAGACTCGTTTAGGTTGGAAAAGACCTTTAAGATCACCAAGCCCAACTGTTCCCCTAACCCTGCCATCCCACCACTAAACCCTGGCCCTAAGCAGTGTATTTCCAGAGTATTTCTGCTCTGTGCATTATCCCTCTTGAAAATTATTTGGAGAAATGGTCCTGCCATAACGCGGTATAAGCCTTGCTAACTCGGTGGAGATGCCAATGTGTTCTGGTGGAAATGAGATGTGCTCCAACTAGGCAGTAAGCTCTGCTGACCTGTGGGACACGATGTCATCCCAGGATGTGGACACATCTCAATTCTGATGTTTTCCCCTCAATGAGAGCAAAGAAGAAGGAGATGACGGGACACCAGGGGATTTCCTTTGGGCTGCCTCTTCTCCTCACTCTTCTTTCTCTGCACTCAGAGAAAGAAGATTTTTACACCAGGACAAAATGGTGTTTGGTGTTCATGGTGTGCAGACCATGCTACTTCACCCTTCTGGTCATCTCCGAGCTTCCACTGAGGCAGTGCTCCAAGATCTCTGGCAGCTTCTAGGTTAGCAGCAACACTTTTCTGTTTGCACATCCATCATTATGCTCCCACCTGGGCGCTTTAAACTTGGACTAAATCAATAATTAACTGCTTGCACCTCTGCAGCCCCTGAGGAACTCAGAGACATCGCTGGCTCGAGCCACGATACACCCACGTTGGGTGGGTAATTGCTGTTGATCCCAGATTTGAAGCCAGATGGAGAGGTCATGGTAAGACCAGGGGGCAGGAGGTTCATGTGGCCACCCGCTTGGTCACCTTGGAGTGTTTGGAGACAGGAGAAGTGCCCACACCTCCTGTTGGCTGTGATTATCAGCTGCCTCAGTTACCCAAACCTGAGGAATTTAAAATGTATGGATGTTCCTAATCCTGGGAGTTTGCTCAGTATCTCCTTTAGAAGAACCAGGAGTTTTCTGACCTTACCTTCCCCTTCCTGCCCAAATCCTTTTGAGAAGAATAAGCACTTTTTGTGTCTGTCTGATGGCTTCAGGATCTTTGATGAGTTGTTCTTGTAGAATTGTTCAGTGGCATTTGATACAAATTATATATCGTCTGGTGGTCAGCTGATGGGTGGTAGGTGCCCACAGGGTGGTGGTCACACTCCTGGTAACCTGGACCTCCACCATGCAATGCATTTTGAAGACATCTGTGATTAGAAACATTCATAGAGCTGTGGCCATCATAAAACCAGGTTCACGCTGAAGGCCACCGGTAGGATTTGCCGCTCTTTCCAAAGTGGCCAAAACACCCCAAGAAGAAACCGCTTGTACCTTCATCTGGCGCTGATCCAGCTTGGAGGAAACAGCATGATGAAAGCCTGTGGGAGTGAAATGCCTCATGGCTGGGTGAAGCCAGGACCTTTGCAAGGCTGGGCACAGGGTGTCATCTCTTATTTAAAAGCTTTATCTACTTTAAATGTCAACAGCTCCTTTGTTGGAGTAATAATAATTGCCGCGATTTGCATGTCTCAGTCACACGCCCCAAAGCACTTTGCAGAGGAAGATGAGTAAATCGTTCCCGTTTGCCAGCTGGGAAATCAGGGTACAGAGGTGATGGGAGCCCACGCAGGACTGGAAATAAATCTCAGTCTCCTGTGCTGCGGTTGCCCGGTCCTGCGTGGAAGCTGTTGGCTCAAAGCAGGTTTTCTATTGTCTTACTCTGCTTTGTCTTATTGTCTCTGGGCTGGCAGTAGCATGGGCAGGGATTGTGTGGTGGGATCTCGGTATGGTTTGGTCCTAAGGGAGTGTCAGCAGGGTGCAGGCAGAGAGGCCTGGGGTGTTGCTGTGGGTGGTTGGAGGAAGAGCAGAGTGCATGGAAGAGCTGATGGTCCCACCTCGTGTCCCACCATGGTTTAGTACAGCAAAGGAGCTTGTGTAGTGGTGTCCACGTGGAGTGAGATGTTCCCGATGAAGCTGTGGGTGGTAGCTCTGCTTCAGAGGTGCCCGGTGAGACCTTGAGCATCCATGGGCGGAGGTGTTCCATCACTCCCTGGTGCTGCCACAGGTTTCTCCAGCACCTCCTGAGCTTCTTCTGAACGCCTGTGCTATAAACTACTCATCTCACTGGGTTATACTCCCCAGAAAGCAAAGCTACGCTCCAGAGCCTCCTCCAAGCCGCAACCTAAACACAAGTATTATTTAAATTATAAACAGGAAATAATGCAGGAATATTAAGGGTGCAAAATGTCATTTATCGGAGCCCTTTCTAGGAGGGCTTGGGGATGGAGCAGGCGGAGGGCAAACTCCTCTGGGAGAGCGACAAGGGACGGATGCTGTCCCAGCCTCTACCCGCCAGCTCCCTCCTCCAACCCATTTTCTTTGTCTCAGGCCTTTTCCAAAGAGCCATTTAAGGCTCCAACCTTTTGTAGCACATTGCCAGTAAGATCAAGTATTTAGCACGGCCTCTCTCAGCTTTTTATATAGTGCCTAGCGCTGATATCTAAGCGTTATAGATTTCTTTTTGCGCAGTATTTCTGACTCAGTATTTCCTGCCTCCTTGACAATGACTGAGTAAACAGCAGGGCTGCCAGAGGAAGAGCCCTGTGTTTACAGAGCAACAAGCCCAAATGTGTCTTTTTTTTTTTTTTTTTTCCATCAGAAGGTGGCGATTCTTAAATTAACCCTCATTTTTATCCCACGCTAAACTTTTGCCCTCTGACTCGCTGCTGACAAGAGTCGGTGGGCCCAGATCTGGGGAAAAGTTATTTGGGACTTGTCTTAAAAAAAGTGTGGCAAACTCCCAAGGGATGAATTTTCAGCTGCAGCTGTCTGGGCTGGAGTGAGGGCTTAGATCCGATGGCAAAATGCTGCTTTTCGTCCCGCTTGACTTTGCTGCCCACCAAAAATGGTAGAGGAGGGATTTTCCTCTTCTCCCATGGAGCGGCCAAGTCTTCTTGGTTCTTCAGGCTTGATCTTGGTCTTGGAGAGATCTCATGTCTGAGTCAAGAAGGGATAGCATTGCATGAGCTGCATCTACACTGAGACGAGGAGTGGGCTTTGACTTGGGTGCAAGAGTGGAGAACCCCAAGACAAAGGCATTTTCTATTTCCATTTCTGGCAGAATTCAGGAGCTTCAGCTCAAGGAATCCTTGCCATGCTTAGAAAGGTTCCAACGGGGGATGTCAGAGGGTGGGCTGAGCTGTGGCATGCTTGCCTTTGCCCATCAATGAATACCCCTGACCTACCCATCACACATGGTAAAGCCCAGTGCGATGAACGTGCTTAGCCTTCTGATCAATGCCCCAAACCTGTCCTGTGTGAGACCACTTCTGAGGTCTCCTTGGCATCTCCCCACTTGCTGCATGGTTTCCCAGTGAACCCTTCTCCCAAACCAGGCAGAGAAGGGAGGTCAACCCTGCTACCTGGTATAAATACATTTTATTTTAAACTATAGGCATTGAAGGAAGGTCATCCAGTAAACGCACCCAGATTATCTACAGGCCAGGGCACCCCCAAATTAGTAATACAATTTGTGTTTAAAAATACAGCCAAACTGATGAAAGATAATTTGCTTACTGCCCTGACATCACCACCTAAGCATGGGGCAAGCCAATCCACAGGTTATTTTTATATAACTCCATGAGGCATTTCCAGAGCAAATAAAGTTCACTGGGCAGGGCAGTGACCCGGCCGTCTGGTTTCAGTGCTCTTCAGCCTCCTCAAGGCTTCTCATTGGTGCTGCAGAGGTCTGTGGGTCAGGGCACGGCTCCACCGGATGTGCCCTGGGCACACGGGACTTGGGTTTTCCTCTCCATTGAGCCGCTCTTCACTGCCAGGAAGCTCTTCACCTCTCCCACGCTCGTGGTCTGGCTCATCTGTTTTGGTTGCAAACCCTTTGGAGGAGCAGTTGAGTTGCTCTCCACATTCTACATGCGTGATGGGTCATGGGTCCTGCTGGGAGCATGGCCTACGTGCAGCCAGGTCAATCATACCTGTAACTCTTAACCAAATTACCTAGATGACAGCAGTGGTCTCCTCAAACATGGACACCCCAAGGGAGGTGGGAAACCTCTGCGCAGGTGGCATTTGTGTTGGCTCGCCCATCTGTGTGTGCCATGGTACTGGTCAAACCTGCTGTCTGAAGGCCAAATTTAAGGACAAAGCTCCCTGTGCCACCTTCCTCCTGCCCACCGTGACACTGGTGTGGCACCACCCCGCGGGGTCAAAGCAAGATGGGTATCTCAGGATGCTTCGGGACAGCCCTGACGCTACCATGGAGGTTCAGCTCCTGGCAAGCCCAACTCTTGCCTGTAGGCAAGCATGGTCCAAAAAACATAGTTCCTACCTCTGGCAAGGTGCTTTTCCTACTTTGTCAAAGGAATCAGTATCAGCCCCCCTTTTGCAGAGTACATGCAAACAATCTCCTTTTGCTCCCAGGGAGTTGCTCTGTGGGTACTGGCAAAATCTGGCCCAGCCCAAGGCTGCAAATGGAACAAAGTTATTCCCGCTGCAGTATCATGTTTTGGGTCAAAATGTTTACGGTGACCTCTGCATCCATCCCGTGTTCAATCCCCTGCTCCTGTCCTTCATGGTGGTCCATCGAAGCTTGCACAAACTTTTTGGTGGCTTGGGGGGGGAAGTTGGGAGAGGACCCCAGCCCCTTTTCTTCTGCAAGTGTCTTCTTCAGCTGCAGCATTGGGGGCAGAGTGTTCATTGATGTCTCTGCTGGGTGGTATCACCCACTGGGTGCCGTAGGAGGAAGAAAAGAGGGTGCTGCGTGGTGGCATCCCTTCCTGCTCAGCTCCCATCCCAGCCTGATGAGTTTGGTTGGTTTATGGCAATTTTTTGTTTGGTTGGTTGGGTTGGTGGATTTTTTTACAGAAAATATTGTCTTTAAACAGAAAGTATTGAAGTTTCAGTTTTCTCTCTTGCAAGGCTGCAGGACGGGGCAATGTGTTTGTGTTTGAAGAAGGAATGGGAAGGAGGATAGTTTCCTGTGGTGTTTTTTATTCTTTCCCAGTAATCTGGGACCACAGAGCCTGTGCGGTTATCCCGAGCCAGAAGGAATTTCCCAGGGATCCCAAAATATGGCCCCCTTCCTGGGCTGCATCAGTGTGGACCTTCCCAGGCAGGACAGGGGGGCTGCTGGGGGGCATCCATCCTGGGAGGGGCAGGATGGCTCGGGGGCTGGAGCCAGGTGGAATGCTGATGAGATGCAGAAGACAACTCCGTGCCAGGGGATGGAGAGGTCTCAGGCCATCAGGGAAGAGCTCCAGGGTTCAAAGGGTGGAGTTGGCCGGTGGGTGACCTTATGGGTGGATGAGGCTGGAGGTCCCCGTTGGTGCAGACGAGGGGCAGAGGATGCTCTCTCACTTGGTTTTTTTAATTTCTCAATAGTCAGGGGGTCATTTCTCTTTGACTTTTTTTTTTTTTAAATTAAAATTCAAGTGAAAACTCCAGACCAAGTAATTTGGTAACCCTGGGGTGATAACCTGAGCTAGCAAATAACTCTTTCCTCCATCACTGCCCTGGGACCGGCTGGGTAATGAAAGGACGAACTCTGCAGACTCCCCTGGAGAGTTTGAAAAGACCCAACAGGATTTGGCTGCAGGTTGACTTTGGAGTCGCAGACACAGTTGGGCAATTGCCTTATAGAAATGGGTGGAGAGAAGAATTAGTCATCACTGTTTGGTTAATAAGTGCCTCGGTTATTTTACAAGTCTTTTTCCTGCATATGCAAAGATATATTTTATTTTTTTTTTCCTTTTGTCATGAAATATATAAATAGCTCCCATCTTGGGTTTTCCATGCCTACCGTTGTGTCATGAAGATAACCATCACGCTTTTACCTGGCTTTCTTCAGCAGCTGCTTTACTTAACCTTGGCTTCAAAAGAAAGATGTCCTGTGTGTTGCTGGGGACGGGAGAGCAAACTTTGGTGTGGCGGCTTTGACATCTCCCTGGGCTTTGCAGAGTGCAGCTGCAGGTCGGAGCATCCGCAGCGGCAAAGCCCTTTGTCTCGGGCGGTAGGAATAAACTGAGATGAAAAAGATAGAAGATCATTTATTTCATTGCTGGATTTCAAATGTTGTGCAACCCGCACTGGGAACGCACGGTGTGGAGAACGAACTTGTCCTGTTCTTTAATTTTCCCCTCCTTGGTGTCGACTAATTTTTAATATCGAGGAAAGGTCCCTATGGAGACAGACAAGTAAAGTTGCGTGGGACATCGTGCCAGAAGCTCTGCAGCATCACCGCAGATGCCCAGGGAAAACCACCTTGGCTCTGAGTGCAATGCACTCTCTTGTGCCATCTTCTAGGAAGGTTTTTATTTGCTTTTCTCTGTCGCCCCTTGCTCTTGGCCACATACTCCCAACACACACACATCCCTTTTCATATCCTGCCTTCGGGCAAACCCGTTTTTTTTCTCCCCAGGCTGATGGGGAGGCAGCTCTCACCCTGCACACTTCCTCCCGATGCTGCTCCATAAATCACGTCATTCAGATAATCCTTGGTCATGGCAACCATCAGCTCAGGAGCAGGGTGACCTTTTAATGCCAAGCCCAGGCTGCCCTGATCTTCTTCTGGTCGGGCAGGGAGCCAGTCTCTGCCGTAATTTTGTGAGACCCCAGGGAACAGCCAGGCCATTAGGATGCCCCTGGCCAGACACTGGGTCTGCTGAAGATACTGGAATGAACAAGCTGGGCAGGTCCATCTGGACCACCAAGCCCGGCATAGCCACCAGCATTCATTGCGTGTCCCCTACGTTTCATTTAACCTCTTTGTTGCTGTTTTTATGCGATCTTGGCTGTGCGTATGGCAAGAGTCCCCGTGTCTGTCCGAGGGGGAGGGCAGAGCACGGGGGGTGCCACCTTTAGCGCAAGCCGTGACAGTTATTGCAGGGGTTGGTGATATTTCTACAGTACCTGCTTTCTGGTGGCTTTGCTGTGTTGAAATTCCAGCCACTCCGTGTGCGTTGAGTAATCTCCCCGCTGTTACTAAAGAGTCAGTCTGTCTGTCTTCCTCCCCCCACCCTGAGTTTCAATTTCCTCCTAATTCTCTCGCTAGACAGCCGTTGCCTCTCCCATGGCGATGCGGTTTTGCTGATGCAGCCTGTTGTCTCTGTCCCTCTTGCAGAAGGATTTCACCATGCGGGAGGAGTTGCAGCAGCGGGATGTGGAGCGCTGGCTGGGGTTCATCACCTTCCTCTGCGAAGTCTTCGGCACCATGAGGAGCAGCACCGGAGAGCCCTTTCGAGTCCTTGTCTGCCCCATTTATACCTGCCTCAGGGAGGTAAATGCCTTCAGAGTTTGTCCTTCTTCACCCAAGCCGTTGCGTCGCAGTGCAGAGGTGCCCATGATGCGTGGATGTTTGCTTTGCCCACATCAACGCTTCTGACCCCCAAAATAACCTACGTCTGCAGGGATACTTGGCTTCTCCTGCTGCTCCAAGCAAGACCTCTTTGTCCAAGGGTTTGCGAAGCCCAACAGCTGGGATTGCAAACCCAATGTTTTGAGTTTGCAAATCCCAGTGTTGTGGAAACCCCCACTGAAAGGGCTTAAAAAGCTTAAAAACAGGTGAAGCCACCTGAGTAGATGAGACAGACTGAAGGGAGGAAAGAGGGAGAGAGGTGAGGTCCCACAGGTCCTTATTCTTCACCAAAAGGGTTGTCAGGCTCTGGAAGGGGCTGCCCAGGGAGGTGGTCGAGTCCTCATCCCTGGAGGTATTTAAAAGAAGGATAGATGAGGTGCTTGGGGACATGGTTTAGTGGTGGGATGGCAGGGTTAGGTTAAAGGTTGGACTCAATGATCTTAAAGGTCTTTTCCAACCAAAGTGATTCTATGATTCCCCACCTCGTGCAGCAGAAACCCAGCCCTGCCACCAGGGTTGGGGACATTTCAGAACCTGAGCTCCTGATGAGCTCTTTTCAGAGCCTGAGCTCCCTATGTTTCGAGGTGGTGGCAGAAACCTTAATGAGGACAAACAGAAGAGGCAACTCAAGCGTTAATGTTCAGTAGAGCAGGAGAGGGCTTTCCCCCATCCTGTTTTAAAGATGGGTTTGTTTCCTGCTGCTGTCTGTAGAAGACTTTCTCAGAAAAAAATCTGCCTCGTTGCCCAGGGTTGGAGCTGTGAATCTCAAATTGTCAGCAGTGCTTCTGTCAGGCCATAAATAACTCGCTGTAAAAGAAGTTCTCTGCTAGACCTTGGGCAAGGGAAGGGTGAAGAAACTGCCAGCAATGACTTTTTTTACACGCATGGGAAGTTTTCTCTGAATGCAAACACATCATAAACATTTTGTCTTCGTAGTGATATTGTGGGTAGGGTTCACAGACGGTGACTGTAGCAGTGAGAAAGAGTCCGGGCATCGTGATGAGGCACACATATCCAGAGGAGGAGGTGGGAGAAGGATGCTAAGAATAGCCTAACTTCCCCAAAATCCCTGCCCACAGCGGTATGTGTCACCTTATGGGGAAGATCTTGGTGTCTAGCAAAGTCCCCGTTCCCCTCCGCTTCCCGTCACAGTCGTGACACAGCTCAGCCCTGATTCTGACAGGATTTTTCCTTGCCCACTCCTGTCTGCCCTTGCTGTGCCATCATGGTCCCTCTTATCGCCTTGCCTGTATGTGGGGACACGGTAGCGATCTAGAGGTGCGTGGAAGGACATGAATTTCACGTATCAGGGATATTTTTTGCTACAGGGCAGCTCCGTAAAAAGCCTTTACTAATTATATCAAGACTTCATGCATAAATTTGCTTCTTAAAAATACATCTCTCCGGTCCTTAGCAGGATGGCTCTGTCCCCGTGGTGTCATTCGTCAGACAAAACTCTTAGCTTAGCCTGAGTCTTCCAGCTCCCCTGCCCCAAAATGGTTGATCTGTGACAGGGTGCTCCACCGGGCTGTGACCTTGACTCATGCTGTTCCTCTTCCATGGCTCTGGGATGGGTTTTTGTCTTGCCACTGTTTTTTGACGCTGTTTTTTGACACCGTCAGCTAATCCTGGACACACAGGGCCAACCCAGGAGAACAGGACCACCTATTTATCAGCAGTGATGGGTGCCAGGCTCTGAGATGGTTGCAAGAGCCAAAGCCAGGCTGTAGACACAGCTGAAGAGGTGGCGGTGAGCTCTCCCAGCTGCACCCAGGAGAGGACGGGGACATTTGCACAGACTGGCCCTGCCAGCTGCTCTGTGAGGTGGTGGAAACCCCCTCATCATGCAGAGCGCTCATCTCTTGGTGAGCTTCACGTAGCACGTGGGCTGGTGTCCCAGG